>NW_021940687.1:470540-955291 GCF_001715985.3 Manacus vitellinus
CTGATTGGCCAATGGTGATATGGGGATGATGGGGGACTTCCTGAGGTGCAGGTTGATGGAGAACTTCTGTCTTCTTTAAGCTGACTTCCAGCCCAAAGAGCTCAGCAGCCTCAGCAAAGCAGGATGTTAAACGCTGCAGAGCTGCTTCTGTGTGGGCAACAAGGGCGGCGTCATCAGCATAAAGCAGCTCCCGGACAAGATGGTTTAAGGTCTTGGTGTGGGCCTTCAGTCGCCTTAGGTTGAAAGGGCTTCCATCAGTACGGTATCGAATGTAGATCCCGTCCTGATCATCGAGGTCTGCCGTGGCCCTTTGGAGCATCATGCTGAAATAGGGTTGGTGCGAGAACGCAGCCTTGTTTCACACCATTCTTAATTAAAAAGGGCTCAGAAAGTGTGTTACCATATCTGACTTGGCCGTGCTGATCCTCATGGAGTGAGATGATCATTTTAAGGAACTTGGGGGGACAACCTAAACGTTCCAAAATCTGCCACAGACCTTTTCTGCTCACAGTATCAAAAGCCTTGGTGAGGTCAACAAAGGTTACATAGAGACCTTTGTTCTGGTCCCTACACTTCTCTTGCAGTTGTCTGAGAACAAATACCATGTCTGTGGTGCTCCTGTTGGCTCTGAAAGCACAGGTAGAATTTCTTTAGCTATAGCAGGTATTAGTCTGTTCAAGAGTATTCTTGCCAGGATTTTGCCAGCAATGGAGAGCAGAGTAATACCACGGTAATTTAAGCAGTCTGATTTAATACCTTTCTTCTTATACAAGGTGATGATGACTGCATCACGAAGGTCTGAGGGTAGTTTGCCTAGTTCCCAACAGCGCACCACAAACTCGTGAAATTTGGTATGGAGTGTGAGGCCCCCATGTTTCTCTGATCTTGGACCTTTGTGTGGTAATGGCTGCATGCTGAAAGTTAATGTAGTTTCAGAAAGGCCTTGCTGTGCTGAGAAATGCACATTCCCAGTGCTTCCAAAAAATCTGAATTAACAGCTCAGGAGGAACTCTCACCTGGATGTTGTCTTTAAGTTTCCATGCTTTACTGTGGATTGTTCATTTTATTGAACACATCACTAGACCATCAATTATAATATTGTGTAATTGAGGGGTGATATCATACATTTGACAGCTGTCAGTCACGTTTTGTGTTTTTTGGACTGAATGACTCTAAATTATTAATGTTTCAGATGCAACAGAGCCTCTAATGCTTCATATGCAAGAGAACTTTGTTAGAAAACTCTCAAAAACATAACTTCCATATAGACCAACAACGTGGCCATAATTAGCAGTGCCAAATTATTACTGTACACACTGCAAATGTGCTTCATAAAGCCAATCCCATGTAAGTGCAGTTCCCAAAAGCTGAGGTGTTCAGACAGGGGAAAAAAACCCCACCAAATAGCCCAACAGAAATCCCCTGAGTTACATTTGGGATAGTACAGCTGTGAGCTTCTGCTCAAGAAGCAGTTATTGTAGCCTTTAAATCTTGGGGCGATTTATGCTGCCCTGAGTTGCAACAGTTTTGAAGAAGGCCAAGATAAGGAAAAGGGAAAGGTGTCTGAAGCAGCCTTCAAAGTCTAACCAGACATTCCTGAGCGTTTTGCCAGTCAGAAGATGATTCACTAAGTTCATGTATCTCTTATTTGGATAACCATCCTCCTAAGCACTGATTTGAAAATAGAAACCTATTCTCTCCATGGGGGTTTTGTTTGTCACTGCACAGAGCCAGAGAGAGCCTGTGGTGAGTAAAGCCAGTGCTGAAGTTGTCCAAAGACACAGCTCTTTCCATTTGATTCAATGACCCTCCAGTCCTCATTGCAGGCTGGCTCCAAATTAGAGGGGACTGTAGAGAAGCTGTGCTTGGGGTTTGGTGATGGGGCATATCCACATCCAGAGCTGAGAAGCTGTGCTGGGCTCTGGGGAGATTTTGTCACCATTTGAAGTGAGTCACTGCTTGCTTTCTGAGGTGTCCTTAACATAGGAGTCTGGCAGATATCCATGAAGTCAGTAAAATAACTAACAGAACTGTGCTCAGGGCTAAATTAGGAATAAGATCAGGGCATGAGAACAATTCTGGTTCTAAAAAACAGCTCAAAAAGTGCCTCCTTCTTACATAACTAATAAGAGACATCAAGATATCCATTGTAATCACAATTTCATTGGGAGCTGTATGTATATGATATATATGACATATTCCTTCTTAACATGATGTGTTGAAAAATTCAGAATTCATGAAAAGCACGCTCTGATTTTCTTGTACAGTTTTTTTTCAACATCCTCTGGGTACTAAAATAGAGACTTAGGACATGTGGATGCTAAAGCTCCAAACCAAATGCTGGTAGTTTGAACTCCTTTGGGTTTAGAATTACATTTCTTTAGCAAAGAGTTGTTTTCAGTCATGCTGAAAGTCAGAGCCACATATTTGAGCAGAAGAAAGAAGAAAATTCAAGCCTGTTGTAATTACATTTTGGGTGTTGCTGACATTTGACAAGTTTGCCTATTGCAGATTAATGGCAAAGGTAAAGAGTCAGAGAAGAGCAGATGAAACAGGGATAGAAAACTGCCTCACAAAAGAAGGCAAAAGGTTACCGATAAAAAAAAAAAAAGAAGAAAATAAAGAACCAAAAAACCTATTCAAGTGGGGGAAAAGCTCTAAATTTTGATGAATGAACTGCCAAAGTTTCAGGAGTTCATGTTGCTGAACATGCCCGGGTTGGGAATGCACGTAGGAGCTCTCCATTGTGTTTGCACCTACAGCCCTCTTAGAAATCTAGTGAAAACAAGTTTCCTCATCATATTTCGATACCTAGCAGTAATCCAGCAGCAGGAATCACTAAGGGAGCAATGGGAACATTATGTTACCTGGGTGCATGTGTTGGGTCCTTCCAAGATTTTCAGCTTGTGTCACATTTTTGGGGATCATTTGGCACTTACCAGTGAAACAGGTCTTTTCAGGATGCATTGGTATTGAAGCTTTATAATTAAACCTGCTTCACAGAATATATTAATTGTTTGTTCTAGGAAAAGGAAATGCTTGAGAGAAATATATAGTTCTGTTACAAATGGGGGTTCCTTCCTTTTTTTTTGATAGCTATTGTTTTATTTATCACACAGTGCCCAGGCTTTGCACAGATTATTGACTGCCAGCTCCCATTCCCATGTGGAAGTGGAAGGGCCTGTGTGTGTAAAGGTCCTGAAGTCTCTGTCCATGTCCCACAGAGAGGAGAAAAGTCACAGAAATAGTGTTTTCCTCCAGCACTGTGTTCTGTGGGAGAAGGGTGAGGGTGGCCTGACTCAAGAACTCCCTCTTCCTACTGTTTATTTCTCAAGACAGACACATGTCCTACATTGAGGTATATAAAGTACTTTCAAATCTATTGTATGGAAGGTGTATAAACTGGTAGGAAAAGAGAGGAAAAGGAAATACAAAGCCTCAGTTGAAGCAGTTTCACACTTCAAAGTTTGTGCTGTCAAGTGGTAAGTACTGTTAAATGTAAGCAAAGCAGACTCTGTAATTATAATTTTGCTAATCTAGACAGAAATAGTTGATCCCAGTCCCTGAGAAAGGCTAAATAGATTATTAGTCAGATTTCTCATCACCACAACTTATTATTATTATTATTATTATTATTATTATTATTATTATTATTATTGTTATTATTATTAAAAATATTCCATAGCAGCTGGCTGAGGCAGAGCTTATAAGAGACCAGTCACTAGCAGGGGGATCAAATAAATCTGGGGATTCAGTATCTTGACTTCTTTCTTAAAAAGGTCCATTTATTTTATCACAAGCACATCTCAGCGTTCCGCTTGAGGAAGGCAGCCTTGCAGGAATTGGGAAAGTCAAGTGGAAGCAAAGGAGGATTATGTGGCAGAGTTTTCAGAGTGGACATAGAAGACAAATGAGAACTGTGTTTTAATTTCCATCTTGGAGACAAACCCGTGGTGTTCCCAAGGACGTGTCTCTTCTTCACGGGATTTCCTATTCGGTAACAAACAGTCCCTTCCTGGGGTGTTATTGGGGTGAGTGGTCATGGAAGACCCACTGTTGCCCAGAGGGAGAGCTGGAGATGCCCAGATTGTCCTGCTGGTGTGGTTGGTCAGAGCACCAGCTGTCAGACATGAGCAGCAGCTGGGGATTGACTGCAGGACTCCTTCATGCCACGACTCAGGATCTCCCACCATGTTTGCATTAGGCTGAACGTGGAGTGAGTATAAACCAGTGGCATCCTCAGCTCTCCTGGGAGCAAGGAACACCACATGGAGGCAATGGAAGTATAACTTCCTTTCTTCCTCTGGGATGCTGGGGACAAGACTTCTAGTGTTCATGGGCAGAATATTATAGCAACAAAGCAGCAGAGGTTTGTAAGGCTGCATCCTGAGACATACTGAAAGTGAAACCAGATTTCATGAGAGTTTGAGTGTCTCTGTTCAGGCTAAATGGGATTTTTTCTAAAATTTATCAAGAGCTCATCAAATACATATCCCTTCAGCATAACTGGAGGCTTTTGAAAGTTGGACAAAAAAACATAAGCAAAAAAGTCCAGAGTAAATAGAGAATTAAGGATCATCATTTTTCACAGGGGTATCATTAGATCCGTTGTTGGAAATGCAACTGAAGTAGAGGGATAATAGGTTCATTGGAAAGGCAGCTGCCTTTATTTCTGGGTTAGAAAGCAATAGTGGACATTGTGATGGATGAGGAACAGTGGACTGGGAAATGAGAGGACATACGTTTCACAGAAATCACCTTTTCTTTGCCAAAATTTCTGACCTTGTAAAATTCTAAGCTGCTTTCCTTGCAAACTGGGGATTAGACTAATTACAACTTTCTAATTCACAGTACACTGTGATATCCCCTGGACTATTTGGGGGAGGGGAATTGTTTAGTGTCTTTTAGTATTTCATATTCCCGTTGTTTTAAAATGTTTCTTTTTAAGAAAATTTACTTTGAAATACAGATTATTGAGAGAATAATGTCCTCTGAGCATTAGGCAAATTTATCTCCAGTTCAAGATATTTCCCCATCTCAGTTTTCTCTTAATAAGTTAATCAGCATTTAAAGGGTTTTTTTTAAATGGTACAAATAGAGCGCTGTACAATGGCTATTCTGTGTACACAACATACATTTAGCAATAGAATATATATTTAAAAGGACACACTGAGGTTCTTCTGCACTGTCTATACCTGAACAAACTGAAACCGAAGGGTATCTGTCAGCGTGGATAATGTACAGGGAAGATGGTGGTAATTAATGGTTGTGGCAAGAAACATCCTAAGCTGAAGAATTTAAGTAAAAACATTATGATCTCCCTTTTTTTGTTCTAGGCAGATAGGAAGTAGAAATAAACAAATGATGTATTTGAAATGCTGTTCAAAGCTATTTCTTTTGTACAATGTCTGTCTATCAGGCAAAATCATCTCATAATGCTTTGGACTATGGGAGTATATGTTAGCAAATAAATTTTGTTAGCATCAGGAAGATATTATCTAGACAAATTCATTATCTAGACAAATATAAATGATGCTTGATGTTAACTAAATTCATTATTATACAGAATCTGTTCTTTAAAATTGATTTACTTTTATAAACTAGTTTTTTCTTAACTAGCTTCAGGAGAGGCAGTAAGGGATTTATAGAATGTTTTTGTATGTTCTGAGCACTTTACCTTGGTGTATAGAACAATACCTACCCCAGGTGAGTGAGCTCAGCCTTCAGTGAGGTGTCCAGCCTTCCTTGGTGCTATGTCAGCTGCCCCTCTGGGTTTGGTTTGGTTTGCAGAGGAGGAGCAGGAGCTCCCTGGATCCCTGTCAGGGATCTGAGTGACCTGATGGCTGACCTGCAGTGCATCACAATTCTGTGTAAGGCCTGTGATGCATCTTTGCATGGGGACCTTGGGCCAATTGACAGCTCTCCCAGGGTCGGAGGTTAATTCCAGCTGAAAGTCCTTTGCTTTTCCAGAGGTTATAGTGTAGCAAAGAAATTGGTGCTTTCCCTTTCTTACTGCCTTAAAGCAAGGCCGCTTCCATCCTGATGGATCCTGTGTGGGGAAGCTCAGCTTTGTGCAGCTGTACCTGGACAGACAGATCCTGCTTCACACAGGAGGCACTGCTGAAGCTGTTCCTGGTTGCAGTGGAGGAAACACAGAGCCTGGAATTTCATACCACTTTAAAACAAACACACTGCAATTGATAAGGCAACATTTAGGATATTTTAGCTGACTGATCAAATTGCAGTGTAAAGCAAAGTGGGCAGTACTTAGACTGATTTACCCTTCACCAGCAGAGCCCATTAATTTGTGTTGGATCCAAGGTGTTATGGCTGTGGTGAACCTACTGAAGGAGATTTTATCATCTTGTGCTGTTTAGTGTTGTCACTCTCCTTGTTTACAGCAAAACCTGAGTTACTTAAGATTTGAATTAAATGTAACAGCAGTTGAAGCATGAACTTAGCAGCTGTTTTTACAAGTATTGCACCTTCACAGGCTTCAATTGTGATTGTGTTTTTTTAGGTACCCTAATAAAACAAGAGCCAAGGCAAATCTCACTGGAAGGAAATGCAAAGCAAAGCTGATCTATATGTTCTTGCTTAGGCGGTTTCTAATGACTATGTCAGATACCTCTAACTAAAGTAATTGCATATCCCATCTAAAATAGCTATACAAAGAGGCACTCTGCTCACTGGTTCTGTTGTTTTCTAGGCCTGGTTAGGAGGAGGGTGCTTCATGCCATTCTTTTCAGCAAAGGACTTAAAATAGTCTTAATTTTCATCAGTGGCTAGTGGTGGGATGTAGCATCTGCTTAGCAGATGCTGAAGTGCTTCAGTGCTAATTCATTGCCTCATCCAGATAGCCCTAGAAACCTATTTGGATTTTCAAGGACATTTGATCCTAGGTGTATTATCTAAAAACAAAATGTAAGCCAGATATAATAGGGTTAAAAGAGGTTGGTGATGGAAAAGAATACCATGTGGAGGGGTTTTTAAGTTAAAATCATGACCAATAAAATTAAGCATACTCACAGAAGTTAGCAGAGTTTCCCTCCATTGCTTAAAATTGTGTTGCTAAACCCTTCCTAATCTTGTAAAATTCCTAACAAGGCACAAATGTTTAATAGGAGCAAGCAGGTTTTTCTACAAGCATTTAATCTGGTTATAGTTTTTTACTAGTGCTTTGTAATGTTTTCAGCACTTTCAGCCTTTCAGCTTGTCTGCAGAGGACCCACAACAAAGTTCATCTTCTGCTGAACTCACTGAGTGACTTACTGGCTGCTTCTTAAAAAACTGTAATCAGCAGCTTTTTTTCTAAGAAACGTTTCATGTTTCAAATAAATCAGTGCCTGAAACAAGCTCTGCTAACTCTCAGGCATGCTTTCTTCATGTCAGCAAGGATTGGCTGTGGTTTGCATTGCTTTGAACTTTACTTTGATAAAATTGTGTGTGGCATTTATCATTCTTCCATCAGAGTCAAGTTACTTTTTAATCTAGATTTTTAATATTACTTAAATGTTAAGATCCATCTAAATAATGTCAATTATTTCATCTGTAAAACAGTAAAGAAAATTTTCTTGTGTCTATCTCATATTAATGTTATGAAGTTCGTTTTAGTAATATTTGTAATAAATTTTTAACTTGGAGTCACTTTAGATGTTTTCATCTAATCTTTTTGATGAGGAGATACAGGAATACTGTTAAAGGCTGATTTTAGTCCTTTTTAGTGTCCATGGGATCCTTCTATGGTTAGGGTAGAGGAAGAGATAATCTAGGAGAGATTCAGAACCCTTTGAGTTAGGTTCCTTCTTTGGTATCTCCCTGTGAGGAAGGAGCTGCTCTGTTCCTTGGCTGCATCAGCATCTTCATCTTCCTGAGCATCTCCTGTCTTACGTGCTTGTAGAGCACCCAAACAAAGACTCTAATCCTCACTGAGGCATTTAGAATCATTAAGTATTAAACCATCTTAAAAATGTAAAAGCCATACCAGTTGTGATATATTAAGACAAAGGGGGAAACATCTTTTTCCATGTGCCAAAAAAGGCATGTAGAGTGCCTGTATGAGATAGGGGAGCAACATACTGGACCACAAGGTGTATCGGAGCAAACAACATTCCCACCCATTTCTGTGCACTGCTTTGATTCTGATGGGAGCAATTGGTTTGATTGGTTCTTAGGACCTAAAATTGTGCTTCATGTGAGCAGATTCTGGTTTCAGTTGTTCAGAATGGGGCACTTCTTCAAAACAGCCAGATTAAAAAAATAATATAGTGTGGTAATGCTACCATGTTACAGTTAAATAAATCAGCCTGAATGCTTCTCCTATAGAAGTCTGTTGTGATGTAAGAGTGGAATATTATTTATAAAGAACAGTCCTAATATGCCATAGCATGCCTTATATAGTAGTTTTAATAGGTACTGTTATTGAGATACTGTGTTGTTTTGTGACAGTAAACCTCTCTGAAACTATCCAGAGTCAATTTTACATTTTGAGAATAAACCCATTCCTGTTATTGCAGCTGAGAGTGCTCTGTTTTAAACCCCGCTTAAACAGAACTCCTGTGACCCACCTGCAACAAATAGTGTCTGCTTCCATACATGAGTATGAATTTGGGCAGCTGAAGCAGGATGTAGGTGCTTTATTTAGGTCACCAGTCAAAGTCTCATGGAATATATTTAATATTTTGTACTGTGCACTGTTAGAGCCTATGCAGTTTGCAGTGGACAGGGTTTCAAACAGAATATAGATTGTTATAATTTTGTTATAATTTTGCAAATGCTGGACTGAAGTGTTGGTAAACTGTAACCCAGTGGGTTCATTGTAGCCCCAGCTGGACATCTGTTCCCATGGTGGAGCTGCCATCCAGGCTGCCCCTGCAGCTAGTGTTAGGGAAGGGGAATGGGTGCAGAGGGGCACTGGCAGTGCCTGGAGAAAGCTTCGACAGTACCTACCCAGTGCTGTGGTCTGACCCAGCTATTGATAGGTGTTCTTGAGATTCAGGAGCTCAAAGAGGTGAAAACTTAAAAAATTAATAATTTGGTTTGTGAGAACAGACTTCCATAACTGTCTCATGATTCAGATTGGAATTAGGAAGTCATCACTTTGGAGGCTGGATTAGTGTGGTGTATCAGAAATGCCCCCTCAGTTTTCCTTTCTCTGTCACAATTCCAGTGCTGAATTGTCAAGTAGCTTTTTTTTCTTCCCTCCCAGGGCTGCATGCATTTAAAAAAATACTGAACACCAATTAATTTGTCTAATTTACATGAAAAAGTGCAGAAGATGTGTTTTTTTCATAATTAACTATATTTTGCAATTCATTAAAATTCTGCAGCCCTTCACATAATGGAACCCTATTCATTACATGGGAGATAAGTGCTTAATTCCAAAAGGGGCAGACGGAGAAGGAAGAAAGGAAGTGGAGGAGGGCAAGATTAGCATTTTCTATATTAGCTGTGCATATTCATGAGGGAAAATGAAGTCCTGCCAATTCATGTTGTCTTTAAGTTTATTTTGTGGGAGTATTCACAACACTTACCTCAACAAATGGTTCATGTGACTTTTTCCTGGTTCTAACTGAGCAGGAACATGGTGACAGGCTTTTCAGTGAACCCAAAGTACACGTCACATATGAAGAGCAGACAGAGGTTGTGTGTCAGGGCATGGCCTGCTCCCCGGGGCTCTTTTTCCATGTGGTACCACCATTCAGAGGAAACAAGAACAGCTTGGGAGCCTGGAACCTCCCAATGAACTCCAGACCCCTCAAGGTACTGCGGAATTATTAGCTATTTTGGAAACTTCCTTTTCTTTATAGTGCAACAAGCTACAAGAAAGCCATCTATGCAATTTTTTCACTGTAGTTATTTGTTAATAATTTATTCTTTCCTCTGCAAGGCCAGACCAATCGTAGGCAACACTGTATGTTATGTGCAAAGAAAAGGCCCTCTTGGGCACATGCATGGGGTGGGGGGTCCCCAGTAGGGAGGAGAGCCTGGCACCTTACGGTGGTCTACCTCTGTGTCGTGGGGAATCTCACCCAGCCCTGCTAAACTGCTGTGTTTCAGTCCAAACACATTGGACTCCTGTTTTCCTTAGGTCTTTGCAGACAGTAGGGCCATCTCTGCTGGAAATCTTTGGGGTTTTTCCCTCTCCTGGTGCATGCTGTCCCTCAGCCCCTCTGCAGCAAGGTGTCCTTCCCAGGACACTGCAAGTGCACTCCCCTGGATTTAAAGTTTCCTTCCAGGGGTAAGCAGGAACTGGGGCAGACAAACACAAGAGTTGAACCACTGTCCCTAACAACCTGTATCTCTACTTTACTTCTGCTTGCATAACAAATTAGTAAATTTAGATGCAATAATAAGTGCTTACTCCTTTTTTTTTCACTGCCCTTACCATGGTCTTTGGGATTAGATCAGCTCACCATGCAGCTTGGGGCTTTTTCATTTTACAGCACCGTCATCTACTTTCTCTCACAGCCAGCAGCTGGGTGAGTCCTGACAGCTGGCCAGGAGAAAAGTTTGCCCAGAATTTTGCTCTTCCTGTATATCCTGGCTCTACCTCTGTCTCAGATTTCCCATTAAAGAATTTTTTGAATTTTTCTTTTATAAATTAGCTCTGTTGTCAGATAAGCCTCCAGCGTGCGCATCAGTTTGTTGTATTCCCCTTTGGACTGGGATGTTGCTTCTTACCACCGAGTTGGCAGGATGGTTTTCCTCACCCTTGCAGGCCTATCTCAGGTGATGTTGAGCATCTACTCTGCTGTCCCAGTGTCTTCAGAAAAGTTTATAAGCAGAACATGATTAAATGATAAACTGAGATATGGATAATATTTAATAAAAACAATGTAGCAGTTTACATACTTTGCACAATTTCTATCTGTTCTTTGAAAGAAAGTATCAGTTCAAAAGTCCAAGCGATAGGAAAGACAGAAAACAGTTGTTTTAATGACAGGGCTGATGACATTAATCGGCATTAACTTAAAGCCACACTGCACAAAATGCTAACTAATATCTAATGCTGGAGTTCCAATACTGGACTGAGTCTCCAAAAATTGTCTTAATGACTCACTTCTGAAATTTTTTGCAGCATATTTAGCTAACATTTTACATTTCAGGATATGTTAATCTGCAAATCAGGGGTCTTTTTCATTCATCCTTTATTTCGTTGTGCGTTTATATCTGTGTATTTACCTATGTGTGTATATATATAGCTGTGGAGACGATGGCTGGAATAATGGGGAGATGAAAGGAAGAGGGAAAACTGGAGAGGGGAAATGAAACCCAGAAAGCTTCAACCAGGTGTAAATGGCAAAGTATTTATATCCCTTCAGCTGGCTTTGGTGCAGGGGGAGTCTTGAAATCTGGCGGGGGAGAGGGAGTTCCTTTTGACCAAGTCACACCGTTTACTTTGGCTGCTCCATTCATTTCCCCTCACATCTGTTTTATTTCATCTGGAGATCAGGAGGAGAGCCAGTGCTATAGACACAACTTTGGGAGCCACTGATTTGATTGAGTTCTCCTTTTGTTTTGTTACCCTGCATCTAAGGTTTCTGAATGCCAAAACTTGAAGGAGTAACATAAAAAAAGAAATAAAATTTTAAACAATTCTGCTTTTCCTAGAAGCTTACAAGTTCAGACTATCACCCCAAAATAAATCGTAAAGCTGCTTATTACCACCTACCCCACAACTTGTGCAGGCACAATCACACCCAGTTAAGAGGAGCACAGGCCTTTGCCACTAATACAAAGTGCTGCAATTCAAAACATCCCTGGGGGCTTCTGGGTTCAGAAGGATCAATACATAACTAGGAAGGAGCCTGATCTACAAAGTTATGATCTGAAATTAGAAGTTTCCTAAGGAGCAGTAGTGCATGGCAAGCACAGTAATGAGAAGCAGGAGGCTGTAGCCTGCTCTCAGTCCCAGCAGCAGCTGGGGCTGCCGGGCTTTCTCTGGGAAACACACCAAGCCAACGGACCCGCTGGCATCGCCCTGTGTCCCACTGCATCACTGCCCAGCCCTGGGCAGTCTCTGCCAGGAGGGAGTGTGAGAAATGTGTCACTGTGCTCTGACTCCCTGAGCTGTCAGCAGTGCTCACAGAGCTCTGAAGCCTCCCTGACTCACGCTGGTGATACCAGCTGGGTCCAGTACAGCATGTCCTGAACGGCTTGTGTAGGTTGCTCCCACCTTGTGCAGATTGCTCAGAGCAGGCTGGCTGGCTCACTTGATACATGTGTTGGTGCTGCTTTTCCTGCAAGTAGTGTATATTGCTGGGTTGATTTTGTCCTTTTTTTTTCCTAATAATTTGGGGGGGGGGGGTTTTGGTTGGGGGTTTTGGTTTTGGTTTCCGTTGTTTTTGTTTTATGATGCACAAACCTTTGGGATGTAATTCCTAAACTGAAAATTTAGAGAGAATGTGAACAGTGGTGGTGTGGTCCTGGATGTCAGCATTCTTCTTTAACTTGTGCTCGCTCAGCTGGCTAATGAGTGGAGTTCCCTATAAGCATTCTGAAAATCAAATTAGCCGGTCAGTTTTGGTTGGAAGCACTGTAATGAGAATGACAGAATTTTGCATTTCAGAAAATTAGGTTCAGTCTTACCACCACTGCTGTGCTGGGACAAGTTACCTGCTTTCTGGCTCTCAGGTCCCTTATCTAATGGGTGCATTATCAGGAAAAAACTCACAGGAATCAGTGAGAGGTGAAGCCACTGCAGTGGTGGAGCTGTGCCATCACCTGAGACAGGCTGTAATACCAGTCATGTTTTGAACACCTAAACTACAGGACACACTAACAGAGAAACAGCATTCCCTTTGCTTTGAGGCAGTTATTTCCTCTCCTTTTAGAGCAAATTTATTCTCTCACTGAATATACCCAGTTATTCTTCTCAGGAATAAGGGACGGTATGGGGGACAGACAAAGCCCAGACACTTCCTCCTGCTGCTCCAGTGCCTTCCTTTGCTAGTTGACTGGCAGTAGAGAATACCAAAAAGGTGATTCCCCCATCTCTGCAGGACAACTAGGCAAAACAGAGTGACAAAGAAAAGGCCTTTACTTTCTTTTACTCCTTAAACAACCCAAGAAAAGTCATGACCCCTGAACCCTGTGGAGCTGGAAGCCACAGCTAAGTATTAGGTGAAGATGAACTTAAGAGAAGTAATCCATCTTCAAATGACACCATGGCTTCCAGCAGCGGGAGCAGCTCTGCCATCAGGATCGTAGGTCTAAACTTCCAGAGACTGCACTTTGTTCTGCTAAACCAAAGGCTGAATGTTTGGAGCACTCAGAACAGAGAGAACACATAGGCAGGAAGAGCCAAGCGTATGAAGAAGATGAAGATATGTCTTCTGCTTCCTACTGGGGAGAGGCCAGAGTGACCTGCAGAGAGGAGGGGTGGCTGCCAGTAAAAGCAATGAGGTAGCAGGGGTGAATCTTCCCAAGAACGGGCTAGGGGAGCATCCTCAGATCCAGGCTGTGTTGCAGGTCCTGTTCATTTCCCAGAGCGCAGGGAGGGAGATCTGTTTGGTGCTCCCTGGTTAGCTTGATCATGAAATTTTAAATGTATATTGACTTGGATTAAGGAGTGCATCAAGATTTATTGAGCTAAGAGTTAAATACTGACTGAGGCAAAACCAAGCTAATACTTGCTCCAGGGGACCATTTGACCACTGTAACATTTGGTACATGTATTGCTGTGTCTGTTTTGTGTATCTTCAGTTAAGTGTCCGAAGAACATTTTAAAGGCAGAAGTTACATATATATTTTATATGTAAAAAGGAAGGACTTGTAAAGGAAAAAAGGAGTCAGGGGGTAGGACAAACATCGCAGTTAGAAGAAATACAGCAGTCAGTAGTGTGGAAAAAAGTCACAAATGTGAAAATAGTGAGCACAGAAAGAGACCCTTATAACCATCTCTTCTAAGCTGGAGAATCTCCAAGAAACTTTTAGCTTCTGTGTGGGACAGAACAGTGCTCACACCAGATTTCAAGATCTCAGATGATACATCCTTTGGGGATACACCTGCTGTCCCACTGGAGATCACTGCAATGGCCACAGAGTGTGGTGTGTGGAGGAAACCAGGGAGCACAAGGGAGAAGCCAGGATTTCATTGATGCCTTGTCGAGCACTGCTAGTTATGCTAGATTGAGAAGATTGTGGCAGAACTTCCATAGCAGCAAAGAGCTAGACTGATCTTCCCTACATGGTATGGATGTTGAGCTTATCCATCTAGTAAATTAGAACATTATTAGGAGAATGATGACATGTGTTTCTATTTAGTTTTCATTCCGTTCCCAGCTAGGGTAATTGCATGTCCCTGGAAACATTTTAAAACGCTGTTTGAAAAGAAACAAGTATTTTTTATTTCAATTGGTTTTTCCAGGGATTTAATATTGCTAATGAGCGTGAGATCCTCCAAAGTTCCACATAAGAAGCTCACATGCAGCTCATATATGGATACTTATGAATATTTATTTTTAGAGAGAGTGCGTCCTTCATTAGGTCCTATATGGTATTACATAGCTCACCTTGTCTTAGATGCTGAATTCAAGGGTCCCTGTTCTGTCAGATTTGTTTAATATCTTGATGATTTATAATACAGATACTCTTATAGCAGAATGGTTTGGGTTGAAAGGGACCTTAAAGATCATCTCATTCTTCATTTGGGGTTTTATTGTTTGCTAGAGATTTTTGTTGTTCTGTTTGTTGCAGCTTCACTGAAGTATTCTGTTCAGGTCGGTGTCCAGGTGACATCTTTATCTGCCACAATTAACATGTATTATTTTTAGAAAAAAAGTTAAATTTATGGTGTTCTAATGTAGATATCACGGAATTTTACCTAAAAAAAATGCAGTTGTGACCATGGATCTGCGTTTCTAGTCCTGACTGCTTAGTATGCATTAAGGTCACACGCCAATATTTTGTTAAATTTAAACACTCTTATTGCCTGTCCAAAAATGTAAGATAACTTTTGTGCTGATAAATGTGGTTTATATTAGTGACAACAAATGACTTCCCATTTAGCTCACATCGCAAATGTGAAACTGCTGTACCTTTTACAGCAGTATCTCTGTAGGAAGAGGGTGTCAGCATTTCCATTCCAGCCTCCCTCAGAATTCAGCTGTAAAATCTCATTCAAAGCAGGAGCTAAATGGACCAGGTGTTAACACAATTTGAGGGGGTTACTCCTCATCAGCTGTTCCATTTTAGCAGAGCAGCTTTTTGCATGAAAAAATGCAAAAAAAATTCATTTCTGCAGACAGTGATAAAAACAACAGCTGCTTCTTGTAAGCTTTCCAAAGCCACTGCACAGGCCTCCTGAAGTCACCAAGCACTAATGTCCATCTGTAGCCTGATTTCACCCATCTGACCCTTTGGGTGGGTTTCTTTTCAATGTCTGGCTTGTTTTGGAGGAACTTTTTGTGGTGATGTGGGGGTTACTCAATTCTGACTCCGAGGGATGAAGAGAGCAGAAGGCCTTTGCTTCACGTGCTTTCTCCTACTACCTGATCTCATCTTCTCCCGTGACTCCCACATGCTCTGCTCTCGTATCTGTGAGACTGGCCACCTGCATAGGCGGGGCGAGGGGTTGTGCCTCCCAAAATGTGTGCTGGGCAGAAGAGGGAAGGAGTGTTAGCTGGGTGGGAAGAGGCAGGTTCGCGAAGGATTGCTGCTCCTAGCCCTGCTGTAGGGTGCTGTAGGTGCCTTGGATTTATCCCAAAGAGAGGTAGCTTATACATACCGAGGGCTTAGGACCCCAAGTTCAGAGGCATCTGCTTGTCTTCAAAGATCTTAGAAAAATTTTGCTCTGGCGATTTTGAATCCTTGCTCATTCTGCATGCATGGTTCAGGTTGTATGTGTTCCCAAGTGCTTTGCTGCTGCAACAAGTTTGTCTGTAGCATAATTTTGTACACTCTCTAGGGCAGGAAACCTCATTTCCTTTGCTTCTTGCAGCTTTGTGCATATTTATGGATAAACAGTTAATGATTCATGAAGATGAGCCACTTTGCTTCTTTTGAAAATATTATTACCTGTTTTGATAATGAAGATAACCCAATAAACTATATTTCATGTTGAAAGAAAGAGAATTCCTTCTGCTGCCATCCCTTTTTCTCAGGTGTGTTCAGTAATTGCAATTGGGAAGAATTTGCCTGGGGAAGATTTCCCATAAATCTAATTAAAATAGGCTTGTATCTTTTTTTGAAGCAGTAATTCAACAGTGCACGTAGCATAAGCACCATACGTCAGATAGCATGAAGTTTAAGATGGAAAAGAAAGCCGAGCAGCAGAAATGAAACCCCTTAATGTCTCTTGGAAAAGGCATCATCTTACAGGACAGTGAAGTAAGTGGACAGTTTGCAGGATAATTGCAAATTGGTGCAGTAAGCTCTGAGATGTAGAAATGCTCCTCTCAGCACCCATTGATCCAACCTAAAAGTGCTCGTTCTCAGCGCAATTAAGTCATAAACTTGACTGTACTCTGCATGTTTGAACCTGCCTTCCACTTGTCCCTGGCTGACAGCACACAGGTGCAGAGCAGCTGAGTATTGAAAAATTCGTAACCACTTATCCCATTACCTCTGCTGTTCCATGGAGTCCTTAGCAAGGAGGTATTTTCTACAAGGAGAAGGAAGAAAGCTTTCAGTCTTGCTTTAATACCATATTTTGCACTTAGTATTGAAGTCTGACAGATGAGTGCTGATTTAGAATTCCTTTCCACTTCCTGCCACAGCTTGCTCCATAAATCAGATGGATAGGACCTCAAATGGGATAAAGAGAAACATGAGTCAGAAGTCACATAATGATAGGCAATGGGGGAATAAGCATCACCAAATCTAGTGCTCATTTTTAATGTTTAGTTACATTATAATGGAGTCTTGTGGAAATAAAAAATCATATTAATATTCAGTTAGCGGCTATGAAAGATGTCTCTTTAACTGTGTCGTAGTTAAAATTTTACTGGCAAGATACAATCAGTGTAAAACTTAGTGAGTGGCTGAACTTTCCCAGCAGTTTAAGTAACGACAAACCATAACCAAGAGGATGCTGAACAGTCTTAAATGAAGAGTGTGCTGGTTCTACTTAAGAAATAATTTAGTAGCTCAGAGGCTTAGAGTTAGCTTCAAAAAATAGTCAATGCTTTCAGGCCCAAATTTCACACTCCCTGATAGAGCAGTCCTCTGGAAAATACAGAATTAAAAGAAATGGTTGTTGCTGTATATAGAGATTATCCTGAACAAAACATGCAATTCAGCAAAACATTGAATGGATATCTTTGCTCTGGAATAGGTTGGCTTTAAGAACTCTGAAAGAATTATCATTCTTTATTAAATGATTCCTTCAGATTTTTTTTTTTTGCAAGAATCACTCTAAAAATACTTTTTTATCATATGGGGCACCATCAGGTTTGTAGATGTGTAGAGATAGATCCTCTCAGTGAAACAGTGTAGCTGAATTCATATCAGAAAAGGAGGAGTTGCACTAAGTCTTGCTTCCATCTTAATCTATCACTTCAGAAAGAATGAAGCCCCACATTTTTATGTCAGAGTGAGTCAAATGGAGAATCGACTAAATTGATGGAATGTTTTGTGCTTTACTTGCCTTGCTGAGAGACATCACAATCACCTTTCCCAGGGTGGGGTTGGCACTGGTGACACTGCTGAAATAACACCACCTCACTACTAAAATTCCTGTTTATTAGTTGAGATGCAAGGAAGGAAATCAGCCATGTGTATATGCAGGGGGTTAAAATTGTAAAAATATGCACAAAAGAGGCAGGGGTGAGTAATTCAACATCTTTGCATAACAGCCTTGCATGAAGTGAATATCCCTCCAGCTCTGGAATCCAGTGCTTTGGTTTTCTTGGATCAGGGCATTGGTTTCTTGATGCTACGCAACTACAGCGTAACTACTGCTCTGTGTAGCCAAAAATATCAAGATCAGTGCCTAAAAATAAAATTTCTTGTGATTGAATAGATTAATTAATAATAAGGAAAGAGGAAAGCAACAAGAAGGTAACGCATATCAAAAATATTAAATCTTCTCAATTGGTTGAGGAGTGTTGCATGGTAATTGGCATAACTATACACAATGTGATAATTATGTGCTTTCTCTTCCACTCTCTCTCTCTTTCATTCATCACATTTTTGCCTGTTCAGGCTTCAAATAAATAAGTGTAATAAAAAAGCTAAGGCAGATCCCTAAAAACTGAATAAGCCTTTCAGATTCACAAAAGCTTGAAGTGGTGGAATTTTTTCCCATGAAAGAGCTAAACATTAAGATCATGAACAAATCATTTTGTCTAACTAGTGTGAGCTTCAAGCACACAGCTGCATGCATCCAGGGAAGTGACATATCTTCAAAGACTATAGCCAGCCTGAGTGATGAAAATCAGCCTACCAGCCTGCACACATTTACATGAGTGCTTACACTATCAGTCAGGCATTTCCTCTTTGCCCGTGGTTTTATTTAATGGGAACTATCAAGGATTACAAATGGACAGTTTTCTTTGCATTTCCTCCCAGCTCCCAACTGTGTTCTCTGTGAGCAGGACTTGGGCACATCCAAGGCACTCTCTTGGTCCCAGTGTGTGCTGACACCTCCTTAGTGGGGGCTCTTGGCAAGGTCAGCAGGATCAAATATGAAGCCATGAGGCTTAAAGCCTGTAAAGAACCCTGTAGGAGGAACATGGTGTGTTCGGGACGCGGATATCCACATGCTGGTGGCAGTGGGTGCTGCTCCCGCAGACTGTCCCTGGTGTGGGTACATCCAGCTGGCCTTGCATCCCAGCCCACCTGGAGCTTTGTGCTGGGCCACACCTGCCCACTTGGAGTAGTGTCCCCGTGGAGGTGAAGGGATGCAGCAGTACAGTGTGACAGACACAGGTGCACATATTCACCTGTAGGATTCAGAGAGCCGTATTATTCAGAAAACTTATCAGAGATGTCAGACTCCAACCTGCAGTGCCCTTGTGCTCTTCAGCTCTGCCCAGTGTGTCAAGTCCATCCTGGTCTTAAGAGTCCCACAGTGGAAAGGGCAGACCTGATTGCTGGGAGAGCAGTAGGTTAATGAGGGGGAAGAGACACCCCAGCCACAGGCTCCTAAAATCCTGCTGTCATCCATCTCTCTGGAGACCTGCTGAGCTCCCTAGCCCCCAGCCAGAGCCCCCTGAAGCTCTGTTACACCTCCTGGTCTATCTCGTGTCCCACAACACTCACCACCGTGCTACAATTTAGCTCCTGCTGCTGGACACAAGGCTTGAGTGAAGTGCTTTGCCCTTTGTCACTGGGAGTTCACTTTGCCTGAAGGAACAAGGAGCAGTGTCAGGTTTGTGGCACTGCGAGGTGCAGGATACTGGGCTGGATGAACTTCTGTCTCAAGCTGTATGGCCATTTTTATGGCATGCTGATCATTTTGATTCTGAGCCAGGTATCCAGCAGTTCACTCTGGCTCTGAGGACTTGTAGCACATTATCATACACTTTGAAATTCGTGCAGGGAATACATATTGCAAGTATAAATCAAGAGGTGACAATTCTCTTTTGAAAGGTCATGTTGTGTGGGGCTGTGCTTTGTGTTCAATAAGCCTCTAGCTCGAAAATTTGGGATGTTTATTATTTTATGAAGAGCAGATGTTGTTTATTTCCTTTTTGTGCTCGACACCTCCAAGATTCAAAATATTTTTTTTGTTCTCTACTTGGAACCAAAACCTAGTCCTGCCAAGGTGCCTTGCACTGCCAGATAGTGTGGGGGCTTGTCAAGGAGGTATTTTGCAGGTGTGCCTGTGTAATTCCATGTTTCCTTGATTCAGCCTTTCCTTCTGCAGTAGCACAGGGGGCAAAGAGTGCCTTGTAAACCTTGATGTGAATGGGTACAGCATACAAGGGCCTGGACTGCGGTGCTAGAGGTGGACTGGGCCATCACCAAGGTTAGCTGGCATGGTCCTGGGCTGGTGGGAAGGAAGGGGAGAAGAGAGGAAATTTTGGGACATGGGCAAGAGGTCCAGTGAATTTCTCTGAATTGCAGGACATGGTACCTGTAAGAGAAAAGGAAACAAATCCTCTTCTCTATGCCAGAGACATGCTGGACCTGCACAAAGTGCAGGAATTCTGCTGCTGTCGCATGCCTGGGGGTCAGAAGCCACTGATGTCCTGCAGCACTCAAAGGATTAATGCTGCCAACTCCTGTTCCACAGGAGCAAAGATTAATGCTGCAATAAGAAAGCAAATGCTTGTGTAGGTAATTCAGTGAGCCATAACGTGTCTTTTGCCTTGTGTTATTTTCCCCTGAGAGCATTTCCTCCTTAACGTTGGCTTTTTTGTTTCCTGATTAACTCTCTTACCTGTCCGTTCTATACGACTGCAGCATGTTTTTAGACAAGTATGCACGGTGCGTTTCAGAATTGCTTAAGAGCTTGACTAAATCCTCCAAGAGCTGTGCACAGCCAGTGAAATAATCTGCTTAATTGCCCAAATAAATAAAGCAGAAGTTTGGTTTTAAGATTAAGAACGTAAATGATAGGAAATAGTAGATGTCTGTCTCTTTTTAGTGGATTCTTGCTTCTCCCCCAGCTGTCTGTGCACAATATTCGCTATAGCGCAGCTCAGATTCCAAGTTCATGTCATCCAGTTTAATCATTAGGCCTTACCTAGAGGGCAGCAGTGTCGCTGCCTAGTGAGATGGCTTTAAAGCTTGCTAGTGAGGAATGACAGTGGGATTTGTTACCACATTTTATTGGTTGGGTCTTCATTTCTCAGTTGCTTCCAAGACTGTAGTGTCCACAATTGTAACCATGAGAACATCATCTGAGAATACTACTGTCTTTACCCATCTAAACTTGCCCGGCATATCATTAAGGATCTTGGCCTTTGGTTTCCTGCTTGAGGGTAGGAGTCTCTCTTGAGGGTGAAAGCTTCAATTTTGTCAAAACTACTGACAGTGGAGAACTGTGGACGGCAGAGACAAATGTGTAATGCTTTGTCCACCTAATGATATTCAAGCTTTGTGGAACTGTTTGCTGAAAATGAGGTGGAACATTAACTGACATATTGCTGTGGTGTTAACCAGCCTGACATTCCTGGTTGATTAAAGGGTTAGAAAAACCATATTAGTTGTGAGCCAGAATGGAAATGTGTTTCCCAAATGTTAACAAGAATCCCAGAAGGAAGTTACGAGGATTCCAGCATATGTAGACAGTAAGTTGTGCTCCTTTACGTTTTTATAGATACGTCATTTTGCATACAGAATAATCTTTTTCACATGCAGGCCTCTGTCTGTGGTATTAATTTATTCTGGAGAAATAGGAGCTAAGAAGGAAACCATGCTGGAATGTGTTGCTAGAAAACATCGGTTGCCTTTGATGGAAAGAACAGAGTTAAACATAATGTGCTAAACTGTGAGAAACAAATCTGACGTCTCAATAGAGGAGTGAATGGTTTCCATTAAGCTTGCTAAATCTGTCTTTCTCAGAATACCCAATATAACCTCATACACTCTTGATTTTAACAGACTTTATTATACTCCACCTCAACTACATAAATATAAAGCTGAAATATCTAAAATATTTAACAGATGTGGAACAGTAGAGAGGGACCTCTACAACATACAGCATGGGATTGGTCCAAATTAAATAGTGATCATGGACTATTAAATATTAAATGCCATTCTGGAGGTAGATCATTATTCCTCACCTTACATTGGCAGTTCTGGCACTTAAACAAGAAACTAAAAATTTCTTGACTAATATGATCTGAGAAAATGTGTAGCCTGAGAGTGTTTTGCTTCTGATCTTGCAAGCTGCACTAACTTCCAAAGAGTTAAACGAGATTAATTCATGCTCCCAGTATCAGGAACACCACAGTTTAGAAGACAATATACAAGGGAGTTATACTACAAAAAAAGTTAACAAAGGCAGCAACTGCAGATCAGCACCCCAAGTACTTCCACTCTTTCATAGCTGAATAAAAGGACTTGCAGTAGATGTGAGAAGCAGAGTGGAGTGTTGAAGGCTTTGCAGGCAGGGAGAGGAGGTAGAATAAAGTGTCTGTGTGAGATCAGGTAAAGGGGAAGAAATAACCCCAGAGTGGTGTGAGGGGGGAATAGAGACACGAGCCTGGGAAAGCTCAGCAGAGATAGGGTGCGTGTCTGAGGAGAAGCCCTAAGGTGTATATCAATGATGTATATTACTCATGGAAGGGTGTGGGAGAAGTATAATAGGGAGAAGGGAGATTTCCTGAAAATTATAACAAAATATGGTTGCTTCAGTCAGTTACCCCTTCCTTACAAACAGTAAGGCCAAGTGACCTGGTCTGCTCTGCACGGGCCATTTATTTTAAGTGTTAGATTACTGCAGAGATAACACAGGTATGATTTATTATTAATAAAAAATAAATATCTATGAAAGTTTTCTGCTCCAAAGGTAGTTCCATCTGTGTTGTGAGATAAATTCTCATTTTAGATAGAATACTAACAAGAATCAGAGGGAGTAATCAATTATTGCTGCATATTCCACTGTATCAAGATCATGTAGAGGCATCTTAAAGATGGGAACTTTTGAAAGAGGCCACTAATGTAAAACATCCACTGTAGATCCAAAGAAAGAATATATAAAACATATGGACATAGCCCATAGGAACACAGGTTTTCTGGAGGTAATAAACTGCCTTTTTCTAGAAACTATTAGACTAGAAAATCTGTTGAAAGAAAACTCCCGGGCTCCTGGCGCAGGCACAGAAGAGAGATAAACAAAACATAATAATAAAATAGCAAAACACCACCTTATGATGTTTTAACAACTGTTGTCATAGCTTTTTTCATTCTTTTGTTAGTATTCTTTCATTTCTCATTCTTAAAAATTTAAATATCAGTGGCTCTAATGCCTGGCGGAAGACAAAACATTTCTTCGTTACAAGATAAAGAATGGCTCATCAGCAAAACACACACCATGCTGAACATCTTCACAAAGAGATCTGAGAGGCACAACAGATTGTGACAATTAAAAAGTCTCTCAAGCCCTTCAAAACACAGATACCTCAGCTGTTGTGCTTCATATTAATCCAAGCCTCCTTGAAGACAAAATTTGACAAGAAGGTCCTTTATTATGGTTCCACATTGCCATCTCTTTCAACAAAACCAGCTGAAGAGAACAAGAATTAGGATACCATCTATTTAAATAGTCACAGTAAGATTTGCAATATGTGTTGTTGTGATATAACTTACCTGGAGAATAATGAGTCAGGGGGGTGAGAGGAAACACGATGTATAAAAATGGGCACAATTAAACACCATTCCCTGTATTAAAATTGCACTTATTGTCTGATGTATACACACACTGCACTGGGGACAAGGTGAGATCAGACTCAAAAGAAAAACCCAGCATAGAAAAGAAAACAGTAAAAAAACACCTACCATTTGTACAGCAATAAAAGAACCAAAAGCAGGGAGATATCCTTTTAATTATTATGATGAATCATGTTTATTAAGGGGCCAACTAAGAACAGCCCTCTGTGCGGGTAGTAAATCCAAAAGAGTAGGCAGTCCCTTCAGAACTTGCAGTCATACAGGAGCCCACGGAAAGCTGTGGGGAAGGTGACATAGAGCTCAGCAGAGCTGATGGAGGTAGATCTAAATGTGATTTTCACAGTGGCTTTTTGCCCACTTTCTTACATAAACAGCCTTGTAGCACCGCTGTCTCTGCGTACCTGTGTGTGCTGGTGACCATGTTCATCCCTGTGACAGCACGGGGAGGACTTGAGGCTGAAGAGGGGAATTTTTTTGAGATGACCTTTACTGAAATCGGTGAACAGACTTTAATTTCGCAGTCATTCAGGACGTCACAGTAATGGGTATGAATAGCTCTACCCTGCCCCACAGCTTACGCACCAGCCAAAGAGAGAGAGGGAGCATTAGTGCTGCTGAGCCTTTCCAGCTGCCTTAGATTTCCCACCGGGTGTGTGCCCCCGCAGTTGTAATCACAGCCTATCACTGCAAGTCCTACCTGCCTGACAGTAAGAAGCATGGCCTTGGCTTTGAAGTTAAACTAAAGATAGATTCCTTCTTTTTCATGCCTAATTAGGATCAGATGACCAAATACACAGCGGGGTTCTTGCTGTACTTCATGTTATGTTTCAGCAGCTAAATATAGTAGAAATACTTAAAAGACCCAGACCAAACAACTCCCCTAGATATAGCAGTCATGATGTGGGTTCTTTAGGGACTCCTGTTCCTTTCCAGCTCACTTACAGCCAGCATTGGTGTGTGTGGCTACTGCCGGAGCAGCCAGCACTCAGGGCTCAACACAGCCATGTCTAAGCCCTAGGGAGGGAGAGGAAGCCACAATGCCAGAAGGGTAAGTGCTTCATAGTCTCTTCATGCCATCTCTGCCTTGTATTTCGTGATTCGTGGTTAGGAGAACGCCCAAGGCAAAATCAAGACTATGTAATGTGATTGCTCAGGCGTTGGATGAGAAGACAAGGGCACAGGAGTCTGCCTTTTTTTGCTTGGCTCATCCTTTGTCATCCCAAATAATCATACCTCCCAGAGCTGCGTGTGAGAACCCGTATGGGGTTGGATACACAGGGAGAGAGGCTGTTCTGAGCTGCTGTGGAAGTGAGACATGCCACAACTTGTTCTTCGCTGCCGTGGTAGTGCCTCATCAAGAAAGAATGCTGATGGGTGCAGTGTGTGCTGTCAGTTCTAAAATCCTTCCCTCTCACCCTTAGCTTATTGTTTTAAAGCAACAGCTTATCCATGTGTGTGTTTACTGGTACTTGCTGCTGTCTCAGGCCACGATTAAGTGAGAACAAAGCATGACATGGGTACAAAATGCCAGCACTTAGTACTAATCGTAGCTCACTCACAGGAGACCAGAGCCAGCAGTGAGCCAGGGCAGGCAGCCCACATGGGATGCTTTACAAGCAGAATATGCGCTTTCCTGGATACGTCTTAGTGGTCCCTGAGTAACATGCCTGTCCATGAAAATGCCTGAGCTTTTCCAGTCCACATTGCTCCTCTAGAGCGCTGTATTGCTGACAAGCTCATCTAGGAGTTCCTGGATGGTGGGGAAACTTACTGATGGTCAGTGGGGTTGATTCCTTCTTGTTTCCCCTGAATCCCTGCATAAAGGAAGATTTACAGTGGTACAAAAGCTGTGAGAGAGCAGAATGAAAGAGCAGGCAAGCCTCATTCTTCAGAAGTCTAAGGCAGGGAAGAGAAACAGGGGAGGTGATTGAATGGTCCTTGCAGGTCTTCAGTGTAAATCTGTTGGGCAGAGCTGCTGGAGTCCAGGAGGGACTGGCCTCCAGTGGAAGAACAGCTTCCACATGTAAAATTTAATAATATATTCAAGCTGAAGTGACCAAGAATCCTCATGCTCAGCTGAATGGATGATCATATTTAGGCAGGAAAGAGGATGCTGTTCCATGAGAAGGCAAAAACAAGAGGCATGGGTCACAAGCAAGCAATGAAGAGGAACTGGCAAGAAGGATTAAATACAAATGAAATGGGGAGCTTCTTGCTGAGAAGGGGGAAAACAGTAACAGTAGAATGTTTTGTTTTACACTGATTCTCTTATAGTGGTAGCACTCAGATTATTTTGCTGGGTGTTCACGTATTCCAGACTAGGTCTTTACAATAACAGAAGCCAGCTCCAGTCCAGAGCCCTCTCCTGTCTTTATTAGAGCTGACATCTTTTCTTTGCTCTTTTTGAACACTACTTGAAATTTAGGTAAGGTCTACAGAGCTGTACAAGAGTAGAATCTAGTTTAAACCCACCATTGGAGAAAATAGGATGATTGTTTTAATTAAATAAAAAATTAAATTCTTGGTGATGTGAAGAATGGAATGGAGAAACTTCAGAAATCTCAGAAGATATTTCAGTGAAAATTATTCTAATAGATTAAGAGGGAACTTTGTCACTTATAGAGAATACATTCGGAAATAAGTGTAAAATGTAAAACATCAGGATAAATGACTGTTGCATGTATGTGCTGAAATGGCTTAAATGAACTCTGCAGTAAAGTGCTGGTAGCACAAGTGTAGAGCCCTGTTCTGAACATTCCTGTCCTCTCCCTGGAAATATCAGTGTGAATTTATATAGTGTGAATGAGAAAGAAAGACATTTCAAAGCCATTTTACATCTCTGGTAAATGTGGGCCAGTTCCCAGCTCTGAATTATAGGGATATACAGCACAGGAGAATGTGGTTATCAATTTCCCTTGTGCACCACAAGAGAGCTTTTGATCTTTGTGATCGTATTATCTTGTTAGTGGCTCTCAAGAAGGCAGTAAGAGCAGATGATAGTCCAGGAAAACCTATGCAATGACCTTTTTCCACTTACTGTGCCTGTTCCGAGCCTGAACAGAATTTAAACCTTTGAAGGGGAAGAGCAAACCTGCTGTCAGACAAAGAACTCCTGCTCTCCAGAAATTTTACTGGTGATCTGCCAAGGACAGTTGATTGTTTGCCGTTATGTTGCATTTTAACCTGGTTTCGTAAACAAACACAGCTTATCTAATGTGCTCTGCTGTGTCCCTGTCTCTCAGCCTTGCCACTCCCTCTGCACCTTTTTTACCCTTTAGCCATTTTTAATCAAATTTAACAGATCCCAAGTTCAGTGAGGAGCGAGACTCAGTGATAAAAATACATTATTGTGAACTCAATCTTTGTGACGGCAGAGAACCCTCCATGGAAGCCACCAATGAAAAGAAAAGCCATAGGAAAAGCCACAGGAAAAAAGCTTCAGTGGCAGCTGCTGCTTGCAGAAGTATCTTTTCTTCTTTCTTCTTCCCTTTCTAAATAAAAGTGACTTAGCAAAAGCATTCAGTCATGTCCTCAGATGTTACTGTGAAACCATTGGAGTGCAACATCTGGAAAGAGTGTCTTTTATTCTGTCAGACTCATGCAACATGAAGTGCATTTGTCTGTTCTGTTACACCACCACACTTTCCCAAATGAGAAAAGTCTTGGCTGGCCCTTCATGTGGAATAAACTGGAGCAGCTCCGCAGAGTTCAGTTTGCTGATTCATAGCAGCATAGGCTCCAATCCTTTTTTCCCTCTCTTTCTTTTCCTGTGTATGTGGCACCTTCTAAATGATGCAACATATTTAGAAATGTGATATTCAAGATTTCAGAGAAGTCTGGTAGCTTCTGAGACAGTAGGATTATTTTTATATGTGGGTTTGGGTTGCAGTGTTATTAAAGCTAGTTAGCTTGTGTAGGGAATAATTGGTGATTTAGCTCCCAACACTGGTACATGTTAAATGGATGACAAACACCATTATCCATCTTCTTACCATATTTTCTGTAACTTTATTTCATATTGTGTTTTAGTGCAGAGGA
Source organism: Manacus vitellinus (assembly GCF_001715985.3). NCBI lineage: Eukaryota > Metazoa > Chordata > Aves > Passeriformes > Pipridae > Manacus > Manacus vitellinus. The sequence goes on from NW_021940687.1 coordinate 497,865, forward strand.
GACTAAGCAGATCACTGCTTCTGTCATGTTTTAACATGAAACATCAAATCCAAAGCCTGGGTCTGTTAAGCACTACCAAGTTATGAGAGACTTTGATTGTTCTCAAGTCTTTCCAATGAAATGTCAAACTTTTCATTCTATGAAAATGATGTTCACCAACATAGAGCTTGGAAACAGATAATTATCCAAGAACATGAAACAGAATTAACATGCACTGGAGCATGTCATGAACATTTCCCTCAGCAAATAACAAAGGTAATTGCTGTCTGAGTACAGAGCAAGGAGAAAGGTTGGCTCTGTTCCTTAGATAATTCAGATTGGCCACTGTTTACTCACTTAACCCATAAAAACATGCAGCCTATCAGAAGGGTGCCATTCCAGGGCTGATGGAGTGTGACCAGCCTCCTGATCGCCGGCACTTCTCATTTCACACTTCCCAAGTCTGATCAGGCAGAAGTCCTTGGCTATTATTAGACATCTACACCCTGATGAGTCAGAGCTCTGAGTTAAAGAGCACATTTGTAAACCACATTAAGCCCCAGTAATAATTAATACATTTTTTGAGCCACATTTTGACTTCAGGCACAATTAAGAGGCTTCATTCTTAGCCTAGAAGAAAGAATGGAAATAATTTACTATGTGGACACAATTTTCCCATATAGAAATCAAAGAAGCAAGGGAAAAAACCCCCACTCCTAATGGCTAATGGAGGTGGTTCTGGTTTGTGATTTTGATTTTACGAATCAATTTTCTAATATTAGAAACTAGTGGAGTGTAGAGATACAGGATGGTAGTCTGGAAGAGACCTCTTGAATACCACATATAGCTCATTGACATCACAGGCAACTCTACTCCCGGATTGATTCAGGCAGGTCCTGCAGATGCAGCCATCCACCAGTCAGACATGCACACTCTCAGCAACCCTGACCCACAAATGAACTATTTTGATGGGTCAAAGGTCTTTTGTAAGCAACTCTTGCCTATTCTTCACCAATAATTATGTTTATGTTACAGTTTTATTACAATTTATTACAATTGTTTATCTTTTTTTTTTTTTTTTTACTTTAAGAAGATACAAAAAGTCTTCATGTAACACAACAGGTTTTTTAGCCATATGCTCTATTTTCAAACTACATATCCTGCAATTTTATTTTTGGAAAGACTGCACTATGCTGTCTAAAGGTGAAGTTCCTGCCTGTGGCAGGGACTAACCCAGGGTCTGTGTCTGAGTTAGACCCACTAGATGCCAGACCAGATGCTCAATAGTGCATCACATAATACCAAAAAGTTACAGCCCAACACCAAGACAAGACATCAAGGAGAGGTGTCTGTTTGCTTCCTTGCCCCAGCTGGCTTACTGAATCTAAATCAGATTTTCTTAATTGTCTTTAAACATCTGTTGTGCTTGGTTAAAGCACATTATTAACTAGAATAAGTCTTTTTTTTTTTTTTTTTAATTTGTGCTCACTTCACATCATTCACAGTTAATACTTTTTGGGTGACAGTTTACCCAAGCTGTTACTGTGAAGTGATAAGATTCTGGGGGTGCACATTCTTGTTGCTTCTTCACAGGATAATCAGTAAATATGAGAATGTATGTAGCTTGTGTAATTTAATTCAGTGAACATTAAGCTGCTCCTGGTGCTGGCACTCTTCTAATAAGCAGCTGAAAAACAGAAACCATAAACATCAAAAGCAGATGCATTAATGCCACAGTATAATAAGGTGAATCTCTAAAAACCATCTTAGATCCCTGCTGAAATAATTCTGTTACATTTGTAATCAGCCAAGAGAGAAATAAATGCTTTTAGCTTCTCTGCTGTGCAGTGTGGATCTGCATTGGATGATCCAGGAAATCAGAGGAAACAGCCAAATTAGGGGAAGGACATAGAGGAGAAATCAAAAGTATTCAAAGATAAGTGAAAGTGTGGATTCTTTAGGTATCCGTTGTGTGATCTGGCAATAAAATTATACGGAGGAGGGTAATGAGTCAATCTGCATAAACCAGGAGAACAAAAACTAATCACAGGTAGAGACAGACATATGCAAATACAAAGCCTCAGGGACAGAGGATTGGAAAGTGTGTGTGGAGAAGTTAGGGCTATAAAATTAGGAGGGGCACATGTATAGAAAAGAAAGAAATTGTTGCAAGAAACTTCCACTGAAATCGTAAGAAGCTAAATCCATTGTAGGAATACAGATGCTGTTTCTGAAAGCAGTAATTTAGTGATTTAATGGGAATAAAAGCAAGTAAAAACAAATAAAAACACCAACTCCCTCAGCTCTTTGACTTGAAAAAGATGGATAAAGTCAGAAAGCAAGTTCTAACCTTCTCAAAAGATGTACAGCTCGTACTGAAGATGCTCAGAAACACAGTGGGAGGGTTGGTCAAATTTAAGATACTTTGAACAAAAGACTTCTAGAATAAAGCAGAAGATTAAAAACAACATGTACCTTTGCAACATAACCTCAACCAGAAATTGTTCTGCATCACCTTTGGAACTTACCTTCAACTAGAAACTGGTGCAGTTGATCCAAAAGATGTCTCCATGGGCAGCTGCAATGTCACAAACAAATACAGAGCACAGTTAACAGAGCTGGGAGGGTTGTTGTAGGGTTATTCTAGGCGTGGGCCATTTCATGTATGAGAGTGCTTCAGGCAACCTGAGCAACCTGATGGGAGAACAAACAAAAAAACCTGACACACCCCCCCCCCAGAAAAATGGAAAAAGAACTTTGAAATTGCTGTGTGAAAATTGCTCAAGTGAAAATACACTGGGGCAGAGGATGAAAGGGGGGTGTCAGTCCCTACTTCTTGGGCTCACATAGTCCAAGACTTGTGTTTCCATGTACTTGAGGAGAGCCTTCCCCCTTCAGTTTATATATATATACAAACACACATATTTATATTTGTTTTTAAAGACAGAGAGAGAGAGAGAGAGAGAGAGAGAGAGAGAGAGAGAGACCAGGAGCATTGGCATAGGCAATAAATACAAATATCAGTATGAGTAAATGTGAGGTGCTTAGGCCAGAGCCAAAAACACAGAACAAAGGAATCTACCAGTGTTGATCGAGTTCCCAAGTTGAAAAAGTCTAGTCAGGAGGGACATGAATAAAATTCTGACCCCACTGTCAATCTGTAACCATGTCACATAAATTATGTATAGCTGTTCAGTTAAATTATTGTAATATGTACAGGTGACTTGTAAAGCAGGATGTGTCATGCAAAGGTTATTGTAAGGATCTGAATAAACACAGCAGAAGGAAGGCTGGGGATGTTGGTTGCTGCAGAAGATTGGATATCTGTTTCCTTCAGCTAAATAAAAGGATTTAGGAACTGGGTGCTGCTACCTCCTGGAGTTGCACTACTTCCTGAAGAAACTAGAAGGGAATAATATGTCAGGCTTTTTTTTATGATTTCTGTGAAATAGAGACCAAGGAAAAAACAAACCAAAGGGAATGTCTGACAAAATTGAAGCTAAATAAGTTTATTTTCCTTATTTATGCTGTAATATATGAACACCAGATAACCATGAGAAGAAGAAGCAAAAGCAACTGCCAGATGCTTTTAAAAAGGAGGTAAGAGCATATGTGGAGGAAAATTAACCATAAACATTATCTCAAAGGAGAGATCCCACTTGGAATAAGCATATATATATGGCAGTTATGTCTAAAATTTGTTATGTTGCTATTGTTTTGTGAAATGACAGAACATCTGCTCAGTCACAAGGCACCAGTAAAAGGCAGCTTTATGCCTAAGGCAGTATGTCAGTTCCTAACAAAAAATGTATATAAGAGGCCAGAAACAAAGGCACATTGTCTTTTCCAGTTGTAGTCATTTCTGACCTAATAATGGTTTAGAAAGGATTTTTTATTTTTATTTTTGAAAAAATGAATGGAAGGATTGAGTCATTTATTACTCTTTTCAAGATTAGTCTTTGTGCATTATTTGTTCATAAGCTGGCAAAACGCTTTGTCTCTGCAGATCATATTTATGTCACTAAAGCCCTTTTAAAAAGGCAGCTACTTGTAAGTACCTTGAGAAAAGATCATTCTGAGCTTAGATTTTCTAAATGCAGCCTATAAACGGCCATTTCTTAATCAAAGTGGAAACACCAGCAAGTGATACATGTGCTCACGTGATGAGTGGACACAAGGCAAATTTCACCTCATAGCTGCCTTTTCAGAGAGGAAAAGCATTCATAATCAGTCATGTTGAAAACTTAATTAACAAATCCCTTGGGAGCAATGATTATATGGAATTTGTCTCTGAATATTCCAAGCACACAACTTTTAAGTGGCTTCATTTAAAAAGAGTATTCTCTTAGATTTTCATTGTTATGTTTACTAGCCTGAGAAATCTGAAACTGTGGTGCAAAATATAATTTTAAAACCTATTTTCTGATGAAATGAGGTTATTATCCGCAGTTTGAAGTCATCCTCTCAGATACACACGACCCTTCAGAAAATAGACTGATCAATGAAATGGGTAGAAATTGGCACTTTTAAAGAATGGTTTTCATGGAGGGAAACAGATATTATATTGTTAACGTGTGGCAGTGTTCAACTGGAACGTGCCTTCATGAGAATGAATATATATTCTAACACATGCGAGGTCAGAGTGAGAATTAGGGTTAAATTTACTGTAGAAAGCTCAGGGGTTGTGTGTCACAGACTCTTTGAAGCCTCTGAAGTCTGAAGGACTCTGTCATGTGACTGGGAATGCGTGTGCTACATCATCAACTATTAATAGGAGAGATAGACAGGAGCCACTCTCATATGAATTCTCTCTTTTCCAGAAGACCTTATGTCAGCAGAACTTTTTTTTCTTTTTAATGTCACTTAAGGTTGGGACCTTTGCTGGAATAAATAAAATGCATGTGGAGAGTTTTCTGTATCTGACTCAGAGCTAAATAGTGATATGTGATTTTTACCTTTCAGCTGAGCCAGATATTAAAGATTTCTCACAGAAACACTGTATATAGTTTCTCAGAAACGCTTTAGAGGTTTATGAACCTGATACAAAGCCTCTTGCAGCTGGGAAAATTCATGATTTGAGTTGTTTTTCAGTTGGGCTGTACAAATCTTATTGATCTATTTATACAGCTTTTTCAAGAGGAAAAAAATTACCTTTTACTTGTGGCAAAAACTTGAGACTTAATTTTTAAGCTGTTAAGATTCCAGTATACCCTGGAGTCTTAGGCAGCAGATACCTTCTGCTTTGTGAAGGTAAAGACACAAGCTCCAGTGCTCAGACTGAAATTCATTGCAATTATTTAACCAAGGCATCAATTCTCATCATCAAAACACAGCGCTCCCAGGCTGGAGCTGTTGTGCAGTGTTGCCAGAGATGGGTAGATGGCATTATGCATCAGCAGGGGGGTATAAGTCAGCAAAATAAGGTTTTTTAAGGGTGGCTTTTAAGCAATGATAGAAATGCCACGACTGACTCCAGTCTCTGCTCTCCAGTGTTAAATATGAGCAAGGGACTGTCGTTCTCTCTGTAGCCATCTGTGGGCAAGCAGAAAGCTTTAGTGATTGGTGACAGCAGCCTGGAGAATTGTTCAGGGTTTTTAATTTGGCTGTCTCTGAAGATGACTTGAACCTTCAGATGATCTCCAGTTCCCTACCCACAGCCATCTTGGGGACCTGTAGAGTAAAAAATTAAGGTTAATGGCTTCTGTAACGATATCCTAGTCCATCCTGATGCAATCTGTGGTATTTTGGTGCAGTCTCAGACCTTTTGAGAAAGGTTTCTGTTATTCTGTGAAAAAAGGAGATGGAGACATGCTGTTGTAAGCTTTGCTATCACAATAAAACAATGGTCTTACTAAAATACTGTGGTGGTAGCCAAAGGACAAGTGTTCCTTCAGAATGTGGAAAAGAGAAAGATGCTGGATCACAAGTCACTATGAAATGGTGACATTCCGTTCTTAGCAGAGCTGCATGGTGTGTCTGGAGCTCCTCACTAAAGTGGCTGCACTGTATCAGTGCAGAAGGTTGGGCTCTGGTCCATCATTCCAGGTAAATGGCAGCCACAGGACAGAAAAGTTGTTGGTAGAGGTTGGGAAAGGGTATAGAAGGTGAAAAGGGTTGGTAGCCTGTACCTGAGTTGATGTTCAGTGATGATATGGTGATACTGAACTTGTATATAAGGGCTCTGTGTAATTTGGTGGAAGTCTCTGCTAATAGGCCAAAAAAGAGGTGGGTGCACCTTCAGTAATCCAGGGAAGATGCAGATCTGAGCTACAACTCATCTCTTGCTGCAGTGGAGGCACTAAGAACCCAGAAGCATATGAACTGCTGCAGTGCACCATGTGGGAAAGCTCAGCTTCCTTTTTGGAGGTGGTGCCCATTTGGTTCAAGTATTACTTGTTTGGAGCAGGAGTCAGGATTTGAGCCACGGGCAATGAATGAAATCAAATTTTTGAAAAGAAAGAGTATCTTAACAGGGAGTAAACACTCCTGCTCTGACTTACAAGCAGTCATTAAAAACCTTTATTAAATTTTGTGTCCATTCTGTTTGCCACTTAACCATTTCTTTTCATTCTGAAGACTTATAACTAAGAATGAATGAGTCTTTTCTAATACAGTCAAGACGTAATAAATCTGTGAAAGAACTGAGCTATCTTTCTCCCTCATAGGGAAATTTTTCCAATTGTTTAACAAAATGTTGGTTTGTATTGCCATGGCATCAGTCGTTAGGCTGTGAATAACAAGGCTCGGCATTAGGCAACTTGTTTATGAAAAACAGCCATGCAGTAAAATTAGAGAGTCTCCACTAGAGTCCCCACCCTCTCCTCCCACTGCACTATGGGAAGCTATTTGTGTCTTCAGAATGAGCAAACAGATCTCTTCAGTGAAAGGGTGAAAAATTTCTTGAGTTCTGGCATATAGAAGTTGGTATCTGTTGTTCCACAGAACAGGATCTTTGTTGCACTGATCCAAGCATTTGTCAGCCCAGAGTGGAGGATGGCAGCTCACAGCATCTGAAGAAGGAAACTATCACACAAAACTTCCCACTGCAGAGAAACTGCTGCATCTATCATCATCCTTTCAGCCCGGTTAATAAAGTTGTATTAGCCCTGTGCTCCAGTTCCTCCCACAGCTCTCAGCCTTTTCCATGTGAAATGTGTTTGAATCTTCAAAGTAGCTACATTTCCAAATATGTTTTGCTCAGTACCAAGAACAATCAGTCCTCCAAGATGAAGCAGATCACAAAGCCTGCAATGTATCTGCAATACTTTGGGAGGAAGATCCTTATGATGAAGGTTATTGGATAGATCCAGAATCTGACAGCAGTACAGAGTCTTTGAGAATCAGTACAAAGTCTTTGCATTTGGTCGGTGCTCCTCAGCTGTGGGGGAAAGGTTCAGGTTTCTCTTGAATCCTCCTTGCCTGATAAATATTTGCCTTATAACAGAATTTATTAGTCTAAGGCAGTTACTTTTTTTCTTCTCAAATACTGCTGCTCTTGATGTGCTCTCCACAGGCTAGATTTAGATTCACTGCCAGTGTAACGGGATTTTTCATCTTTTGGAACTACCAGTGAACTGAAAAAATCATTTATTCCCACAGTGCTAATAATTCATGGTGACAGCAGGAGAAAGAGTTATCTAAAGATCAAAAAGCTGAGTTTGGGGAGTAAGGGTGTTGTTAGAGCAAGTGTGACCTAGTATGATCCATTTAGATTTATTCTAGAAAAGGTTTTCTTATTCTGTGCTCAGTCCTAGAAATATATTTCAAGTGGCATTTAAAGAACAACTTGCAGTTGGTACAGGCATCTTAAATGGCACCATCTTAAAAGTCATATCCAGGAGCCAAGGTGTCCAAGTGACCAAGTCCATCATGAAAAGTAGCAAATGCTTTCAACTCTTCAAAGGTTGTAAAGTATATTGTGGTGTTCAACTGTAAAAAAACCCTCAAAATATGTCCTAGGACAGCTGGCACATTGTACCATCATTAACCAATGATCTCCCAACTATGGTTTCCAAGAGGAAAAGCTGTAGGAACAGCACTCCCTGTGATGATAGTGGTAGATGTGATGTTTTCAGTTAAAAGCTTGATGATAAGTGCCCCTGGTCATCTGTGGTGAAGAATATTTGATGGTATAGTCTGCTGTTCCAAAATATTTGGATGTCATTGCTGAGAAGAACCTCCAACTGGAGGACCTGTTCTTGAAAGCGAGTGAGAAAGTGAGAAGTGCTTGTTGCTTTATGAACCAGATGGTGACCAGAGGTGGGAGCTGTGTAAATACTCTGACCATTGTTGGTTTGTTTCTTCTTCTGTTTTCAGCTGGATGCTGAGAAGGCCAAATTGAAACTGGAAAGATGGGCTTCCCGAGACGCTGGCAGTGGGGGAGGAAAAAGTGGAGAGGTGGAGTCGAGCGGAGATTGTGATGATGAGGATGGTTGTCAAGGATCCGGGGACAGGATTCCCACAGCAGGTAAACACCGTTTCTGTTAGTGCTTGCAGAGCTTGGGAATTCAGAAATGTCTCAATTAGACGGACAGAGCTCAGACTTATCCTGCTTGAATTACTGTCAAAATCCTACTAAATTCAAAGGATTTAAATCTTAATCTGTGAAGAGCTGCAGTAAAAATAGAATGATACAGACAGTAACCCAATATAATTTAACACTTTGCATGCAGATAAAAGACTTAAATTTAGAATGAATAATATCTGCAATGAGACCTAGATCACAGAAATACTGAAGAGCCTTCCTAGATATTGTGGGCTCTTCAAATAAATAGAAAATTGACGTCCTTACGGAGTGCACTAAGTGTTAACATAAATATTTATTTATTGCATAATGATGCCGAAGGATGATCCGAACAGAGTTGACTGAAAGTCTACGTTCTTGAAAAAACACATGAAATACTGTGGGATTTTCTTTCTAGTGGTTAAGTGACATTTCTTGGTAGTCTCAGATATGCATTCTGCAATATTTATTCATTGAATTACTTGGATAATATGTCATCAAGTGTAGAATCAGCATCAGAATCTAACTCAACTTCCACCAACATACTGCCACTATAATATGCAGTTAAATCCTTTTAGTAACTCAGTAAAGTGTTTCCGAATACTTGATATTATTGGTTTCTCCTATCTGTAAATTCTGATTCATTTTAGCTCATCAAAATGTAACTGCTTTAATTGCCATAGTGTCTGTCAATATAATGTGGATTGGATGTGCAAGTAGATGAAATACAGGTGTAAGAGTGTTGAAAAGCAATAGTTATTGAGATAGCTGAAACTCAGGTAAGTTTTAAACTGCTGCTGAGATAAACAAAGGCCTTTTCCTTGTCCCTCTGCCACAGAGTAGAGGGGAGGAAAGATATCCCATACTCAGGTAAGATTTGCAGACATGCAGTGATTAGCCTGTAGTCAAGACTTCAGTTGTTCCTCCTGTGAGTATTTGCTCAGGGAAACAAAGCTTAAATGTGTACTTTGAAACATGTGCAAACTGTTACAGCTAATTTGCAGCACCAGCTTATAACTACTTGAATTTTAATTTGTGTGGATGGCATTATGATCAGAGTACATGAGGTACCATTATGTGGGGACAGTGTTTTTAAAAATGGTTAAGTAATTGCAACTAACAGATCAAGTAGAGGTTTTCATCATCTGCTCACCAATATTTTTGAGCAGAAGAACTGTGACACAATGTTATTTTAAAACTATTTACTCAACTTTTTTATTTGTAGTGTATTACATCCATAAGCAATGAAAAGATTGCTAGATGTTTTAGGCCTTGGGGATTTGGAGGGATAAATACTTTAATAGGCTTTCCTCTCTATATGGAGTAATACAAACCAAAGCCAGGTGCTACCTACTCTTCACTGAACAATCAGTCTGTTAATACAGTGTTCTGGGAGGATGTGTGTGCATGCTTACAGGGACTATGGCAGAGTTCAGGCATTCAAAAATAAAAACTTGAACACTTTGAAGACTTGACTTTCAGCTGGCTTTAATAATGGAAAGCTACTTAATGTCTCTTTTGCCCCTTTATTGCAATCTATTTAATTAAAATACTTTATGCTGATATCATCCTGGATTTAAAAGAATTATATCTCCAAAACTAGCTGTTTCAGAATTTAGCAGGGTGTATATCCAATTAAAAAGGTAATTACAATAAATTTTAGAAAATGGTATTGATTCATAACAGAAGAATAAGTATTTCATTGTGTGACAATAGTAATGCTGTATCATAATTAGCTTTAAAATATTGTACTGTACACAAGCCATTAGCAGTAAATCTCTTTTGCATATCTGGATACAATTAAAAGATAAAATGCAGTAATCTCATTATAGAGCTGCTTTGCTTTAATAGAATGTTAAAGAATAACAAACATCAGATTAGTTGAATTTCCTCCTGCTGCATGTCTGTTAGATGGTGTTTGCAATTGTTCAGCCTGTGAACTTCTATTTCCTAAACCTAAAACCCGTCAAGTACGTCTAACCATTATTTTGTGGAAGTGGAACATGACAACATTGCCTATTCCCTGCTTGCCTGAAACACAGAGTGAATTGAGATACGAATGAAGCTAAAGTTAAATCCCAAATCAAATCCCAAATCCCCTGATTTGAAGCTTGGTGATGTCAGTGGGAATATCCTTACTGACTACAGCAGGTATGAGTGAGACACAAACAAGGGCTCTAAAATGCCACCGAGCTCATCAGGACATGTTTAGCATGCAGTCATGCAGCAGAACAAAAGGAATAAAAGCAGAGCAGTCGTGCTTTTAACAACAGGTCCATGAAAAACAGAAGACAGAGGAAAGGATTTCAATGTCAACGGGTAAAATGCTGAATTTAAAATGTAATAAAAATTCACTACATCTGTCACTAATTTGAAACCTACATGAAAATTATATTTACCACTTAAGAGCATTGCAAAAGACTCAGATTGCTTTTAGTTTTTGAAAACCTACTGAATACTCATTTCTTTCCAACTCCCAGAATAAAAATTACCTTTTCTTTACCAATAAATTGCCAGGAGTTTTGTCAATATCTGGGTTTCCATTGTCTAAGTGTTTCTGCTTGTAACTATTAGTAAAGCTCTCCCCAGACAGGATATGTTGCTGTCCCCCACTGGGCTTTTCCAAGCTGGTAACAGAGGGCCAGGCTTCTTGGTTTTAGATTCCAGTATGTCCTGGGTAGGTAAACACGTAAGTGATTCTGTGCATGCCGATTCCAGCCAGGTCACTGTTCATATCCTTTTCCCTGGTTTTTGGGTTTGGTGGTTGTTTGGTTGGGGATTGCCATCTCTATATGTCAGCTTATCCTGCATTGGATAGTACGATCCTGTCCTTTTGTTTGTCACCTCCTAGTCCTTGAGAATCATGCCTGCATAGCAGTTAATAATTTTATTTTAAATCTTTAATTAAGATACAGTATTTAGTGCTGGTTTTTTTATTTATCTCTTTGTTACAAATAAGTGTTTGCTTGATTGTTATCTAAAAAGATCACTTCTTCAATCAGAATGGGCTTAATTATCATGTGGGTTTATCCAAATGATTTTACGAGATAAATTCTCAGGAAACCGGCATTCTTTTCGAAAGCTGTGTATGGTTTAAGATACTTTAAAATGTCATATTCTCACAGGCCCTACCGGTTACCACAAGTATCTCTTCTTGGGGAAAGCTGTGGGAACAGCAGTTTCTCAAGCAGGCCCATATTTATTTTTTGGCAAGGACCAACTTTTTAATGACAACATCTGTGAATCATCTTTGAACAAAGCTTTGTTAGGAGAGATTTAAGAAGAGGAAAGTAAGCCATATAAATCTTGCGTGTGGATGGGGAAATTGCTCTGTGGTTTGCACTCTGCAGTGCTGCAGGTTTCTAGGCAGAAGGGCAAAGCAGCATCCTGTGCTGAACCTTGCTGAACACAGAGTGCTCCCAGAACCACAGACTGACATGGAGCTGGTCACAGGATGAGCCCAGTGATGGAACTGCTCCTTCATAAGCCCTGAAAATGAAGGTGGTGGCAATGTGGCAAAGAGCAGGGATTGTTATTGCCCTGCAGGATTGAGCCATGGAAATGTTTGCTTAGGAGAGGTATGAGTGCCCTGCTGTTCATGAAAAGAGAACAACAGCAGATTCACACTGTGTCCTGTCCATGCTGTTCAGGGAAAAGGAAAATGTTTTTGACTGTTCTGTGAAAAGGCGGAAGGAAGTTATTGCAGGGGATTTCCAATTCCCAGCTGTGCTGCACAGCTGTGAGTTGTCATGTGGCCCCACCCAAGAAGTGACAACCAACATTAGAGCTCTGTTCAGGGAAATCATCAGGTGATTAGCCACTCAACAAAGATGGAGGAAATGTTCAGACCACAGGTAGGAACCTGCATTTCGTGCCAGCGCAAAGTGCCCTTTGTAGAGCTCTGGGCTGAGTGGTAGTTGTGGAGCACTGTGGTTAGGAAAGCTTGTGCTGATACCCCCTCTAGCCATGGGTCTGTATGCACACCTGTCTGTGCATGGAGGACACAGGCATTCCTGGGCCTCCTCACCGGCATGGATACTGCACTGTACGTGCAGCCATGTGTTTCACTAGCCAGTGTGGGACAGAAATTAATCCAAGCTTCTGTCTAGAGGAGACTGATACAACATCCTGCAAAGTACTAGGAATGTAGCTAGTGCTGGACTAAAGATGTTCTCTTGCTGGCAGGGCAAGCAAACAGCACAGATTAAGGAAAACGTGGTTTAGCCTACCCTTGGGTCCTCCGGCACTGAACAGAACAGACAAACCCAAATGTCAGGTGTACATGGACTGCAGTCTTTGCACCAGATTCACCCACCTGAGGTTAGAGTCTCTATATGGGTCAAAAAGCTCAGCGTGTCCTCACGTAGGACATGTGTTAACCCCAAACCTGACGTGCCTTGCAACTTTAGGTCATTGGAAAATGGAGACATTGGTCTTACCTTCCCCCAGCTCGCTGCCTGCTCCATGCAGAGATGGGCTTTTGCTTTGTCCCCATCCCAAAAGCAGTGGGTTTCCATGGAATAACAAGAAGTGCCCTTAAACACAGCAGATTTTATACAATACTTTAAAATCGTGTCTCTTGGTGCAGGATTCAGTAAGCAAACACATCCTGTGGCATCCCAGCCAGGCTTTGAACTTCCTGATTCTGGCTGTCTCAGTTGAACATCCTGCTTATTGTCACAGTTCAGTGCCTGAGTGGGAATCTATAACAAATCCACTTAGCATATTCAGATGTCAAGAACCCCCGGCTTTCTTCTTAGCTGGGTAGGCACTCCCCAGCTTCAGTCCATCTTTCTGCTCTAGACAGAGTGTCTGAAGAGATTGCCCTGGTTATAGATTCTTTTTTTCAGGGCTTATGAGAAGGATGGGTTTTTTGCCCCAAAATACCTTTACAAGTGCAGAAAAGTAGATTTTCTTTTTTCTTATTGTCTTATGTCTGACTTGTATCTGCTCTCAACAGCTATGGAAAGTTAATGTATTTTTCTGACTTATGAATGTTTCTGGCTTATGAATGTTTTCATTATCAGTTTTTTCCTTTTGAGTATCAAGATTCTTTTACACTTTATTATGTTATCATTCTCCCAGCTTGTCTTTCTTCTCTTGGCATCAATATTACTGTATGACCTGTCATTTTAATCATACTTATTTCCATTCAACATGTCACAGGATGCGCTTACACTTGTATTTATCCAAATATGCAATTGTACTGCTGCTGATTTTGTAATTATTAGTACAAAACATCAATATTCTGAGATCATAATATCTGCTGGCAGTCAGCCATGCTCATCAACTTCTCATCACCGCACATCCTCATAGATGATCCTGGCTCACAGAAATACTGCATTTTCAGTGTCTTCTATCTTTCTACCTAGAGTAACCTCTCCATCATGCCTCCTCCTGATCCCATTGCCTCACAAAGCCATCTTTCTACAACCTTTGTTGCTCAAGACATTTTATCTGACACTGTTTTCAGAGAGCCTACAAATTCCTAGATTGCCCTTAGTGTAAATGCCTCCTTCTATCCACAAAACAGTAGCAGGTTAAACTCTTATGTAAGTCTGATTTTAAAGAAAACTCAGGGGTGGTAGGTAAAGACGAGCCTCTGTCAAGAGGACCATAAGCAAACCCTGCCAGGGCCTTCAGCACATGGTGGGGGAAGCAGGTGGTAATTCCACAACTGCAGATTTCTGGCTTCGGCTTCTCTTGTAGGATAGAGTTTGGGAAGAAACATGGGAGCAGAGAAAACCAAAGAAACCTGAATAACCAGGAGGAAAAGTACAGATTTTGATTATTTATTTGAACTTGGTGAGATCTGATCCTGAGATGAGTTACTTTGATCTGGTAGTGGTGTCCCACTGTTCCCTCCTGGGTACACTTTGCTAAGAGTTTCTGTAGGTGACAGTGACATTTCCTGCAGGCTCCGCTCTGTGCAAATGGGATCAGAGGGCAGCTGAGAGGGGCCTCTGAGAAGAGGGTGGGAAGAGAAAGTGTTGCAAGGGGAGGGAAGAAAAGAGAGAGAGAAAGAAAGAGGTTTCCCACCCTCTCTATCCCTGAGTAAATATTTTTATAATCTGCCAACACAAGGATAAGGTATTCCGTGTCATTTAGTGTTCTTCATTACACAGTATAATTCCAACGAAAATGCATAGGAGAAGAATCATGGAACCATTCCTCATCCTTCCTCAACCTCAGTGTTTACATGACAGTTTGAGGTGTAAAGGAATGGGATTTCAGTTCCTTCAGATTCTCACTCCTAGACCTGAGGTGAGAGAGTTCCCAGTACCACCAGTGCTCCCGCTCAGATTCATTCAAGACAGAAGTTGTACAAATGACAGATAAACACATCCCCTGTAGGATTGTCTCTTAATGCTGATCAGAACAGTAGCTGGAGGAATAACAGTCCTTGTGCCAGCTCTGTGACTCTCTAAACAGCTTTGGTACTATCTTTGGTGCCTTCAAAGAGGTAAAATGGTAACTGAGGAGTTGCAATTTTACCATTTCACCAGAGAAATGTAAATTGCAAGACATTTTTGACCATTTTAGCACCTTTTAGACAAAATTAAAAGGTAAAGTGTTTTAGTTGCTTAGGGTATAAAGTCTTCCAATGCGTGTTCTGTAGGAGGAAATTAAACATTGGAGAGATCGAGATAAAGACATTTGGGGCTTAAGTGTTTGCAGTAGTTCTGTATGAGGAGTCATCAGAGACTGCATTGGAGATCACTGAAGGGTAATACGCTTTTACCAACATTCTATTAAAAAATATTACGAATAATCTCTGTCCCTTGAACACACTTATTACAGCAGAGCAATTTTCACTGCCTTTGTCAGCAATATTTTATCTAGTTACTTTTCACAGGAGCAACTACATGTGTACATATATTTCTGAGATGTGTTTTGAAAACAGCCCTAAACTGAAAAGCCACCCATCTCCTCATTTTCCAATGAATTCCCACTCACCAGCATTTCTCACAGGTTTTAATAAAATGAACTTTTTATAAACAAAACTTTCCCAAAGCTGAATGGTCCCAAAGAGGAACAACGTAGTCAAACCACCAAGAGCATGAAGCAACTTGTATTTGATGGCTAAAATATGAGAAAGACAAGCTTCCAAGAAAAATTGCCTTACTAAATACATGAAGCAGAACATACTTCTTGATTCAGGCTATAAGGGCAGGCTGCAGGTTGATAGTTTGACCCCACATTTGTAGTACTTTCTTCTGTGAATGCTATTGTCAAGGATCATGTTGGCACCCAGAGTTCAGAGGCCAAGGTAAATGGGGAGTAAAACTGATCCTTCACAAGTAACTCTCATGAGCTGTGTGATTTAGATCCTTCTGACAAGAAATTCACTTAAGAGGTGTAATATCTCTGTCATGCCAAGCAGTGATAGGATAAATGAGAAGGTTAAGGCAATTTGCCCCCAAAACACCATAAAGGCAAAATTAATTAAGAGGAGTTAAAAATGAAAAGTCCTTCAAATTGCTCCAAAATAGATAATTCATAGAACTTAATGGAAGCTCCCTTTAAAATAGGAATGCCATTAGACTGTAAGTTATTTAAACAATCCTGCAAGTCTAAGGAAAACACTCACCTTTGAGTTACTCTTTGTGCCACACAAGGTAACACTGGCCTGGCCAGAGCTGAGTGACAGTGATGTTGGTCCCTGATCCATGTGCTGCACCAGGTGGCACCTCTGCCACTCTGCCTCCTCCATGGAGCCCTCAGCTGCTCTCCAGTGAGAGCAGGAGAGTGAGAAGCAGAGCACAGTGAATCCCTGTGCCATTTACACCCCACGCTGCTTGGAAGCATTAGCCGTGCTCCACTGTTTTAGGATTTTAGTCCTATCCGGGGAAGCACTGTGAGAAGCGACATGTTTGCACATGGGGATGTCTAGAGGAAAAAGCCCCACACATTTCTCCAAGGAAGTAAGATAGTAAAAGCAAACCCTGGACCTCGTTTCTTCCAAAGGTAAATTATTCCAGGTTAATTCAGACAAGGTTATGAATTACTGAAACCTTAAAGGCTTTAAGAAACCCTCTGTCATCTCTCATTGCACACAAGTGAAAGGCAGGTGGTGCAGCTGTTTGACAGTAGAAATACAGCTGAAAGGCACTGACAAAGGAAAAGGCAGTTTCTGTTTCTCCCTGCTGCCACCTTCCTTTGTTTTATGGTTCATAAGGAAAGCTTGAGCAGTCGCTGTTGTTTTAGAGGAGGAAAAGAACTGCTCTGGTTTGTTTTCCCTCCCTCTCTCTCTTGAACCAATGTTTCCTGGGGACATTTTGTCTTTACTTTTGGAAAGAAACTGCCTTCAGTACACCAGGTACACATTTTGAGGTTTTTTATTCCTTGAGTGTCCATTTTAAGGTAAAATAATACCTCTTAAAAGAGTGCTGTTGTGCCTGAAGCCAACAGGTATGCCATCACAATGTCTCAGCTGAGAAATTTAGGATCAAAACAGTACCCTAAAAGAAAGCACAGTTTAGTTTTACAGTAACAGAGAGCACAGCACAACTGCTCTGTACTCTGTACACGATTTACTACAGAAAGAACAGAACTTCAGGCTGAAATATGTGACATATCAACAGGATCAAGAATTTATAGGACTGGATCTGGCTTCCTTGAGAACAAGGTACTTACAATAACTTAAACCAGCACATCCTTAAATACCTTCCCTGAAAAGAGTTCAAAGATTAGGCACATTATTCCTCTGCAGGTGATTTTGCATCTGCTTTGTCCCACAGGGTCTCCTGTCCATGGGTTTTTAAGCGTGTTTATTTCTGTCCTTCAATCCTGAAAGCAGTTGAGTAATATTTCCCTGAAATTACTGTCCAGGATGGACAGGAGAGCTGACACGTTTCAGAGGCATTTTAGGGTGTGTCAGGCTGTAATGCCATCTGCTAGGTACGAAGTCAGGAACTGGATATACCTTGCAAGAGAGCCAAGTTAGAAACCTTTTTGGTTTTATATGATGTACCGGAGTGTGGTGCCTGAATCTGTACAAACAGGATGAAGTCTCTAAATTATGGATTACTAAGGGTCATCATCATAGTTCTCAGTGATGGAAAAGTCAGCTGGACATAGGATCCTACAACACCTCTTCTAACACTGTTGTTAAGCTGGTTTCCTCCATTTGCCTCCATTAATTGCCCCTCATGTTTAATTGTATCAGAAGCTTTTATTTTTCTGACTTACATTGTATACCTAGTTCAGGCTCCTGAATATCACAATCAGAAAACGTTTTCCTTCCTTGTCTTCCTGTCTTTTAGGATTTAGACAGATTTTCTAACATTCTTTAGGCTGTCTTCTTTAATCAGTTTCTCAAACCCTGTACTGTGCTTGTTCTTCTCTGAATGTCTAATAGTTTGTCAAGCCAAATTTGAATTACTTATGAGATAAAATACCATAAGGAACCAACCAAAGTTTGAATATGACAAAATGGTATTTTGAAATTTAGAAAATGTTTTGTTGTTTGGTTTTTTTTTTCTCTCTTGAGGTATCTGGTGTCACATTAGAGTTTGTTCAACTTCTAAATAAACACTTCTGTCAAGTTTGCAGATTAGTCTTCATTTCAGCAAGATTTAAGTCCATTTCCTACTTTAGAGCTTTCTGGAATGATGCACATTCTTGGTGTAGGTATGATTTGCACAAGCAAACTCACCTTGCACCAGTGACCCGCGTGGGTAGCTGCATTCCCCAAAAGGGGTGAGACACATTTGGCTGGTGCCATTTAGAAGAAATGTAATCAGCATTTTGGAAGAGGTGAAAGTAGTAACTGCATATTCTGATGAGCAAACATCTACTTTTGAATAAGCAGACAGTACAATTTCTGGCACTGTGGGAATCATAAACTCTCATCTGAGGTCCAGATGAAGCAGGAATGTTAAACAGTGATAACCCAGGTAGCACATGAGGGTAAAAGCTACTCTTTCAAACTTTATTCAGTTTAGTTGTAAAAATCATTGAACATTCTCAAAGTCACAATTTTAGCCCATTTACCATAGAGTAGCCTTCCAAAGTTGGTAGTTAATTCACAAAGATAAGCAGGACTAGATCAGTATGGGCATGAAAAACCCAAACTGAAAAACCCTTGGACTCCCTAGAAAGTGGGTATGCTGAAACCAACTGATGAAACTGTTATTTGCCCAGAGGACCTCAGAAATTCTCAGCTTTCAAAACTATTTGCTATTCATCTCAAATTAAAGAGATTAAAGAGAATTTGCTATTGCAGTATTGCAACTGCCTAGTAATAAATCATCATCTGATATTTATAGCCCAAATTAAGACTGGTAACTCAGACACACTGCTGACCATTTAGTAGTGAACTCCTAATAATCCAATCTGGAAACAGCATGGAAAGGGATAGCTGTCTAATGTGAAGTCAGACAAGTAATTTCCTATTTAAAATTTGATTAGATAAAATCTTTTGAACATGTGCTTGTAAAGCAACAGCCTGTTTAAATATGTATAGTGCTGCAACACACACAGAACGCGTTACGACAGCCAGCACAAAGAACATTTGCAGTAACCTGAACGTGCAGGGGGAAGCACAGCACCCTGGGCTAAACTGGATCAGAATAAATCTCTTACACGATGGAAAAACATTAGAGCTGATGGGGGAAAAGCAGTTTTCGTCCTGTTAAAAAGCCACAAGCGTGTTTTTATTTTGAAAAAGTATCCTTTTCCAAAGCGGAAACATTTGGTAACGTGCAGTTGGAAGAACATTAATTTGAGGGGGTGTTTTTGTAGGTTTTGAATACAAAAGGAAAAATACAGATTCAGGCTGGAATATTTTGCCCCCTGTAAATAATATATAGTTTTTAAAGCCATCTAGTAAGCTTGATATATTCAGCCAGAAAGTTCTTCTGGATTTAAAGGCATTATATTCTAAAATTCATGAGAAAGAATAAAGGCCAGTAAAACCAAGATGGGGGAGTTTGGCTTAATCCTGACCCAGTAATCATCACTGGGGATTTTGCCTTTGACTTAATGAGACAACAGTTTGAGCCAACACACCGTTTGATTGTGCTGCCCTCCTCCCTCCTGTACAGGCTGGTATCCCTAAGGCTGCCTGCAAAATACTGCCCAGGATGCCCTGCAGCGATGAGCCTGGCCCCTGCCAAAGCACAGAAATTACATTGGTTCAGGTTAAGGAACAGTGACACTGGCTTTTTCTCATACCCCAATTCATATAACTTACAGAGGCCATGGCAGCATTTCTAATCAGCTATTGATGATTAAGCATTCTCTCAAAACTGAGATACAGTCCCAGAAATGGGATGCAGTCCCACTGTAAGTTCAAGCAGAGAATCCAATTACAACAGTTTAGTACAGTTGCAGCCAAGCTGGAACATTTTATCACCCATTATAGAAAGTACTTGCAGAATTGTCCTGAGAATCGAAATATTCATGTTATATTCACACATTATAAAAAATTACTGTTTTTGAAAGTGACCAACTATTCGTGTTCACTGGAAGTTAATTTCTCTCTTCATGCAGCTCTTCAGTTTTTATTAAAGCCATAGGGACTTTTTTCCTTTTTTTTTTTGAGTCTGTGGCGTGAGAAACATCCAAGTGTTCCAGGTGGTCTGGTAAATACCTGCTGCACTTGTGTTCATTCCATGGACCTTAGGTGGGGGATTTCTCTTGGAAGTTCCTTGCCTTATCCTTGCCTGCCAGGCTCTCCTTCAGCACTGTCTGTGTGGGATCACCACTGTCCTTGTGGAATTAATTACAGCCCTCCAAGTGATGAACTGGACCATGAAACCAGCAAGGCACTTCCCGGGTTTTGGTTTTCCAAAGCTGAAGAAAAGCCTCAACAGAGGCTCCAAGTCATGAGTCTTACAATCACATTCAGCTCGTATTTGGAGGCTTTTCTTGTAGTTGCAGCAATTCTTTGATTGGCAATATCATATTTTTATGTGTAGAATGTGAGGTTTTCATAGAGTTTCCTGGTCAGGTCCCTTGGTGCTTAGAGGGGATTCCTACACTGGTAAGCAGCATCCAAGTGTGACTCTCTCTCCTGTTCCCAAGGAATCTGTTGGATATGCAGTCCTACCCAGTTGGGTAGGAAGATACTGGCTGTCTCCAGGCTGTTTCAAGGCTTTGACTCCTGTGACATAAACTCCACATGGATATCATGAGCTGAAAAGAACTTAAATAAAAAAAAACCCCTACTATAATCATATTCTAGAGTCTTGTGTCATGTTAACAAGTCCCTGAGAGCTTGTCAGTAACTGAAAAATATGCATGACACTAATGGGGACAGAGCAGTGGTTTAGCATCTTACCCAAAAGCATCACTGGGAAATGCCCAGTGGGAGTTTCCCCATTAATCCAAAAAACCCCAAGTTATCACTGTCCATCCATGAGATGATAAACCCACAACCCTTTTGATTTCACACAGAAGCCTGGGTACTGTCAGCTGAACTTCCTGCTTTGAAATCCGTTCGCATACTCTTTGTCAAGCACATTTGAATAATCTGTGTCACAACAAAAATTGGAAGTGTGTTGTATCAAAGAAGATTTGAAATTAATTTTTTAAACTGCAGATAAATCATAAATCTGTTTTTGCAAACTATGAGAATACATTGCAAACTTTAAAGAAGTCTGCTCAAAGAAGCAAATACACAACCACAGAAAATATTTTTCTATCTGTATAAATACATTGAAACCCTGTCAACCTGCAGAATACATCAAAAGAAGGTTTTGTAAGAAATAAGCAAATTATAAATTCCTACAGTGCCAGTTTTCTTGCACAGATTATGCAAATGTGTGCTTCAAGTAAAGTTGCATTTTATTAAAAATGTAACTCATGATAAGATAGATGTAACATTTGAATAGCAATTTAGAATTTATATTATTCTTGCCTTATAAAATAATATTGAAAAAGTGAATTGAGCTAACACGAGTGTGTTCAATATGCATGAAATCTCTCTTTAGTCCTTAAAGTGCAGAGCAGATAGAGAGTGGCCATTTCCCAGTGCTGTAATTACTGTGTCACCGTCTGTGAAGCATTTATGTGAAGTACAGTACTTCTGACTAACCATGAACAAACTCTGCATCTTGTTAAAAGTCAAATCATTATTTTCAAATTCTTTACGTTCTGCTGATACTGGAATGCGATGTAATCCATCACTACTTATATTTTATATAATCAAACACAATCCCTTTCTTCTCTATGCATTCCTTTTAGACACACCTATGGATTATACATACTGTCTTAATAATGTAATTTTTTAAAAGCAGCAGACTGTTATAAAACAGAAGCTCTTCTTTATTTGTTCCCTCATGCTACAAAGAAGGCTTGAACACTGGCACAAGTGTGTCTTTACTTAAGGGTTCTTTCTCTTTTTTTGCAGATATGTGCATTGATTTTGGTTGGAGATAACTTTTCTGTTTGCTGTGTTCCCCCAAAAGAGCCTTAAGGCTAAGTCCTTGCAATGATACTGGTCACAGCTGCTAGGTAAATGCTAGCAAATTTAGAAGGTAAATAGTCAAAACTCCCTCCTTAGCGAGCATTCAGGTTCTCTGCTCTTTTCATTTCACCCACGCATCGCGCATCTCGTTGATTTTTGAGATTCGGGATGTGGTCATAAATTGCCTTCTGAGACAGAAGGCTTTCCCATGGCAGCCTCCCCTTTGGGAATGGGCTCCTGCAGGGCCAGGCCATGGATCCATGCCCTGTTCTGAGATCAAGGCACATCTGGGTGTGGATGTTGTAGGCAGCGACTGGGCAGCTGCGCCAGCAATGCATGTGCCAGTAAGTGCTGGGGTAAGTGCTGGGACAGGCGGCTTGCAAGGTCAGAGATCCAGGGCATGCAGGAGCTCCCTCTCCCTGTGCCCTGTTTCAGTACAGTCACGTTGGTGTGGCAATGGGGATCCCCAGCTGGTTGTTCTTGGCTCTCAGCAAGGTTTCAGAACCGCCTGAGCCGCGCTGAGCCCCAGCAGTGTCTGTGTGAGGGGAGCATGGCAGAGCAGCCTCACAGCCACCTGCCCTGGCATGGCAACCTGGTGCTCCCAAAACAAGCAGCTCTGGAATCTCTTCTCTCCTGTGCTCTCAAGAAGTCGTGGTTATCATAAATGTGTTGTGCCCAGACTGTATTAACACCGCTGCCTCAGAACGTAAGGCTTTTGTTCTTGGAAAGTGTTGAGATATTATGAGCTTAAGGAGATTTGTCCAGAAAAGAATTTAGAGAAAATTGCCTAGCATTAATGCCTTAAAATGCCCATCATGAAATGCATGACTGCAAAATTCTCAGGCAAGATTATTGCCTTATCTTAAGTGAATACTTCTTAGGAAAAATACACAAACATGATGAAATTAAATGACTCCAGATTATTAATACAGTGCCCCAAGACTACTATTTTGTTTGGCTTATTTTTAACATATTTGTTAGAGCTGGAGACTTGAATACTATAATTCATCAAAACAAAGTATCATTTCAGAATGGACAACAGGAATAATTTCCCAGAAATCCAAATTGTGCCTGTAAACTAATAAAACCTCTATATGAGAATTGGTCAGATACTTTTAATATTAGTTAGCTGCTAAAGCAGCTATCTGTACAGTAAACCAGCTACATGGTTGCAGTCATCTTTTTTCCAGTTCAGTCTAATAGCTTGTACAATAATGTTGGGAGTAAATCTCAAGAAGTGGTGAGATGCATGTGGTTAGGGCTTCCTTGGGGGCTTCACTTGTGACAGTTCCTTGAGGAAGAAAACTAATTTGATCTATTGGCTAGAACCAGATGTGTGAGCATGTGTGTATTAGTGGCATTGAGAACTGTTACAGTTTGAATACTGGCTGAGATGATCAAGGTTTAAGATTAGGAAGTGTGTATATTTCTGTTTAATTAAATAAATCACCTTTGAGCTGACTATAAGAGTTTCAGATTAGCTCTGTAGAGTAGCTGGAGGTACTGAACACCTATGACATTTTTTAGATCACAGGGTAGTTCTAATGCCATCCCCAAGGAATGGCACAAAAGGGTTCTGTTCTCTCCAGCACCAGATAAATGTGGAGCCCCTAACCCTGTGATCCTTCCAAAATAACATTCTCATTCTGCTGTCAAGTAATAAGAAACCTGTGGAGAACTCCCACAGACATTGTTTCTCATAACGTCTCGTGGAAATTGCTGAGAAATACCAATAATGAGAAAAAATTATGCTAAGTTCTCTTCTCTTTCGAAGAATCTTCCCTGAATCTTCCCTTTACTACAATCAGCCAAAAAATTCCAGACTATTAGTATGCCAGTATGTTAATAGAGCTCCCCAGGATCTGTCATCTTAGTTAACATCAGCTAAGTACCTGCCTTTAGTGTTTTCATCTTTTGAATATGTATGAAAAATTTCAGACAAGTTTTCAATACACTGGTATATTAGACAAAAAAAAATAATTTCTGTATGTAATGAAGAATGTACATTGGTATTATGTACTCTATTAAAATAAAATTATCTTCAACTTTAAATAATATTTATTTTTAAATTTAAAACAGGTCACCTTTGAAGATGAACAGGCATGGCCCCTTGCCAAAAGAGCAATCAGATTTTCTGCTGCAGAATATATAGAAAATCATAACAAACTTAATTACCTGTACCACTGCTGAAGGCCCTTCATATCTTAGCACTCTTGAGATTCAGCAGATTGTATCACATCTTCCTGATTAGCAATTCTGACTGAGAAATGAAACATTCTGATTTACTGAAATTTAAAAAAAGGAAGATTCAATTTTTAAAGAAGACAATCTGTGAACAGCCTCAATTTTAATGTATAACGGCTTACGAGAAATGTTTAAATCTCAGTGTATTTTTTTGAACTACATTAATTGTTTGTGCCATGTGAATAGTTTTCATTTTCTCAAATCTCATATCTTCAACCTTTCTTAGAGGTCAGTACCTCAGCCTGAGGGGTTTCTTTAATTATTGTTATTTCTTTTCAGATTTTTCTCACAAAAAACTTAGTACAATGATCCATGTTCACAATTTCTAGATACCAAGAATCCATGCGGTATTCAAAATCTCTTATGTTTGTCTGAAATTATTGAGCACTTCTGTCATATAAGTATGTCTTAAGATCTCAGAAGTATCAAATGTGATTTTTTCTCTGAGGGACTTTAGAGGAAACTCAGATGCTGGAGCAGGTTACCTTGGTAGGAAGATCCTCCTGGTCAGAGCAAGGGAAGGAGTCAGGACAGCATTTGTTACAGAGTGCATGAGCATGGGGAGTAGCTGAGCATTTCAGAGGGAAAGGCTCTTTTTGTGGCTGTGAAATCTAAATCCATATTTTGCTTTTTGTTCTTTATTAACATTCCCTTGGTATTGCTTATGGGTAAAAAGTTAAATACTAATTCTCTGGCACTATCTCAGAAGCTGTCAGTGCCTTAGGATTCAATTATTGGCATTTTTTTTATAGGCAGAAAAGAATGTATTCAGCAGGGGCTCAGGGTGGGGATAAAATCACCCGTGTCCCCTCACCGCTCACACAGCTCTGGTAGTTCTCAGAATCACGTGTCCCTGCTCAGTGTTTTCTCAGCCCCCTTCGTGATCCTTCTCTGAGCTCCTGGTTTCTCTGAGCTCCTGGTTTCGTCATGCTGCAGCTCTACTGATAGCACGTGTTGCCTTTTCTCTGGCCATGCCCAGGCTTGTGCTCCATGTCTTGGCTGGCACCTGCTTTCCTTAAAACTTTCTTTCCTGGAAGTGCTGCGCCCTGATCACACGTAGCACCACAGCTGAGCACAGTAACTCCATTTGAGCCTAATTCTCTACTGATTCTTTGCAACCCTTCAGTGCCAATCAGAAATATCTTTACAACATCCCCCAGACACCATCCTCTCTCTTAGGTTCAAAGATTCCAGTTTCTACAGCCTGGCAGCATGTAATCACCCTCCCCTGCAGTTTCAGCTCTGCCAGTTCAGCCCCGTCAGACTCCAGCTGCAGCCAAACTTGTCAAGGCCAAACGTGATCAGGGCAGGAGCACTGAACTCCTCTGGACTTTGGCTTGCTAATAGGAATGGTACTGAGGGGTGTTTTCTTTATGTGATAGTGATTTTGGATGAGATGAGAAGAGAAACGACATCTCAGTGTGGAGAGAGCACATGGTATTGAGCTTACCACGGTGCAGTGCCTGTGCGTAGCTTGTAGAGAAGCAAGGGCAGTGCTTGGGGGTTTGCCTTCCTGAGGCTTTTACACAGGGAAAAGCTACAGCAAGTACTTGGGTCTCTCTCATTTACAGTTAGGGCTATTTGTATGCTTAATTATAGCTTTTCTGTGGGATCTAGAGCAGATAAGAACAAGCTGTGTTCCTTCTGAGCTTTCTTTTGCATCACACCAGATTTTCACAGTGTTTCTGTCCCTTGCAGTGAAAGCATCACAGGTAATTTTCCCTTCTGTCTGTGCCTGTGTAGCTCCCTGCTCTGGTGAGCTATTGTATGCCTGAGGCTGGTTCTCCTGCCACTTATTCTGATGGGAGAGGTGATGAATGGGGAGAGAGGGGGTTTTTGTTGGTTCTAAGGAAGCAGTCAGACTCTGGCACTCTGAGGCAAGTCCTACACTTGGCCTGCTACCCAAGGTGATGTGGTATCTGGTGATGTCACACCAGAAATCAGACTATCCTTCCAAATCACCTGCTTTTCTAATCAGATGGAATTCTAAGGAGAGCATTTTACAACCTCTCATTAAGCTGCAGTTCTGGCCCCAGCTCTGACTGTGGCAGCCCTTCTGTTGGGTGCACTTGTGCTCACACATATGTTCATGGACACACACGCCAACCATTCTGAATGTTTGCATCACATGGGATCCCATTTAATATCCTCCTTTTACTTGTCTTCACTGCATGCTTACCATCTGAACTAATGTCTGTTTGCTTTCCCAGCTGCATGTTACAGACTCAGATTACTCTAATTTTAAAAAATCAACACTTCTTTAATTAAAAGTAATTTCCAAACTGTCACTGGAGTGCCAGATGCAACAACTGGAATCATCCTGTCCCTCATTTCTTTTCTTCTCTCCTCTCTAAAAACACCGAACACCAACCAAGAAGAAAATTAGCAATAATAAGCCTATGAAGAAAAGAAAGAGCCAAAGAAAAGCAGCATTTACTGGTATGTCAGCCCTACAGAATGAGCTGCAGTATATCAACCCACCTTAAAAAACTGAACCCAGAACTCCTCCCTGCTTCATTTGCCATTGTATTCATAAGTAACATATTTATTGCTTTTTATTATTTGAAGTTGTATTTTTAATGTTGAGAAAACTATCATAAAACATATGGCAATACTTAAACATCGCTATGGAAGTGAAAAATTGACTTTTCCATAAAAATATATTCTCTTGTGGAATTATGGCCCTAGTGTGCTCTAAGGTGTGCTTCTTGGATAGTGTGCTAATGTTATACCTGGATGTATTGTCTGCAGGCACTGGACACAATTCTCTGGGTGTGCAGAAATTAGATAAGGAATAATTCTTTTGTATAATAGCATCCTTTGTGCAATGCAATAAAATTAATTCAGCTTCTCTCCAAAGAGCTTGTCTTCTGTCCTAGCATTAGACTGTACTTCTCCTGCATTTTACTTGGGCAACAAATATTTTCTTACTTCCCTCTGTTAGAAAGTCCAGCATGGGTAATTTACAGAGCAGCTCTGATTCTGGAGTCAGCCCATAACTCCGTGTATATTTTTGCAACATGTGGCTCTTGGGTTAAGTTGAAGAGGAAGAAATAAATGTGCCCCAAAGCAGGCTAATCTGTGCCTCGTGTGGTGAGAGAGTGGTTATCCTGCCTGTGTCAGGGTACATCGTGGAGCACTGCTCAGAAGGTAGAACCCTCGTCCTCAGGAGAGCTCCTGTACAAAACTTGGGTTATTTACAGTGTTGCTGACCTGTAATTCAAATACCTCATTATTCATGAGACTGGGTCTGCATCTTTCTAAATATAAATTACCATTTAGCCTTTTCTTTTGGGGGGATTCATGACTGCAGGTGAGGCCTGATTGAAAAGAGAAGAATCTTTGCTACTTACTGCAACCTGAAAAGCTCATTTTCCAGTCCCGGAAATTGGATTCACCTTTCCCCTGTTTGCAGAAAATATCTTTAAACCCTTGCTGGCATGGCTTTTGCTAGAGGAGTGTTTAGCCATACGGTCTGTCTCTAGTGCTCTAGCCATCAAAACTTTTTAAAACAAATCAGTCTCATGGTTTTCCATCAGAGACATTACCGTGGATAACTCTTCATGGTGAATCACTGTCTTCTAATGCTTCTCACAGGCGGAACATGTGACATTGGACCATTCCTACATATATTTCCTACTAAGACATTTCAGTCTCAGTTTCCAGTTGCATGTATTTACTGGCATAATCACAAAACAGAGGGAGTGAGCGGCCACATACTGAATAGTGTAGCAGCTCCTCTTCTGCTTTACTGTTCACTTTTAATATACACAGCTGCAGAACGGTTTTGCCCTGGGCTTTCACATTGTTTTCCAAGTCTCAGGTTGACTTTTGGTATCTCACACTCTGCCCTTATACTCCTTGGTCACTAGAATCTACTTAACCATCCCCTTTTCCATTCTTTGCAAATGTTCCACTTATTTTGGATGTTCAGCTGGGGTGATCTTTTTTATCTTTTTTGTCTTGGTGCTGCTAGAGGCTCTCAAGTGACACCAGTCTGTGCAAGAGCCATGAACATTTCAGGTGAATTCTGTGCTGTTAAACCCACCCTGGAAGGTACTTGCAGCTCACGCTTCCGGGTGTTTAAAACACAGAACCTCATTTTTGTTTTTTAAGCTTCTTAGTTCCAGGTGGCACCAACAACCCTTACTTAACTGAAGCAGCCTCACCTGGGAACCCACTCCCTCATCCTCCCCTGTGGGACCAGGAGCCCCATTTAAGCTCCAGCCTGGGGGCTTAGTAGTGGTTTGAGCTGTGCTGTAGGTGGATCTGTTTCTGGGGTGTTAGCTGAATGATTTGGCTTTCCTGGTTTTCAATTGGAGCCTTTGGGGCTTTGGATATGACCTGCTGCTGTCACCACCCTGCTCTGCTTCCCTGGCTCTGTTGCTGCGGGACCACACTGTGAGGTGAGTCCCTGCTTCTCTGAGACTGCCAAGAGGGGAGGAAGCGTAAGAGGTTTGCACTTATTCTGAAAACATTCCTGCTTCTTAGAAGTGTGCAATAATGAGGAAATACAACATAATATTTAGAGTTTTGTGGAGGAGAGAACCTTGAGGTCCCTTTAATAGAAACAGGCAAGAACACTGTAAAGGGGGGGCCTGGGGAAAGGGCCTGTTTTGCTCACACAGAACACTTATTTTGGTAATGTCTGAATGTGCTGGTACAGCTTTGACTCTTCTGATGTTTTATAACTATAGTTATCCTGAGCTTTGAGATGAAAGGTCACTTTGAACAAAGTGGGTTTGAGCATTGTGTTTGTGGTTTTTTAAGGCAAAAAAACCCCTTATCAAAGTGCTTGTGGCCAGTGCTACCTTCAATCAGTTGAGTTTCACTTTGCCTCTCAGCTGGCTGAGACTGAGCCTCAGCTATTCTGCTTTCAGCCTTTGTGAGCTCTCTATGCCTGTGGC
Source organism: Manacus vitellinus (assembly GCF_001715985.3). Lineage (NCBI taxonomy): Eukaryota > Metazoa > Chordata > Aves > Passeriformes > Pipridae > Manacus > Manacus vitellinus. The sequence continues at coordinate 526,912 of NW_021940687.1, forward strand.
ATGTTCTTTCATCACAATGGATTTCTGTGGAGATGTACCTTGCTCACGCAGGGCTTCCCATCAATCCAACCATTCTCCTGGCGTAAGCTTAAGAGGAGCTGAGCGCTTCATGGGCCATGTACATGTAGTGTAGCTGACAGTAAACAATGACAACCTCTCAGCACTTCAAACCAGCAGATATTGTCAGTCTTTTCTCCATTATGTCTGAAAAGTTCTTGGATTCATGTTCCACATAGTGTAAAACACCGTGCCTGGTGCAGCTCAGGAGCATGTCACAGTCTTTTTTCTTTTTGAATGCCCAAAGTTCAAAAAGGAGCGTTTTGGCAGCCTGGCTTTCGCAGGATTTAGTGAGTGGGTGATCATGTCATTGCAGCTGTGGGTGAGCAGTGTAGGTGTTCTACAAAAGGTTTAGTGTACCAAGGAAGAACTGTGTAGCTCTAAGTGTGGTTCAGAAGGTGGGAAGTTGCTGGGGTGTTTCAAAGGTGAGGGCAAACTGAAGTGTACTTGACTTCCCTAAATCTGCACTTGTGTACTGGATGGCCACAAGTCCTTTCTAATATTTTTGGTATTTCCTTCCAAACAAACACAATTTTGTAGTACTTGGATAGGGATCTCTAGCCCACCTACTTGCACAGTATCAATCACAGCTGTATTGGAGCTCTTAAACCTTTCATCTTTTTTTTTTTTTTTTCCCTCACTATGCCCCCTTGTTTTCTTAATTTTACAGCTGGAGAACTGGCATAGGCCACCAATGGGAAATAGCCCAGCCCATTCCACATGAGTTATGTTTTGCATTGGTTTTAAGTGAGACTCTTTAAAATATAATTTAAAGCTTTATTGTTCCTTGATTAATATGCTGCTCTGTTTCTAGTATAATGCTCCATTATCCATACTGTTCCTCAGCTATTTTACAAATATTTCTATGCTGTATTTATTTTGGCAACTGCTGCTAGATGTTGACTATATGAATTCTTTCCAACTTTTAAAAAGCCATGTTGCTGTTCTGTCCAGAAAATGCATCTGTGCCAGGATATCATGACATGGGGAGCTGCACTGTCACCTGGGAGCACAGGCCTCTGCCTCCCCCAGCATGCCAGGCTGAGGTGATGGGGAGCAGAAGGGGGGGGGTCACAGCAGGATTTATATTTGCTCTGCCATCTCCCAGCACCAGGATTGGCAACAGAGCCAGGGTCTCCTGATCCCTGGCTGCCACCTCACTGTGCTGCTGGTCACTGAAAGTTTCTTATGAGGGGAGAGCAGCACAGGAGGAAAGGTCATAAAGGGAGCAGAATGACCTGCTGTACCCACTTCAGAGTCTGATAGATGATGAAGGCTGAAACAAGCAGAAAAGATGACCCAGGGATGGAAGTGTGTGTCTGTGCTGTGAAGCTCCAGGTGGAGAGGAACCTCTGTGGAAGAAGTATGAGGTGTGACCCATCCTGCCATGCCCACCTCTGCACAGCATTCATGGGGTTAAAGGATTCAGAAATCCAAAGAAGCAGCAGGAGAGTGTTGCATTTGCAGTGTTGTGTGAATACATGTGCATTAGTTTGAATTCTGCAAAATAAACTTCCATGGAAATATGTGGTTTGGACCAAGTTTTTGAGTGATGTTCACTGGCAATGCTCACAACAACCGGATACAAATCTGGTCCAGACCTTTTAGTTCAAGGTATATATTAGATGTATGACTCCATGCTTCTGAAGCTTTTGGGGAAACAACTGGTTTGTGTTGTATTCTGTGGCTTGCATAATCTTGTCTGGTGTTCTGTGTGCCGGCTGTGTGTCAGGAGTTTGAGCCTCATTTGTGCTCTGTGAAGGATAGTTTCCCTCTGGAAAAGGGAAGGGGAAAACAAACAAGCAGCGACTTAACTTCTGTAGATTTTGGGGTTTTTTCTTCTTCTGTAGACCTTTTCCTCTGAGCTTCAAGACAAAGCATCTATCATGACTGCTTTCTTTCAGATCTAGGCATAGAAAAAATGTCTGGAAAATCTGAAATATGGAGCTACTGCAAGTATTGATGCCCTTCACAAGCTCCAACACCTTTTAAATAACCTGTCTAGAGCCAATGGGAAATTTGAGGCTGCCAGACAAAACAAATGGGACAAAAACAATGGTGTCCCTTCCAGGCATCTTCCACTTTTGGTGGTTCAAGGCATAAGCTGGCCATGAAGAACTGTTAGCTTGTCCCACTGATCCCACGGCTCTCTGACTCATTAAGGGCTTCATTCCTTGCCATGTTTCTCCCTTCCAGCTGCTTTAGGTAGCAGTCAGAACTTAGAGTAAAGGAAGAAGTTGTCTGCTGCAGTGAGTTCATTTGGAACAGGCTTTTCCACTGGGGGTAATATTAGAAATTATGGTTTGGTTATTGCCAATTAACAAACTAGTCATGCTTCTGGTAGTGGGGATTAGAAGTCTTTATTCTGCATCATCATTTGAGACCTTTATATTGCTGACAGGCTGTGGCATAGAGGGCCAGACAGCCTATTTGAGTGCTGCAAAGCACTTCCACATTAAGAGATCGTTGTGCTGTTGAAGTCAGGTGTGTAAAATAAATTATCTAAGGTTTTGCAAGTCATAATTCAGTGAGCAAATACCATAACTCTCATTTTATTAGAGCAAGGGACTGATTAATAGATAGTGTACAACATGTCTGAAGGAACTGGAAGCATCTCAACAGAAATGTAGATTCCACATACAAATGCACAGACCACAGTAGCTCAGGGTTAAGGGTGTGGCCCCTGTAGGTAACTGCAGATGCTGAAATCCACCATGATTTTAGGATTTAAGCCTGTCCGTGTCCCCTTTGAGTTTTATATTGTAACTAATTTTGGGGTTTGTCTAAGTTAAGCTAATGTTAATAAACACCAATTTGTTCCTTTCCTGCAGTGGTTTAAAAAACAAAAACCACAATACAAAATCAACCTGAAGTAATCTTATCTTTGGCTTGGTGTGTTGTAAGCAATGTTACTTTACTTAAGGGTCCTTTAAAGAACAGCTTAAACAAGTCACCATTTCCTTTATATATGCTTTCCAATTATATTATACAGATTTTTCTTTTTTTTACCCATCACTGTTTTGTTGTTGTTTAGGAGGAAATCTTTAAAAAAACATGTTTAAACAGGTTGTGGTCGAAGTTCTGGCATTGACATGAGCCCCACATGAGACATGGCATGTACTTACAGAGCTCTTGGAGCTGTGCGGGGGGCTGAGCTCTGCCCTGGTCAGACACCCAAGACCGTGCCTTCCCTTGGGCTGCACGGGGGGAAATCCTTCACTGCTTTTGTTGGGAGGGAAGTGGATGTCCCAGAATAGTAGAGGAGTTGCCTTCAAGTAATTTGTGATACACTGTGCCTTTCTCCCATCCTCTCTGGCCCCCCTGAATTAGCCTATGGCACGGGGTCTTACTTGTAGAGGGTACTTCATCCAGAGCAGAAGCATTTATGTGCAGGCCTGTGTAAATTAATTATTTACTTTGGGGGGTTGGAACTAGATGACCTTTAAAGGTTCTGTCCAAGCCAAACTGGTCTATGATTCCATGACCTTGAGAGGGGGTGAGCAGAGGAAGCTGGAGTGATTCCTAACACCTGGATGGCAAGGATTTGTGCTTTTCCCTTCCTTCAACTTAGTAGCTGTCAGAGCTCCTGAGATCTGAGCAGAGAAAAAGGATGCCCAGCCATTTTTTCAGTGTGCTTCTATTTGCATACACTGCACATTTTCAAAATTAAGTGCATTCATTTGCAATGTTTCTGTTCCTTAATTAGGTTTACCGATTGCTAAGGTGAAGAAATGTGGTCTTTGGTTTTGAGGATAGTTTATGAAAACAGCCTGTGCAATACATCTTTTAGCCTAGAGGCTGGTCCATGGCATTTCTTGCAGGACTCAGCTGCTCCAAAGGACCAGGGGTAAACTGTAATATCTGTTATTTCCTCCAGATATTGGACAACTTCTGGCATATGAAGGAAGGTTCTTATTTTCTTACTGTGATAATTAGCTGATATCAGAGAGCTCTGGAGATAATGTGAGAGTGTTGTATATGCCTGTCTATTGTTGTTGTCTTTTTTCACTCAAACCAACTCTATGATGCCAGTTCTTAAACATACATCTGTTTTAAGCATCAGTAAAAACTCAGTGTGGAGACTCAGTTTAAGAACTAATAATTTTATCAGATATGAATAAATGTTATTGTTTTGGGAAGGTACTATATTAGCAAAGCTAGTAGCCTCTGAAGCTACTTGTGCTGGTTACTATTTTGGGACTTTGATCAGTTTATTTTAAGCATCTGTGGATATGTTACGAGTTCTTCAGCTTCCTTCTAAAGTACATTTGTCCTCTTGGCTTATGGTGTGGATTCTTTTTCTGGGGATTCTATCAGCTTGGGAACGTAAGTGACTTTATGATGGATGCTGTGGCCAGGGTTTGAACACACAACTCATCAGGGCCTGTTTCCTTATCACTGGCAGTAAATGAGGCTGCTCTTCCCCTCCTCTCTGGGTGCTCACTGGCAGTCCTGGGTGCTGAGAGCAGGCAGGGATTGCTGATGTGTCCCAGCCTTGGTCTGCAGCCCGTTTTCCAACCCAGACTAGACAGACAACTCTGCTGATTCAGAAGAAACATTTAACGTCAGAAAACCTGAGGGGAAAAAAACTGGTCTCAAAGCACAAATCGAATGGACTTCGGTGCAAGTTCAGAAATGGAAGCTTGGTCTTGCTCTTTTGAATTCCTAAATGTAGAACCTTCAGGACACCTTTAGGATAGGATGGTTAGTACCAGCCTTGTTAGAAACTGATATTTCCCATTACCATCAGGATGTAATGATGCCACAATAACAGTGTAGATGGAATGCCACAGTGAGATGCCTGTGTACTCTGAGCCACAGTGTCCAAAATGTGGTGGCCTGGTCCTCAGACCCTTTGCCAACAGCCCAGGGAGAGCTGGCTTCAGGTTGGGGGCTGAATTTGCCCTCCCAGAAGTGTGAGTGAAACAAGTGACTTCTCTGTTTGATACTCTGCAGTTGCTAGGAGGCTTGTGGTTTCCATTGTGAAGGAGAAGGTCTAGGAACCTGCAAATGGTGTATCTTCAGCCAGGTTCTCTGTTAAATTGGTGCTACCCTTTTGGAGTAAACTATTCCAGTACATCTAAAAAAAAAAAACACCAAACACCCAACCAAACAACAACAACAACAAAAAAAAAACACCGAAACCAAAGAAACCACTTTGTAATTGTCAAGAAATTAAAAAGTGTTGTCTCAGAGCAAGCTGCTGAGTAGCCATCTGGGTTGACCTTTCAGTGCCAGAGCCATTTTCATCCTATGAATGAGTTGTTCTTGTTTTTTATGATGCATCTTCTGTTCATTAGGGACAGTATGTGTTTCTGACTGTGACTTTTGTGCCACTGGCAATTAAACTACCAAAGATACTTTCAGTTGGGTTGGAAATCCTTGTCTGTAGTGCTGGAAGAAAGGGTGTAGAAGCCCTGGCAGTGCTGTGGGGTCAGTTACTGAGGCTGTGCCCAGGGTTTAGGTGGAAAGGGAAGCAGGAGGTGTTGTTTGACCTCACTGAACGTGAACTGCCAGAACACCTTGCTTCTACTTGGAGATAGACATCTGTGGTCCCCTTGAGGGGGATAATCTGCAGGGGCAATTTACTCCTTTATAGAAGAAATTACCCCAAGGCAGTGTCTCCTGCCCCACTCAGAGCAATGCAGGGCAGCCCTGCTGAGGGCTGCTTTGCTCCCTGATGATAAGGGAAGCAACGCCTCTCTCCAACTGGGAAATAGAGAACCTATTGACTTTATTTGCTCATTGCTGGGAGAGGATTGAAATCTATCCTGCAGGGTAACTTGGCTAGGTTCTGAACAAAACCAGATAAACAAATAGTACTTCTGTTTTTACGAGACATGCCCAAAGGAGAGAGGAAAAACTATGCTGTGTAGGAATGATTTTGAGGCTGATACAGGTTACTGTTGGAAGGAGATTATTCCAGTGTATTGACCAGAGGTGAAACCACATCTCATTCTACCAGTGCTTAAATTTTGAGGGCTGGAAAGGGGTTTGACAGAAACAGGTTATATCTCCATGGTGACCATGATACTTTCCTTGTTTAGTTCTTTGTACCAAAGAAATTCAGTTATCACCTAAGAAAGCATTTGGTCTTATTAGCTTAGTTCTATTAGCTGAAATTACATATTATGATGCATCTTGGTCCGAGTCCTGTTTGCAAGGCATTAAGTTGCTTCCTATAATTCAACTCAGCAGCTGTTACCAGGCAAAAGGCACTCAGTATCAAGGCTGTTATTGCCAAGGATACTTGATGTGTATTTTTAAGCTAGTAGGAAAGAACAATTGCTGTGATGCTCCGTAGTGAGTCAGATTTTCTTTGTGGTGAGTTTTCGGTCTGCAAACCATGTCAGGAAGAATCAAATGTGACTGCGCCCTCAGTTCCCAGTGTAAAGTGCTGGAGTCAGCACCTCAGTCCTGGGGCTGCTTCTAGGCCTCATGAGTGATAATATGACCTTGAAAATAGGCAACAAGTACAGATTGATGCAGTGCTGCCTGCCTGAGCCAGTGGGCACACAGGGGCAGTCCTAGCAGTCGGAGCCCTTCCATCTATCTTGGAGGCTGCCTGGGGTACAGACACACAGACACCTGTTAGTGTTCCCCTTCTCTCATGCAAAGTAGCTCTGTCATTGCTGAGCAAGGAGTCTGTGCATCCTCAGATCTGACTGTAAGGCCAAGGCAGTAAGCTGTGCTGGCACAGCCCTTTGAATCAGGCAAGGGCCTGTGTATGCAGGCTGATTTAATGCAGATTGACACCCTTACTCAGCAAAGTGTTATGGCACAAAGGTGGATATAGGGCAGATTTCAGAAATAGCATCTCCTTTTTGCAGTCTGTTGTGTGAATTGTGGAAAAAGCCTCTCAGTTTTGTCACAATTGGTGTCTTTTCTAATAATTTAAAAGGTTGAATTACTTACATGTGGGGCTAAAATAGCTCCAAGTGCATTTTTATTGCCTGGCTCTGGAGCTGCCATTTACAGGTTTAACAGCCCTGATGCTTTTAAATACTAGGAGATGAAGTGTATGTAGTAGTGTTTGAAAATGATATATGCCTTGTTGTTTGGACACAAGTACAGTCCTGTTCTGTTTTCTACGGAATATTTTTCTTTTGCAGACCCTAATTTGTTTTAAATATCCTCCAATATCACAGTAAATATTGAGAGGCTTTGAATGTGTAAAAAATGCTGTTCTATAAATCTTACTATTAAGAAAATTAAACTACTCATGTACAACCATCTACTCCAGATATACCAGATTTGTGGTCTATTTTAACATCAACTTAGTTTTCCACTTTTTGTAAAGTTTAACAGTATTTTTACTTTTCTTTCCCCTTCTGCCTGCTTTTTTTAAAGTATTTAGGGAAATAGTGCACTGGAGGAGCAGAAAGCTCCAGGATATTCTACATGTAGGAAAACAGAAGAGATGCTAAAAGTACCACCATATGATATTTTCTTTAATTATTAAAAAAAAGGAAAGATTGACATTCACAGACTACTTAACTACTTTATATTCATAAATGCCAGAGTACTTCAGTGGAGATAAGGGTGATAATCTCCCTTCTGTAGATAAGGAGAGTGAGGCACAGTGGCTTTCAGTTCACCCAACCTAATTGTACAGGCAAGAGATGTCCCAGATCCCTCCATCTGCATCCCCCCTTGCTGGGCTACATCCTGCTTTTCTTGCAGGCTTGTGGTTCCCACCCAACAGCACAAGGGCTGTGGACAAGAGGGTTTGGCCTTTCTGACTCCAGCATGAAGTGGCTGCTGCAGACTGTACTCACAAAAACACACAGCCTGGACTTTAAGCAAGTGCTAGCGATTTATTTTTTTATTTTTTTTTAAATATATTTAAAACCATTTACTGGTCTCCTGCATGTAGCTCCTTTAAATTCCATACTCTTCCTTTTAGATACAGAGCTTGTTTAAATGTTTTTAGGCTTTAACTGACCCCCATAAAACTAGTGAATAAGCAAAACCCTGAAAGTCAAAATCAAAAACTTCCTGTATCAAATGTTCTCTGATGCCTCAAGAGTGGTGTCCTGTGTACTTACCTTCTGTTGAGTGGCACCTGGACCGGGTTCTCCCATATTCAGGGTGCCATTTCTTACAGTGTTTAAAAAAAAAAAAAACCAAAAAAACCAACAAAACAAACAAAACCCACACTTTGCATAAAACACTGAATTTATTCAAAATTATTATTTTTGGAAGATGTGAACGGCATCCTGCATCTATAGTGCCGGGCTTTCAAGAAGCATTGTCCATTTGCCTCTTCATCCAAGTGTGCTATGTTTAGTTCCTGAAAATATTTTTATAGGTCCCTGATTCAGTGTTGACTTGAGGGTTTTTCATGAAAAAGTGTCATAAAACTGTGAAATTAGCACTGCACATATCCTAACTAAAGCTGAGCCTGACACTACACTATTCTGTATAAGGAAGGAGGATTATATCAGAAGCAAGATTTTTTTTTTCTTGTATTGCAAATAGTCATCTGTACTGAGCTGATGTGCTAATCTTTCTTCTCTATAGTGTAACTCCCAGAGTATTCTAGTCTTTCCCATTTCCAGCAAAACCTTAATCATGATGTATTTTGCTTTTCTGTTAGCCATTAGGTGCATAATTGTTCTTCCTTAAGTCATATTGAATTATCCTGCTGATTACCTGCTGCAGCAGATTGTCTGGATCATCTTGCACTTTACCCACCATGAGCAGTCTGCACCAAGTGTCCCTTCTCTGCAACCCTAAAAGGGGAGGTGTATGTGGATTCTTCCAGACTGGTACATTGAAACTTTTTTAGATTGCCAGTCACTTATTCAAACTCAATTTTTTTAATGGCTCCACTTTAGTTTTTTTATTCTCACTCTTGAAGTCGTGTATTCTTAATGATTGCACAGCTAAACCCCTAGAATTTACTTCTGCACTGCACAGCTGACAGAGGATGCTCTGCCAGGGAGGTGTTTGGGTGCACAGGGAACAAGCTCTTTGAGACTGCCGTGCAATTGTTACTATCTTGTGACCTTTTTTTAGTGCCTTGTCTGCTCTCTTGCCTGACCCACTGGTTGAGAAACAGTATCCTGGACAGTTCAGACAATGAGGAAACAGAATTTCTTAAGTTTATTGAGCCTCAGGGCATGTCCCATTTGACACTTTTTTTTCCGTGAGCTTTTGCTGCTTGTTATGAGGAGAACCTTTGATCATGAATGCATCAAATAATCCTCGTAAAGAAGTCAGAGGACCCTGAAAAACCTTCAGTGGATCTGGTGTAGTCCCCTTGCCAGTTATTTTCCCTTTACTCCTTTACATTTGGCCAAGGACTGGCTTGCTCTCTGTTTGCATTTGGTCACTGCCATATCAGATAAGCATTTGAAAGGTGGTTCAGTTGTTAAAGCATCGCCTATCGCCTTCCACCATTAGTCTTTGTTCATACATTGATTTTCCCTGTGCTTCATCCGTGTTCATACATTCTTTTTCCCTGTGGTTCATCCCTGATGTTTAGCTACTCTTGGGGGGTTAGCGAGGCTTTAGGTACAAATGTGTTGTTTTGAAACCAAAGCATGGTAGGATCAGCACACAGTTCCTCAGGTAGGTGAGCCGTGGTGCCACAGTACCTGCTTGCATCTTCTACTCCTGTGCAGGCTGTAGGTCATGGGCTGAATTAAGAGATCACATTCATGCCTTAAGTGAGGAAAGATAAAACAATTCACAAGGGGCAGAGCCCACGTGGTGAATGCTTTACTTATATGCTACCAGTGGCGAGCCGAGCAGAACGGATTGGGATTCCTTTCTGCCTTACAGTTCAAAATCTTACTGTGGCTGTTACTGAGCAGTGAGGCAGCTCAGAGATTACAAGCTGAGGCAACTTCATGCCTGGTGTAAGGTTGAGATGTGGGAGGGGGGCTTAGACTAGGGAATTAGATTTTTTTGAAGCTCTCAAACCATGACATGCTGCCTCTGCTGATTGCAGTCAAGTTGCACCAGCTTGTGCTATCATGGAGTTCATTTTTCTTCACTAATTTTCACCATTTTTTGAAACAACATTTATGAGGATCTTTCCCAACACCTGTTACCCTTTCACTGCCCCCTCCTTCCTTGCACTAACCACTATTTTTAAAACCCTTTCTTCCTCTTCAAGACTTGGTCTGTAAGTAAGCCCCCCAAAAACCAAGCTGTCTCACAGTTAGCTCAGCCTGTCTTGTGCAGAGTGTGTGGAATTACACCATGACTGAGCCACTGCTGGATTTGACCACAAATGTTTTGGGGTTTGGTAGAGTTGATGGGGGCTTCAGGATTTATTCTTGTCAGCTTTCCCATAAACAACCAGACATCAGAGGTCCCAGAACCATTTGGTCTCCCAGCTCTTGACAGAGAAGGATGCCTGGGATCCCTCTGCCTGGGATCCAGAATGCTGCTCCTTTTCCCCACACCTTGCAGGGCTCTCACTGCCTCAGGTTCCCACTTGGCTGTCTCTGAAACCTTCCTCTCCTTAGAAAAGATCGCAGCTCCACAGCCGTGATTGACGTGTGTGTCACATTCTTGCCTTGGGACTTTCAGGTGATACAAACTGCCTGAGCAAGCACTTCTTTTTGTATCACATGGGACTTGTTCATTGTCTTTTTATAAACTTTTTCTAGCGTTAAATGGATGGAAAAACATACAGTTTGAATTCCTTATTCTGATAAAACGGTCTGTGGGTTTGTGTGTGTTGCTGCAGTTCAGAGAGTAAACCTGAGGAACCAGGCAGACAGGAAGATGCTCGTGCTGAGATCCTACATTAGGCACCCAGGTTAGCTCAGGGGCTGCATTCTGTTCTAATCTCAGAATTTCAGTCTGTGCAAGTGACAGCTGTGGTTGTAACACCCTGGAAAAGCAGGATGTAACCTGGAAGTGAAGCACCACTCTTCTCTCACTTAGGTGATGTAGGCTGACTGTGACTGAAGAACAGCAGACTTTGTTTTCTGTTCTGGAGGAAGTGTAAAAGCTGACTTGCTTTCCTTACCTGGTTCCTGCTTCAGTTAATTCTGTGTTCTGTAGTAGTATATTTAGAGTCAGGGATGCCTTAGAAAATGCTTGTTCATCAGTGTGAGGTGCTTTGAAAGTTTAATAGAGAACAGAGATTGGGAGACAATCTATGGTGCTATAAAAATACAATCACAAAAGTTGTTACAAGGATGTAATGAACACAGATATTTCTTTCAGTTATTAGTAGAAAGGTTTAGACTTATACTTTTGTGCTTTTGCAAGCCACAGGCACTGTGTTCTCAGCCTAAAGAATGTTTTCATACTTCTACCACCTCTAATTCGTCCATGGCTGAAAAACACCTAATGAAGGAAAAATGATAAGGGGGGAGGAAATGTGACTGAGATGAGCTCAGTGCTCGTGTTAAGTCATTGTGGGCTAAAGCAGCTGCTCTCACTGCTTCCTTTCCTGCAGTCAAACAAGGCTTTGCAAAGGGGCAGCAAGATATTTTCTGAGTAGCAGCTGCTGAGACCTGTTATGGAGTCCCTGTTGGGATCATAAGTCCCTGCCAGTCCTGATCCTGAGGTGGCTGATCTTAATTCCATAGTTTAATTTCAAAAGTTTTAACCACGAGGAAAATCAAGTGCTCTTCACTTGAGTTTCACCAAATCCTCCTCCTTGTAGGAGCTGCTCTTAGGTAGCAGTTAGAAAGGCTCCAAGCCTGACTCTCACTCAGCTCCTCTCCTAGGTGCAGTGTGGGCACTGAAAACCATTTTTCAAAGTCCAGGAGTGCTAGTCCTGCACAGGGATACTTGTGGTTCAGGACTGCTAATTCCTTTGGTTTGTCTGTGCTGTGTATGTTTTCTGGGGAGGGACTCCTCAACTCCTGTGGTTCTTAGGCTGTGCTGGGCAGGGAAGGGTTTGGCACTTGCTGTGAGGAGCCAGGGTTTGGAGCATCCTCAGAGCTCCATGGCTGAGCTGGTTCTGCGTGCTCAGAGATGATACGCTCCAGAAACTGTTATGGATCCTTCGTGAACCATGGAATGCTTTCCATACTCAGTAAAATAATTTTGGTTTATATGATTTGTTTTAGAAAATGTCAATGGCTTCCCATGGAAACCCATGCAGCCTGTCTGTCTGTAACCCCACCAGGCAGTTCATGCCATGGTCAGGCTGCCAGAGGAATAGCAGGACATTGGGATCACAGACAGGACTGTGCAGGGAGCTTCTTTTAGCTGTCAGCAACATCACCATGATCAGGGGTTTCTGTATGTTGAGAACAGTGAAATCCATTAATGCACTATGTGAAGGTTATTTATGGATTCACTGTTTATGGTGGATGTGCTTTGAGAACAGGGAAAGGTTGTGTTTAGTGTTGAGAACATTCTATTTATAATTTAAATTTCTTGCTAAAGGTTTGTGCCCAACTCTATGAGAATCATGAACATCAATTCCTTTACATGAGAAGCAGTTTTCCGTCTCTTTGCCTTGTGTATTAATAAAGTCAAATTTTTGCCTATTTCTCTAGTATTAAATTCCTTTCTTTGCAACAGGAAATTCATCCATATTCTAAAATATTCTAAAAATACTTAAGTAGTTTTATTCTGTTATTTTAGTAGATAAGATTGCTTCCTAACAGCAAGAATTCAAGCAGTAGCCCAGCTTAGAGTAGGTTGCCCTCAGAAATTATATCCTCCTAGGAGAAGAGAAAATCAGAATAGCTTTAGCTAGGGAAAAGGCTAATAATGTCGCTAACCTCATGATTTCAAGTATGGAAATTGTCTTGCAATGTGAAATTCATTATGTTAAACATTCATGATACTGTTGAACTGTTTAATGAAAAACAGCATAATTGATTTTCCATAATGAGCCATCTACCAAAAATATTTAGGGGCCATCTAAAGAATTTTTTGAAGCACAATACTGCATGCTATTGAAATAAGGAACTTAACCTTAGAAAGACTTTTTTAAAAAAAACATTTAGGAAAATTTGCTGATATTGCAAGTAAATGTGTCACTGTGGAAAGTAAAACTGGATGAGTTAAATAGGCAGCTCTCTGAATTTCAAACTTTATATCAGAAGCTGGAATACTCCCCCCCAGTCAAAATAAGTGTTATTTGAATTAAAATCACATTTTAGTGTTTATTGATGATTTCATTTACAGCATGTACTGGTGCAGTCCCTGGTGTGTTTATGGATGAGATGTCCATGAAGTGGATCAGTGTCCATGTGATGGATCACCATGCAAGGGGCTCAGCCTTGTGTCACTCGTACCAATTAGGGTGTATGCTGGCAAAAGGAGCCATTAGTGTGTGTGCTGTGATCCACATGGGGCTGGAGATACCCAAAATTCTCACCTGTGTGCTGGGAACAGGGATGTACTTTGGCTGCCCGTGTGGTGAACCTGAGGAAAGGAGACCTTCAAGAAAAAGCTTTTTTAGTGATGCTCTATCCTGTTTGTCAGACTGGAAGAAGATAAACAGTGGGGGGGGAAAAAAGCACTTGGATGCCCCATACCAGTTTCTGCTTTAAACTGTGTTTTAGAGCTGCTATTAATAACACTGCTGCACACCCAGGGGTTCCCTGTGTCCAGATTGAACTATCTCCCTCCTGTCTCCATGAAACTACACCTAAATTTGGGTCCTTATTCCTAAACCAGTTCTTAATTACAAAACTTACTGGAAAGGTTTAGCACCCAAACCATATGAAGGGCAGGAACTTGGAGACCTCTTGGAATGAGAGTCATCGTTACCTTGACCCAACACGCTGTGCACAGAAGCAGGAAGCTTTTCCTGCCCTGCAGAGCATGTAAAGTGCATCCCCAGAATGCAGAGGGACTGTAATAGGGCTAGCAGACTTCTGAAGAGCTTTTTAGTGTACGTTAAGAGGCTTTATAGGCATTTAGGTCTGCCATTTGATATGGATGAATAATCCTGTAGTAGTCATTAGTACAGGAAGGGCTCAGGCCAGAGATGATGGCCCTCTGACACCTCAGTCCTGTGGTGGGCAAGATCTGCCTCCAGTGGGGTGGAATCTCACTACCTGAGGCTACTTTAAAAATTTGTACATTAATACTCCTGTTCATTGATTCATTTTGGAAGTGTTATACTAAATACCTCTATAATGCAGTGGATAATGTTATAGATTTGGAAATCAGGGAAATTTTTCTTCCCCTGCCCCACTCCAAGAGAAAAAAACGGAGGGGGGGGTTGGGGGGAGGGAGGTAGGTCATTAGCATTACAAAGGACGTAGCCTGCCTAGGTTAATGGGCCATTTGGGGAGACGGGAGAGGGAGGCAGGGGCTGGTTCTGTTCGGAGGGGTGAAGGGCAGACTGCGTTGTTGGCTCCCTGGGTGCAGACAGGCATTTTGGGGAGGGGGACCGGAGGTATAGTTTTCTTTTGGCTGTTCATCCTGGTCAGCTCGACTTCTCATCCTGCTGGCTTCGACCTGCCTGACTGTCCCGCCCGCCGGAGCTGCTGTGTTTCATCGGAGAGTTTTGCTTGCCCGCAGGAGAGGAGGGGGAGTTTTTGAGACACCACCACCTGAGACTGCAGTGAGTCCTCGCCACTCGAGACAGCAGTGAGTTCCCGTGGGAGTGTGCTGCCTGCCTTCCTTTTGTCCCCACGGAGGGAAGGACCCCCCTCATCTCCTTCTCGGCTTCCCCCGCGGTCCGGGCCGAGGCACTGCAGGCCCTGCAGCCTCAGCGGCCCTACAGCGCCCCTACAGCGCCCCCTGCAGGCCACAGTTAGGACTGTGCCAAAGGACAGAGAAGTATTCATTTAGACTTTTTGGTTGTTGTTTTTTGTTACTGTTTTTGCCAACATACATATATCTTTTAATAAAGGGTTGTTATTTCTTCTGGTTTTCCACATTTTCCTCGAGTAAAACCCCTTAATTTGACATTACAATTGCAGAGAGAGAGAGGAGTTTGGTCTACCTCATAACTCATCCTCTTTAGCAAACAGTCCAGTCTCATCAGACTGCGACAGTTGTTTCCTTGTGTTTCATTCATCTACCAAATTCCATGTTTTATTGCTGCTGAAGTTAGCTGAAAGTCAATCTTTATGTGTATCTTTGGACCAAGTTCCTTGAACTCTGTCACTGGCCAGCTAATGTCTGGAAAAAGTTACAGAAAGGCTACTTGAAGCCCCTTCAAATAACTTCAGGTGTTGTTCCAGTAATCTCCAAAGTTGTGTTGCCCATTCAGGCTGGCTTCCCTCACTGGCATGCTGCAACCCTGTCATTCTACTCTATAGGAGGATAAAAGAGAATTTCAGGAAAATCATGTTTCTGAAGGAAATTCTCGGCATACCAGCTACTGGTACTCTCCAATGCTGAGTTTTATGCAACCTTATTCAACAGTGGCCTTGTGATTATACTAAAATAAAATGTTCTGGTTAAATTGTTTCATCTATGAAATAGTTCACAACTGAAAGTCCTTGGGGGGAAAATGAGCGTGTAATTTTCTCGCTATTTTAAACCATGTAAGCACCAAGAAAAATAGTATGATTCATTTATTTTGGAGTATGTTGATTAACTAGCAATTAAAGCTTTATAGTATTTTCTTTCTAGAGCAACAAAGGCCAGTTTAATGCTTTTACTTTGGTTTCGGCTCATTGGACTGGCTTCATACCTGGTACAGACAGATTAGTGCTCTGAAAGCATATGAAGTACTTGCATGCAGCTGAACATGGCCCACTTAGCTCAGAAATATGATGGATCTTCACAGAAGGAACTTTCATTCATTCACAGCATCTGGTTCCATTACATTCAGCCCAATCAAGCCATGAAATTGAAATTAAATGGGTTTTGATGGTGGTGGTAGTAGAAGGATGAAAGTGAGGTGGGGAGAAGGGAAATATGTGCATGGCAGAAGAGACTCTAAGCGAGGACAAGCTGTGTAAAGTGCCTTTAAATTTTCACATAAATGATTGCATGCGTGGGAAGATGAACTTTTGGAACTATTTGATTTATTCAAAGTGCATTTCACCTGCTCTTTAGAATCTAGTTTGTGTCTGTGTAACACAGCAGTGTAACATAACCCCTTCCTGCAGGGGCTCTGATGCTTTCCTCCCTCTGGTGGGTTACACAGGAACACCCCTCACCCTGCAGCAGCCCCTCCACAACCCCTCTGTACTGCAAATCCTTTTGCTGCCCAGCGTTCTTCCGGTTTGTGGATGCAAGTACTGCTGCTGTTGCCTTCCTCAGCAGTCCAGGGGTAGCAGTGTGGGAGGAAGGGCTAGAGGGGGAGCAGGCAGCAGGAGATGAGTGGGCTGGGCTGGGCAGGAGGATGGAGGGATGGCAAAATGGAGAGAGCAGGAGGAAGAGATGAATAAAGAATATGGGCATTATGCAGAACCAGAATAGAGTCAGCACTGGGAAACAGGCTGTGGTTTCTGGCCTAAGGGCTCTGTCAACTCCTGTGTTGTGTGAGCAGGGGGAAGATGGGTGTTGTGTGTGGTGGCTGAGAAGCATCAGGTGATAATGGGGCTTTCTTCTTTAAGGTCTGTGGTGATCTCTGCACTCAGTGAAAAACTTGGTGCAGCTTCTAAGACTCTATATTTCTGCCACCATTACAATAATCTCCATTCACTGTGCAGCCATGACTTGCCAATGAATTGTCTGCAGCAGGGCACGTACCTGTGCAAAGTACCATAAGCACTGTATAGCATAATACACATAATATGTCAAGCATTATGTAATGTATTTGTTTTGTAGTGTATACATACTACACAGTTACATACACAACATCCATTTTTAAGTGTCGGGGTTTGAAAGGCAGAAAGTATACCCAGCTTCCTGGGCAGTTGGCACTGAGCACCTCAGGGCAATGGCATGTTCTCAGTGATGCTGCAGACCAGCCTAGGGCAGCTTTGAGTCATGTGGAAAGAGAAGCTCTGCTCAGATGCACCTGTGCCAACCTCTTATACCAGATAAGTGCTGGGCAGTGTAGTCAGATTGTTTCCCAGGCTGAGCCGCTGAGTGTGCAGGAGGATTGGACTCTGCTTAGGAGAACAGGGGTAGGCTGAAGGCCATGGAAACACCACTCAGCTTACAGGTGTGGTTGCAGTTTGTGCTCTGCACAAGCTGTCATAGCCCTGCTTGCCATCTCGGTGCCACAGTTTTCCATCAGTAAAATAGTGATGTCCTGTGTCTGAGGGCTCATTTTCAAGATCACAGTCCTGACAGCACAGGACCAGGCTCAGTGCTGGTGTCAGTCAGGCAGCTGAAGGCTGGGGTTGTACAGCCTGCCCAGGGTATCTGGGAGAGATGGGGCTGAGAGAAAGAAGCAAGTCTGGAGGCTTCTCCCTCTTCTGAGGCTGAGACTGCAAAGAACAAGTGCTTCATTTGGTTTCTCTAAATACCTCATTGCCTCTAATGAGAAACTGCATTTTCCCAGCAGTTTCCCTGGTTCTGAACTGAACCATGTGCAGCTGTTGAGTATCCTGTTTATGCTCAGTCACCAAATCAGTCACCTCCACAGATTTATCTTTTTTCTGTACAGTTTCACTGTAGCGTTTTTAACTGGATTCTGAATGTTCTTGTGTAGGGGAAGGCTTTATTAAACATTAATCCATCTGGGCTTACAAGTACCCACCTCTGGGGCTGGCTGGTGGGCTCATGCCGTGCAGCTCTCAAGGAAGCTGGCTCCCACTTGTTCTCCTCTGCACCAGGGGCTGGGGTGCTCCCTTAAAACCTGGATACTCCTTTTATTCCCTTCTTCAAGCACTGTGGAAGCAAAATATAGGAAGTGTTGGATATTCTACCCCATGTGTGCTACTTTCTTGGTGAGTCGGGACTTTATTGAATATTTCAATAAGTATAATAAATGATGAAGAGGTGTCAAGGCAGGACTGGATGCCACTGTTTCTGCAGCGTGTTGAGTTTCTCTCTATGACAACAGTATGTTGTTGTTTCAGGGGATTGTTGTTTTTGGTTTTGTTACCTTTTTCTTGATGATATTAGAGAACATCACTTATTTTTCTAGATTAGTGGGTAAGATCTCATGCAAATTGTTCCTGAAAACAGCTTGCTTTCCTTGTCCAGGAGCAGCGTGCCTTTTCACACCTATACATAGCCTTCTCATAAACATGGACAGTTCCTAAAACCAGTGTCTTCTGTTTACACAGCCAAGTCTGCCAGAAACCAGTCCTGAGAAAGCAATTTCATTCACCACCACATTTCTCCAGCCTTACTATTTTTGGAGGTGTTTTCAAAGGCAAATGCAGAGAAAGCAGCAGCTGTTTCAGTCACACACATTAAAATCAACTTAGCCAGGGAATGAATTTTACGACACATCACTTTTACTGTCATACCTGAAATGAGTGATTTAGATTACTGTAATTTAAATCAAAATATTGCAGATTTCGTTCAGGAAAAGAAAAGTAGGTGAGACTTAAATGAGAAATAAATTGGGATTGAAACTTGAGACTTTGTTTACTGATGCTAATTTTCAAAATAACATAGTTCATCTTGTTGTACATGTTACACAGCCTAATCCTCTGAGGCACAGTTTGCTGTACCAGTGTCGTGTCACTAGGCTGGTCCTGACAGGGACCTTGGCACCTTCCTGAGCTGATGGTTGATGTGCCAGGGTGGATCCTGTGTGACTGCAGCCTGCCCTGATGTGTGTGTAACGAAACAGGCCTTTTCTCATGTGAGAAAATACCCACGGAATTGCTAAAAGAGAATAGCACAGAGAACAGGTCAACTAATAAGACTGAGGATGAGGGGGGAGGCAGGAGCATTCTGTGTATGAATGACATCTCGTCATAAAACCAGTGGGGGCAAGGTGTGCTGCTTTGCAGGCATTCTTGTCCAGAAGGCTCCCTGGGAGGGGGCACCTCCTTGCTCTTGATGGAAGGAAAATGTCCCCTTCTCCTGTCCATGCTGAGCCAGCAGCAGACTCTTCCCAGCACCACCTTCACTTGGCAGACATGGTGCTGGCAGATCTGCTGTGAGGGCTGTGTGGGTTCACAGCAGCTGAGGGGCTCTGCATGGCTGCCCACTGCCTCACCAGCAGCTGGGTTTAAGCTTCTCGTTGTTTCAAAGCATGTTGCTGTGAGTGGCAAACTGCCCAGTCATTCCCTAGACCTCCTACCTGCAAGATACACAGGAGCACAGGGAACAGCCTGAGCCCCATTCAGATGTGAAACCCCAAATCCTAAGAACTAACCTGACACCATATCTCCCAGTGAGTTACGTGCAACAGTGTTGTGCTAACTTGTGTTTTTATTTATGGGTTTTAACAAATAATGTTCCAGCAAAGTTGCGTAAGTTGTCCAGCATACTGTATTTATCCCCAATCAGAGGATATTTTGAAAGAAAGTCATATCAAGTAAAGCTTGTGACAGGCTGCATGGATCTGAGGGGAGCTGAAAGGGCCCAGGGCAGGTGAGTGCTGTAGCTGCCAGACTGTGTTGTGAGAGTGGGAACCAGGTGTGTGGGAAAGTCAAGAATCAGATCCGCTTCTTGTTTTTTCTCCACTGCTCTATTCCTTCTGTGTTCGCTCGTGTTGTATCAAGAAGCCACCTTGGAGTTTTTTTGGGCGTCAGAATTATGGGATGAGGTTTTTTTCTCTTCATGTGTACGTTTGATGATGGCTAGAGTGAAGGTTTTTTATGAGATGGGACACTGTCAGTCTCTCTTTCTAGGTCTGCTCACACTGACAAATGAGGCTGAAGTTCCCTGAATGATTCCAGAGGGAAGAACCTGAGTGTCCTAAAGTTTAGGGTAACTTAGGGCTTTTCTGTGTACAGAAATGAACCAGGTACCTGCAGATAAGTTATGTGGATACTCTATTCCTGATCAGAAGGGAACTTCTAAATAACCGTCTTTGTCAAGAAGGCAGCCTTTGGGAAAGATTTTCTGGCACAGCTGTCTGAGGATTCTTTAGCCATCAGGTTGGTGTTCATAACTGAGCTCTTCACTACAGTGGGTCTTGAGTCACCTCTGAGCTGGAGCAGGTCCAGTTCTGTGAAGCAGTAGGGAATTTTAAAGAACCCACAGGCAATCTCTTGCTTTTGGACACTTAAAGCTGTCTTGATAGCTTGAGCAGTTACAGATTATTATACATAAAACACACTAGCCTGACCACCTGTTAAGTATCTTCCCTGATTCACCAAAATGTTGGAATATTTTTCTCAGTCATATACAAGTCATGTACTTATGCTGGAAGGCAACAGGTGATATAAATCGTTGCAGTGCTTGGTTCTTTGTTTAGAAGAAAAGAATGAGTATCTCTTAAGTACCTTCTCATTTTAATGTGATGTAGCTTGAATTGTGAACACATTTTTAGAAAGAAAAAACAGGACTTGATTTGGGGTCTCCAGGCTGGAAAATGTAAATCTCTTGCATTGTCTGAAGAAGAATCAAAAGCCAAGGTTTTGTAGAAACAGGTACACAGTTGTCCTGGGTGGTTGTTGCAGGTCAGTTGGTTTGGTATCTGAATGCCAGATCTTTCCTTGTGCCTAAGCCATGTGCATTTGCAGCTTCCTTTCAGAAGATGCCATCATAGGTGCATGTGCTGTTCACTGACTCTTGATGTGCACAAGTAATGGATGAGAAAAAATATTTCAGTAATCATTTGGGAGTGGTAGGAAGGGAACAGAAAAGTGCGAAGACTCATCTTTTCCCAGCTGTGAAGTTTAATTGTAGTCCTTTTTCCCTTCTGGCTCCATCCTGGATGCTACACTAACGTAAAAAGGAGGAAGAGGAGGAGGAGCTGGTTGATATGTCTTCCCTGTGAAGAGGGGCAGAGTGGGCTCATGTTGAACCCCGTGTTGTAGGTCTTAAAGACACCTTAATCCCT
This sequence comes from Manacus vitellinus, assembly GCF_001715985.3. Classification (NCBI taxonomy): domain Eukaryota; kingdom Metazoa; phylum Chordata; class Aves; order Passeriformes; family Pipridae; genus Manacus; species Manacus vitellinus. Next base: position 547,733 of record NW_021940687.1, read on the forward strand.
ACTTGGTATATGTGGAGGAAAAGACTTATCTGTTAGGATATAAAAGGGATAAAGACTTTTGCAAAGTAATTAAGCTGGGCATGAGGCTACCTGGGTGGAAAGGAAATAAAGCAGCTGCCACACTTACCTGGGACAAGCCCCAGGTACAATGTGTGAGGCATGATCCAGCATCTGTGTCAGTGGTGCTGCTCCTGCCAACACTGACACAGCTCTGCCTGTTTCTGTGGAAAGACAGGAATCTTTGCTTCCAAACTGAACATCTCTGTGTTTCATTGAAGAAGATACATCACATCAAAATAAGCTGAAGATTATCTTAAACCAGTAGATAGGGATTTCGAAACAAAACCCCTCAGAAGTGGGATGGAACCTCTGAGTGTCTGTGCAACTTTAAATGCACCGCAGTCAAAAGTGCCTCTGGGTGCCCTGAGCTCTGAAGAATATCATTAGAAGGAAAGTAAAAGGGATCATTGCTTGAAAAGGAAATTCGACGGTGGCACAAACCCTTCATAATTTCAAATATGAAGTCTCTTCTGGGAGAACAGTAACTCAGGGATCCTGAAAGATCAACGAGGCTTTTGTGGACTTGGGGGGTTTCTATGTGGTTTTCTGTTGGTTTTGTTGGGGGTTTTTTTAGGAGAAAAAAAAAAAAGCTCTATGCTTCATCCTTTTCTGTAACCCAGAGGTGATTAGAGAGCTCCTCTGAAGTATCAAACTGCTATCCTGAGATGGTAGAAAAGATGTGAATAACCATATTTTAGAAAAAAATCTTTGAGCTTTGCCAAAAAAAAAAAAAAAAAAAGGAGGAATAGTAAGGACAAATCTGCCAGAGAACAAATGTGTGCAAGAAAGTTTTATCACCTGTGATAGAAGCTGGATCCTCTGGTCTCTGAAAATAAATAAATAAAAAAAGTACATTTAATCATTCCCTGGAAGTGAGATCCCTGCTGTAACAATTAATTCATAAAGCTGCCAGAGACTCCCAGGCCTGTGGGAGCCTGGCTGGCATCCGTGATTAATGCTGACTGCAGGTGTGGGCGAGGATTCCACAGAACCAGCCGTAGGGGAAGCAGCACAAATTACTTAACTCAGCCCAAGTGGGCTTAGTCAGAGCACCCTACGAACAGGTAACAAGAGGGAAACTGTAATTTAACAGCAATTCAACAGCAACTATCAAAAGCCTATCGGGGTGGGCTTTGCAACAGCAGAGGAAAGGCATTAAGTAGGAGGAAGGGCCTTCCCCATGTTATAGGGCTAAAGTGACTGGGAGAAGTCATGCGTTGGTGCAGAGGGAATGAGCCAGACCTGCTATGCTGTCCTGTCCTGGGCGGCTGCAACTGGGGGGAACAGAAGAGCTGCTCCTCTGCTCTCGTTTTCTCTTTACAAGTCTCCCCTCGAAGAGCCAGTAGTATCAGGAAGCTCAGGAGGTAACTCAGTGGCTCTGTGGCTGCACTCAGTAACCCCAGCTTGGAGAGACCTGGCTGGAGTCTGGCCGGGTGGGATCAGTGCCGTGTGTGCAGCACGTGGCTCTAGGAGTAGCTTTCCCACCAGGAGAAGGGAGGGTGGGCAGGGGAGTCTGGTCAAGATCACCATCTCCTTAGAAGGGAACCAGAAGTACTGTTTACTGAGGAAAACAGACATTTTCTGATGTAATTGTGGTATAACTAAACTAGGGGGAGGTTTTTTCTTTGGTGACTTTTATAAACATGTGTACCTGTGCTGTCTGTCTTGGACAGTTTGGTTTTCTTTTACCTTAATGTGGATTATTGTTACTTAAGATTAGATGGATGAAACAAACTAGTTTTTATTTGATGTGGCAAGTCTATAAACTACGATTTTTTTCAATTTAAGAAGTTTAGCAAGTGCTTCAACTCCCCAGCACATCCAAGGGGATACATCCCATGCTATCCAAAGGATAACACCAGCAGGGATTCCCATGTAAGCTGTGCAGATCAGGTGGGATGCCAGTACCACTGGGGTAGGGGGAGGAGAAATACCATTTAGTGACTGCTTGTGGCACTGAAGTCTCCCTGACTTACAGGAAGGTGCTGGGCTCCATGTGCCAGCCCCCAGACTCCCAGGGGCGTGTTCCACAGTTAGGTACACAATTCCTCCCTAAAATGTTACTGCACTCAGTTACATTGCTGGGTGACAGCATCATCCTGGACAGTGCCACCCTCAGTGCTACAAGGCACTCTTCAGTAACAGGACATAAACCAACAAAAGCCAGATTTGCTGGTGTGCAAAGCAGAGCTAGAGAAACTTTTTAGTGCTCCCAGCTGGAAGGGCCCTGATAAGGGAGCACAAGTCCTGGCTTGGGGGCTCTGCTGAGTGTTTCTGTTCTTTCAGGTCAATGGTGTGTGGTTTGCATTACGCTGTGTGTGGGGAAGACCACCATGGCTCAGGAAGGTGTCTGACAGCTCTGCAGGCACAGCCCCTCCTGGCCCTTCATGTTGGCCAGAAGACACAGGGCCCTGGCTTTTTTGTGGTGAGGCTGTGTGGAGCTCAGGAGGAGTATTTGCCTGGCTGGGGAGCCTGGCACAGGAGGAGGTCCTATGTGGAGTAGAGGGAGGCCACTGAATTGTAACATTGAGCTGCTGAGAGAAGCATGGTCAGAACCTGGAAAGAGAAGCACAGTCAGTCACTAAATTGTCTGAAAATGTCACAAGGAGTTAGAAAGTGCCAGCTCCTGAGGGGTGCAGAATGAGTTGCTAGGAATTTTAGGTTCAAGTTAGGTTTGTGGCGTGGCTGCTAGAATTCCCACACTGATGTGTACCTCCCTTTCCCTTGTTACTCAAAGGTTTTAATTTCACTATATTGACTGCTAGAAGATGTCTTCTTTCAAAATTGCTACCCCAGGTCAGCACAGACTCAGGCTGTGCAGCTCCCCAGGGAGTGAAGTCTTATTTTTGAAGACTTGAAGTGTTTCTGGATTCCCTGTGCAGGGCTCAGCAGCACAGGGCAGGTGTTTGAGGGTGAAAGGCAAGGTCCCCAGCACTCCATGACCTGTGTGAGGAGGTCTGGTAGGGTTTGGTATGTATTGTTTGCATGTAGTTTTCTTTAATTCAAACACTAAGTAATTTGAGACCATCTAGCATTCCAAACTGATACAGATCTGGTTTTGTGTTGGCATAAAACAAAATTAGGTGTAGTTTTGTGTTTAATACATATTTTAAATGTACTGTGATAATGGACCACTATACTTTTCAGCCAGTCTAACCTGAAGAGAATTAGAGAGTTTATACTGAAATGAGAGGAGCGCTCAGTTTTGGTAAATTTTTCTTAAAGCATCAGCAAAATAAAGGGGCTGATTTCTAATGAAGCTCTTTGTGTGCCTCTGAATTCATGACAGCTAAAACAATTCTGTTAGCTTGCAGATTAGATAAGAATTGTAAAAATGAAATAAAATGTCATCTAGGTAAATGATCGACTACCACAGATGCTGAAAAACAATCACGAGTAGAAATGGCCTAGACACCAGGTAATTAAATTATGATGACAGATGATAGTTTAATAAGGTGATTGTATGAAGACTTGGTAGGCCTGCAGTCCTGAGTGCTCTAGCAGCACTGGCTGGCACATTTGGAGCATGGCAGCACAGAGGATTTGGAATGAGATGTCCATCTGATGACCGTCAGTTTTGCAGGGAGAACTGTGTCATTTGCTTCCCATAATACTGTCTGTACCTGTTAGGTGGCTTCTTCATTTTATATAGGTTTGGTTGTTTTACAACCCTTGGAAATATATATTTGAACCCAACAGTTTTATCTCTCCTTTTAATAGATTAAAATGCCAGTGCATAACAATTAAGAACAAGTCCTGTAAGTACTGAGCATGTTCAGATCTGATTCTCAGCATTTGTGACAGTTGGCAGAGTAACACAGGCTGATCAAAAGAAATCCCATGAAATTGGAGGAAGTGATGGATTTGCTGTGTCCTAAGCAGCACTGAGTTCTCACACTGTGTCACCTTTCCTCTGAGTTAGGTGAGCTTGCACTCAAGAAGAGGAAGAAGCAGTTGCTGGCCTCCAGGCAGACAGAAGTGTTTTCTCTCCCGACAGAGGTATTTGGGTTTAGAGGACCAGATCATCTGTTAGAGGTTCTGTAGAACCACTGACAGCAGTGCATGAGATACTTGACAACCTAGACCAGTGGGTGCGATCAGATTAGAGGTGGAAGGTGCCCTGATGTCAGTGTGCTGTTAAGTGTTTCCTGATGTTCTGAGGATGGGTCTCAGAGAACAGGTGACAGGGCAAAAGGGAGAAACTTGGTCTTACAATGCAACCCTGAACCCATAATGATCAGGGTTTTTTTCTTGGAGAAAAGCCAAGCTTTTAAAAAACAAACAAAATCCCCTTTATTTAGGAGTCTTATATTTTTTTTCTTTGTGTTTATGAAACAGCACATGTTCTGAGAGGCAGTCTGGGTGGTTGGAGGCAGCTCTAGGAAATCACTCTGCACTAGGCCTAGCACAGGAGTTGCACTTGCAGCATCTCAGGACATAAATCACTCTCTAAGGAGCCAGTTCAGTTTTAAAAGACCTTCGTTTCCCATTGGATCGCACACCAAGACAGGACAGGTTGTAGCAGAGGCTGCTCTACTGCTATAAATCAAACATCAGAGTGGTTTGGGGTTCACAGTTCTCTCCTGTCCACTTAGTGAAAGATTAGGATGAGTTAGAGACATCTTAGAAATTGTAAGTCATGGTACAACACAGCTTCACTGCTGAACTCTGCTTTCCCAGGAGAACTTATTCGGATTGTGCTGTTGCCTCTCTTGATCAGAATTTAGTAGATGTAACTATACAATCTTGAACATGAATGTAATTGTTGAAACCAGTGGAAAACCTCTCTATTAAATGGCAGAATAATTGTTACTGATTTTCATGAACTATATTGATTTGAGTGTAGGACATATTAGTTGGTCTCTCTAACACTTTGTAGTGTTAAAATTCATCAATACCCATAAATGCCAATATGTAACAGCAGGTGCTCCTGTGATTTAGTAAATCATTATAATCTCTATTTAGTAAATCAGTTGCTATCACTGTTAATGTTTAATTTGTAAGTTAGTGCATCACCCAGCAGTACAGGAGAGATGAGGCTGCAAACACATTTTCTGTAAATATGATATAAATACCGCGACTCCTGCTATTCAGTGCAGCCCATATGTTAGCTGTTGATAACTATGATTTTTCTATAAATACAGCATTGTACCCTGACCTTTAAAAGGATGAGATGTAAAATTGAGAAATTTTTACAGAAATTGATAAATATCTTTTGAAAGAAAGTGAAAAGAATCTGAATTTAGGCTAGAGCAAGGCAAATGGTTATTAAAGATAAGTATGTGCTTCTCTTAAAGAGTTCTTAGGAATCAACCTGGGTTAAATAGGAAAATCTGGTCTTGAGCACATCTTTGTTCAGGAGCAATATTTCTCCTGACATGAGCAAAAATGCTAAGTCTTGATTTGGGTGGGTTTGGATGGTATTCTAAGATCTCCCAAGTATATGATAGTGTTGCCATCCCAAGGTAAGATCATAAACCCTGTGAAGATACCTGTCTTCACCAGAAGTGTCTCCCAGAGTGATAACAGAATCATAGAATCAACCAGGTTGGAAAAGACCTCTGAGATCGAGTCCAACCCATGACCCAAACCACCCTGTCAACTAGAGCATGGCACTAAGTGCCACATCCACTCTCTTCTTAAATACCTCCAGGGATGGCAACTCCACCAGCTCCCTGGGCAGTCCATTCCAATATCTGATCAACTCTGCAGCCCATCCTTCTTCACAGGCACCTCTGCCTGCTGGGCCCTGCACTGCCAGGGGGAACTTCGGGGTGAAGTTCACCCACCTGGTAAACTGTTTGCAACCCAGGAGCCCTGACTTTGGGTGACTCAGTTGGGTGCTTGGTCTGGTGATGTTTTTTTGGGGGGTTAGGGTGTGTTTACCCAAGGCTAGGGTAGAAATAAGTGTTGTTTTAACAATGTTCTGCGAAACATATTTTGTGAATCATAAGGGGAGTAAAATCATTTGACAGACATTGAATCACTGAAGAAGCAACCAAAATTCAGTTTTAAGAGAGAAGTCAAGGGCTGCCAGAACTTCTGTTCAGGTCCAAACCGACTGCCTCATCATTGCTATCCACATTTCTATAAATATTTAGGGTGTCTGAGGTGTAAATAAGCTTTTTTACTAGCCACTGCCCAACCTTGGGGCTTTCCACAGAGGGAAGTTCATATCCATTAGTCTTCAGTACAATTTTATTGCAATTTCTGTCATCATAAACCTCCTCCTCCCCTACCCATGAAGAATCTGCCCAGTATTTGTTCTGTGCAATAGATAGCATGGAAAATAGGCTGGAGTATCTAAATATTTTATTATTAGTTATTTGCGAGTACTGTCAACTTAATCCAGAGGAGCTTGTTTAAGGTCTTTTCGTTGCTTTTTTTGTTTGGTTGGTTTTTTTATGCTGGGGTGTAAAAGAAATCATGTATTTGCCATAATGTGTCTCCTGAGCACATATCCTCTTTGCAGTTTTCTCTCTGGTTACATCCATAGGTGAGAGGTGCTTCAGCCTTGCTGTTCTCACTGTTGGACTACACAAGACACTGGCAGCTTCTCTTGGACTGAAGGTTCCCCAAGCTCTCTTCTGCTGAGCCTTTGATTTGTTGTGACAACATCATCTTGTCTGCATGATTTGTCCTTTTCTCCCAATTGTAAACCCTTGCAAAGGAAGGATTTATGCAAAGGAAGCTACTTCAGCAATGAACCCTCCACCAGGCTGGGAGGTGCTCTCCCATTTGGATTGAGAACTCCCACCTAAAATTGCTTTTCCTCCCTTTCAAGAGGGTGTCTCCATGTATGTCTGGCAATAGGAGGAATGCCAGCCTGGCATCCTGTCTCTACTGAGTGGGAGTGACTTGGGTTCATCCCAAAGAAATTCCCTTACCTTTCTCTCCATTCTCTGTCCCTCACAGCTGCTTCTCCCAGAGAACTATTATAATAAATATTAATAAAATATTCCTGTCATTTTGCCAGTTAGCTACTTGGGTTGCCCGATATTGAAGCATTTTACTAAGATTAAACAATACTCAACTGGAATTAAAAATACCTTCCTCAGGTTAAGGTCTTATCATTGTAGAATCAAAAGGAAGGCTGAATTGTCTTATTCTGATTGATTCAGTTAAAAACACCTCTTTTCAGTATGCCTCCTGCTAAGTAAGCCTGCTGATATAACTACATGAAACTCTACTGAGGTGGGAGAGTGGAAATCTCCTGTTTCATTTGCTGCTTTTTCTGCCCTTAAGGCAGAATTCACAACATACAATATGGATATGCTGGTTCCAGTGACATGTTTTATACCACTATCCAATCTGGCTACAATTTTAATATAAGCATCACATTAGCAAGTGTTTCATCTCCCTAAAATATCTCCTCAGTTTTTTTAAATATAGTTTCTTAAAGCTTTCATGACAGTTCACTTATGTATTATTTCTTCTTTCCCCATTCTTTCCACCTTCTGCCATCTTCACCAGCTTGGCAACATTTCCTCAGCCCTTTGGTGACCGAGCTTTCTCTCACTGGTACGAAATTATAGCTCAGTCTGTTTTCTTCCAATCCACAGGAGGCAGGAAGGAACCTCACATATCATGATTAAGTGACATTTAGCACATCGGGTATAATAGGTTTCAGCCCTTTTTGAGCAGGCACTGGTAGATTTAAGAAGTCAACACAGTAGGAAGTGTCTTACCCACAGTAGTCTGCCTACTCAGAAGCAGCAAGTTGGACTTTATTTAATCTATATTTCCTTTAAAGTGACAGGGTTGGTAAATGGGATGCTCGTTTGCATCTCTATTTCTGGATATCCTCTTGCTGTATCTGCTCTGTGGCACACTGCTGATCTGGGTAACTGGGATTGCAGGGATAATGTTATTACTGGCAACTTGCAAGTCTCTAAGGAACTGCTGTGGGTTGTGCTTTCAGGAGACCCTTAACAATTCCTCCTGCACCCTGGAGGCACCAATCAATACCTGACTTGCTCTTGCTGGTATCATCTGCACAGGATATTGGCAGCATCTCATGCAGCAGGTGCTCATTAAGAACACACAAGCTTTCCCTGCTCAGACCTCCATTCTCACAGCATTTTGTGCTCTGCATAATTCCTGGTGCTTAATGTTTTCCAGGAGAGCAAATGGGATCGTAGAACCAGGGCAATGTGCTTGTGTAAACTCACCCTGGGGACCTGGCTATCAGCTAACTCCACCTCATGTAATGGAGCTGTGTGTGTGACTTATTGTTCATGTGCTTATGTGTATGTAGCCCTTTTTAGAGATAAAATGTGCAACAGTGAAGCTGTTCCAAGGGTGCAACATCAGGGAATACAAGATAATGGATGAAGGAGGATGGACTGGGAGAGATTTGAGATGTAGGTTAGGGGAGGAAAGGAAGGGAACGGGATCAAAATCTTACTGTGTTTAACAATTTTCATAGCAGTCATATCCCCAAACAAGTCAGGCCACATGCTGCTCTTAATTATACTGGTTTCAGGCAACAGAGAACAACTGATGAACTCTTGCAGTGACAACTCGTGTAGTTAAAGGATTAGAACAATTGAAGGAGTGTGAAAGAGACATCTCCAAGTTGCACATTGAATGGCAGAGGGGCACGTGGATACCTTCCCATGAGGCAGCACATGCGGGTGACAAAGGGTCACTGCTGGCAGCAGCATGAGAGCAGGAGGCACGTGAGAAGGCAGAAACAATTGATGAGAGGCAGAAGGATTTCCTTTGTCAGGCATCACTGCAGCCCATTTACATTGTGAGTGTAACAGTACAAAATGTTCAGAAATGTTTTTCATGACTTGCACTGCTTTTGGTGACAATCCCTTTGGTATTGGGAATTGCATATCCCAGTGGGTCCGTGTGCTTCATGTTGGAATAAAAAACTATAAGCTTTATGAGTCAGGCATAAACTTGGCTTTATTAGGCCTTTCCTTCCAGTATCTGCCATGTTTGAAGTTGTTTGAAGGCCAGAGGAAGTACTGAACTGTAGGAAGTTTAAAATGCTACTCAGGATGATTAACATGTTCAAACATGTCTACCAGGTCACATTTGATTCTGATAAAGTATATTTTCTTTAGTTAAGGTGAGTGATATGGATTCCTTAGTATATACACCATTTTTTCTTTATTTACCTATACTCCTCCCAAATTTTAGTAGCAGTAATAATTTATTTGCATATGGACCATGGATGAAAGTGTTGGAAAATATTTGGAAACTAGTAACAATTCATTAGCAAGCCCCATTAGAAATCTGTTTTAATGATGGCAAGCCAACACTTAATTTTTTTCAGTTGACTTGTTATAATGTGTTCTTAACCAGAGTATTATGCTGCACTAAATCATACCCCATATAAAAACTTACTACAATGATGATTATCAATCAAACATGGACTTGTTATGGAGTAAAAACAGGGGATTTCCTTTCTTTTTGTTTTGTTATTGGCAAGACTATTTTCCATAAGAATATTAACTGACATTAGTTGTGTTTACCTACTTCAAAGCTTCATCCCATGCCTTACTTGCAGTCTTTCAGGTTGTTTGCAGCATAAAAGTAACACTTGTCCTCATGATTAAACTTGTGTCCAAGAGCTGATGCCATGCTGTGCTGCAAGAAGGATGGGGTGCATAGGTTATTAATGTCAAAGCAAGTCTTTATTTGCTGTGGAAAATACAAGTGTTTCATCCTCTCTGCCATTATCACAAGAAGTAAGAGATCCCTCAACTGAAGCTCACTGCCTTCCATGTTTCTCTCACAATCTCTGCTGTCTCCTTTGGTTGCTGTATCGACAGCATCTTCTGCTCTGTGTTGTCTTTTTTCCAAAGTGGGAAACAAAATACAAGAACAGTGGAAAAACAATCTGTGACTTGTACCTTAAGCAATTAAATACTGTCAAATATGTTTTACATGTTGTATTGCCCCTGACACTGATTCAGGATCAGCAGCTCCTCTGGGTCTTTCAGGCTCCCCGTGTGCTGCCTCTGCCTGGGCTGAGTGTGGTGCATCATCCTGCCATTCTCAGACCCTGCCTTTGGTGACAGTTTCCTTAGTTAGATCTCCAGGGTGGCAGAGCTGAGACAAAGTTTTGGGAGTCCCTGCTCCAACAAAGCATGTAGTGACCTGGGCATGTTTCCATGTTTGTTTTCCTAACAGGAGCAAGACATGAAGAGTAAAAAGATTTTGAAGAGGTAGTCTGTGTTAGTGCCTCCCCGTTTACTCCTGTCCCATTCCTCCCTTTCCATTATTTCCACAAAACTCTGCATGTGCACGTGTGATCAAGTCTGAGGAACCGATCTGCAGTGAAAACTTGTCAGTTCTCCAATCCTGCTTATCATAATGGCACACAGGCAGGCACACTGGGATGAGTGGGAATTGTCCGTGGGGATGCAGGGCACAGAGAACACTCAGACTGGCTTTGTCCTCAGGGACAACTCTTCCAAATCTGTCAACTTTACCCAAGAGGCTGTGGCCTTTTGGGAGGCCACCACTTTGGCTGTGTGGCGGTGCCTTTAGTTGTGGCAGGTTTGGGGGTGGGTTTCAAGGCTGTACATTGGGTAGCAGTATAAAATAAGGATGTGAATACTAGTTTTGACGTATCTTAAAGACTTTGTGAAAACAAGCTCTCATGCGTGTGCTGATTTAAAGGTAAACCAGCAGGGGAAATGAACTCAACTCAAAAGAGAGATTATAAGTCAGAATAACAATTTAATAAAATAATACAATAAGTACGATTATACAGACAAACAATTGGTTTTAACCCACAAAACCCAAATATATAACCCAGCACCCTGGGGCATGAAGAGAGTGGTGTTCTTTGGGCCCCCTGAATCCAAAGGAAAAGGAGAGGGGAAAACCTGTTGGTGAGAGTGCTGTTGCAGTCTGGTCAAGAGTGGTGATTGCAGTCCAGTCGAGAGTGATGGTTGCAGTCTGGTTGAAAAATGGTGTTTGCAGTTTGGTTGAGAGTGGTGATCTGCAGTCTTCCTCTGGATCCCACGAGTGGTTAAAAAGGTCCCAAGACTCCAAGATTATATGTCTTCCAGTTCAGGCAGGAATGCTCAGTACCTCCCTCAGGGCAGGGGGTTCCCTAATGGGTGTGAGGACAAGAGCAACTCCTATCTCACAGGCCTCTTAGCACCTAGTTTATAGCCTGAGGAGTCAGGCTCTATGTGCAGATGGTGTAAATGGTCTATTGATAACAGTTTGTGGGAAATGGCATGGAAGGCTATAGAATACACAGTTTTGGGTTACACCCATCCAGTGATGAACTGGTCTGAGCTGTCCTAACTAGGACAATACACAGTTTTGGGTTACACCCATCCAGTGATGAACTGGTCTGAGCTGTCCTAACTAGGACAATGCGTTTTTCCTTTGTTTACTAATCAATAGATGCTTCTTTGGCTTACAGTTATTTCCAGTCCTAGCCTTAAGTGGTCACAGGTCACTAACCTTTGGTCATGCTGTGGAGCTCAGCTGTGTGCCCAAGTGTCTACAAATGCTAGGACCCGATCTATGTGGGTTCGGTAGCACTGACAATAGGAGTTATCCGTATTTGATTGATTTTTGGGTGGGTTTTTCCTAAAATGTTGACTATTGCTAGTTTTGATTTTCCTTGAGAGCTGTTTCAGGTAATCTTTCCAGGATTAGCGTGTCTAAAACTACTCATGACTTCTGTTAGTGCTGGGGCACTGGTAGTAATGTTGATGGGCAGGTGATATTGCTAATAGTGCTCACACCCTTCAGCTCCATCCCAGTTACTAGCATCACATCTTACGCTTTTGGCTAATGCCTTATGAAAGTCATCTGCCTCAGGGAAAAGGTATTCATGCTTTTTTTTCTGTCACAGATCCGGAGTCAAGCAAAGTTGCACTTGTGTTTCAGGAACTTAATGTACAGCATCAGGGCTCAAGAAGTCTAAAAAAAAAAGTGTCTCTGTCTTCAGACCTTGATCCAGCTGCTTTTTCATGAGAAGGGTGTTTAGTCAGTGGAATTTTTACATGAAAGGTCCCCAAAGCATTGCCTGTGAAATCCCTTATGTTTCATATGTACACATTAAAGACTTATTCTCACTGCCCATTTTCAAAGTGACAGAGTAGGTTTAGATTAGGTATTAGGAAAAAAATATTCCCTGTGAGGGTGGTGAGGCCCTGGCACAGGTTACCTGGAAGTGCTGTGGATGCCCCATCCCTGGAAGTGTTCAAGGCCAGGTTTGGATGGAGGTCTGAACAACCACGGCAGGGGGGCTGGAACAAGATGGTCTTTAGGGTCTCTTCCATCCCAGGACATTCTGTGATTTCAGGAAAGCAGCTCTCCCTAGACATTCCAGGTAGGCAGTGAATGGTGGGACAATCACCATTCCTAAAAGCAATTCAGAGCTCCTGAGTTAGGCCCTGGCCTCAAATTACCATGTGGAGGCACCTCTAGAGCTATACAAGGCACTTAATTAAACTGACCTCTTGATGCATCTCTGACCCCTAATGCTGTAAATATTTCATGATGCAGGTATCCCTTCTCTGGAGGTTTAGTTACACTGAAATCATCAAAACTGATACTTGTAAGTGGTGACTTACTTGTAAGTGGATATTACAGAATGGGATCCCAGATTTGAGTGAGGAACTGTAGAGCCAGTTCGGTGCAGGTAGGAGCGGGCTAATTTACGTTAGGAAAGCAGGGAGTTTTCCATCTTCTATTTCTAATACTAAATGAAGACAGGATAGAATATGCAAAGCAGAAAACACATCCTTGGTAAAAAACTATTAAGTGTAAATCGCAATATTCTATGCCTCTAGATATTAGTGGGACTAATTTGAAAGGGAGAAGGGGAAACTGCTAATTTAAATAAAATTTTGAAAAGAGCAATCAGTGTTTGATCTTCTATTAAATATTTTGCCACTTGTGCTGGAGAAACAGTTGGTAGTTTTTCAAGTAGAAAGTTGCTACTTTGCAGAGGGAAACACATTTGACTGTGAAATGTACAGAAATTGTGACAGGAGCAGTCCTGGTGGGAGCTGGGGTGAAACCTGAGCTTCAGTCTAGCATGATTAACAAAGTAGTTTATTTTTCCTATGTGTATATACAGTTATTTTTTTGTCGTTCTGTTTCAAAGCTTTGTTTGTGTTTCCAAATGGGGTAGAGTGTAACTAGTGCAGAAGGATGGAAATGACCTCTGATTGCACCTTATCCTGTTGGTTTATATTCCGGAGCAGCAGTGAGTAACCTGTTAATACAGTGTATTTCACACCTCATTGCTGGCCACATTAAAAGTTTTTATCCTAATTCCTCAGTAAATATTAATGTACAGTATTCACTAGTATCTGTCTATTTCATTTACTTTCCCTATTCTTCTTTGTAATTCCTTTTATTCCCTCTATCCTCTGATGATTGTAACCAAAGCTAAATCCAGTTGTTTTAATGATCAGTTTTTATTAGTGCTCCAGGCAAACGGCACTGCAGAGATATGGCATTGGGGCCCCATATTACTGTGCCTCTACAGAAATGATTAATTTAACATTTTTACATATTGCAAGAATTAAAAACATAATAGATCAGCAGAAGTTTGTTATACTAAGTGTATGTATGTAACCTATTAGCCATTCTGTTTGTTTTAGCTGTGCGGTATTTGTCAATGAAAATCATCATTCGTGGTCATTATCCAAAGGCTGCTAGGGCTGATGTGCAAGTTGCTCTGTTAGTTTTGTAAGCTGACTGATCTCCGGTGCTCCCACATGAGACTGACAACAAAGAAATAAACCCAGAATTCACAGAGACTTCAGCTGAGCTAAGATTGCAGTGTTTGGATTTTCTTAATAATGACAGTTAATTTTTTTCAGTGTGTATAAAAGCCCCAATATGCACATGAAATGGTGTGTATGTGGCTACTTGTTTCCCAGATCTCTGCTGCCAAGTGTATTGTGGACAAAACCATTTGGACAAGTGGCTTCGAATGTCATTACTGTCACTGCAGAATGCAGGAGCTGTTGTCCTGGATCACAGCATTAGACAAACACTGAGTAAAAAACTGATCCCTGACCCAAAAAAAAACCCCCCAAAAACACCAACCCAAAAGTTTTTGCTCTAGTTCAGCTACTCCTGTTTCATCAAACAGTGCTGGCAGCAGGAGAGGCAGAGGATGAGAGCTTGTCCGTGGCACCAGCACTCTTGGCAGCAACCTGAACCCTCCTGGGGCTCAGCTGTGCCCTGGGCAAGACGTGGCATCATGGGCCACTGATTTTGTTCTGAGGGAATTATTTTGGCAGAGACTGGTCATTCAGTTAAAATAATCAGTGGTGGATTGAATAAATATGTTGTATCTGACATGAATAAACACAGAGCCATTCCCTGAGTCCCAGAAACGGTTAACTGAGCCAAGGCAGGACTTGGTCACTGTCCCACCAGCCTGCCTCGAACAGGAGTGTGGCTGGGAGGGGGGATTCCCAGCAGGCAGAGCAGCAGGAGTGATACTGATGTTCTTGATACTCTTATCATCCCAAGGAGGGCAAACAAAACACTTGAATTGGTTTGCAGTTCCAAAATATTTCACAAACACCAGACGGCGGGAATGTTTCAGTGCTTCTGAAAGGTCCCAAATCCCATTGCCAAGAGGGAGGCTGGGCGGCTGGTGCAGCCTGAGCAGTGGGACAGCTTGGCTGCTGCCTCACTGGCACTGGCACAGGCCCAGGCTGGCAGCAGGGCAGCCGTTCGCCTGCCTCGCCAAGGGCTGGCTTTGAGGGTTTCACTGGTATCTGCACATTCTCTTGACTTGGCTGTTCCTTACAAACCCCTTTTGTTTGGCAGTGTTTGACAGGCCCTTCTCTCATGCGCTCACTGCTCTTGGCTGCTGCAAATAGTAGCTTGTCACAGGCAGAGGGGCTTTTCCAAGGGGCAGGGATTTGGGCCCTGCCTGATCGTGTTTTTTGAGTGGCTCATGTTGAAGGTTTGTTCTTTGAAGGTTCAGTCTTGACCAGCAGAAGTAGTGAGGAAACAGAGTGCTCCCCTGGGTCAGCAGGTGCTGTGGGATGGAGCAGTGGGAAGGAAGGAGGAAAGGAGACGGAGGAGCCCAGGGCAATCAGGGGGAGAGGACCTGGGCTCTGCCAGCCACAGTCTGAGTTGAGCCATGTGAAAAAGCCACTGGCTTTTGGCAAGTGGAAGGGGAAAAAATGACTGGGTCAGGGTGTTAGATCTTTATAGAAGCCCCTGGGGGGCCCCTGCAGCCACCCCTGGGGTCAGTGCAGTTCGTAAAGCCTGGAGGGAAGCTGAGGGTAAGTGCAGGGTTACTGTTCTCCAGCACAGTGAGAGAGAAGCTGGGGTACCTCTGCTCATTGGAAAGGGCTGGAAATCATCAGAAATGAGAGACCTTCTTGGGAAATTGGAAATGCTGATGAAGGACAGCAAGGCATTGAAAGGCACATGCTGTGAAAGGGGTCTGACTGGCAGCCCCTCTGCTGTGAACGACTGCCCTATCATGTCCTCATAGCATTTTGGGGACCAGTGGAGGCCTGTGGGTGTGCCCAGAACAGGGAAGGAGGAATGGGGCAGCCAGAGGAGACCAGCTCCCAGGACATCTACTGCTTTTCCTCCCTTTCTCTTCCCCTCTCCTTTTTTTGCCTGTAACACTGAGCTAAT
Source organism: Manacus vitellinus (assembly GCF_001715985.3). Lineage (NCBI taxonomy): Eukaryota > Metazoa > Chordata > Aves > Passeriformes > Pipridae > Manacus > Manacus vitellinus. The sequence continues at coordinate 563,408 of NW_021940687.1, forward strand.
CCAGGTGAAAGCTGCCAGGAACTTTCTTCCATAAGTCTGAAAGACCAACCAGGGAACCTGAAATTCTGCTCTCCAGGTCTGAGGGGGGCAGCTCAAAAGAGAACAGCTGAAAGGGGCGGACGAGGAAACACAGTCAAGCTGAGATTGGAGCAACCTGTGCTGTGACCCTGGGACCAAGTAGGGCTTGGGCAAGCTGAACTCCAGAGCTGCTGTTCAACAGGACAAATAAAGGAAACACAAAATGGGAGCAGGTGTTGATAGAGCTGTGAGCATGTATACTGTAATTACATATAGGTTTGTACTATTAAGGGCACTAATATAAATTCTTGCAAATAAAGCTGAAGAAACAAATGAAATGAAAAAGGTTGTTTCTGGCATAAAAAGACTTCAGTTTTACTCAAAGAAGGAAGCAAATGAAGCTTTTCAGTACTGTTTTGTACTCAAAAGGAATAGGGTTTGGAGAAGCAAGTGAGCTAGAAGCAACATGTATGACATGGAGGCTTTTCTTATTGAATCAAACAAGATTGGTTGATTGTTGCAAAGAGAGGATATGAAAAATCAAAAAACTAATAAAAATTACCTTTTATTCTAGGTTCTTTTCAGCTTGGGAGTTGGCCCAGATTTCACTTTGTGGTATAGCATATCTTTTAAAGAAGCATCCATTTATAATTTTAAAATATTGGGAATTCCTTCAGTGATTCATTCATCTATTATTAAAAGTGTGTGACTTCTGCCAGCCTAAATTTGTCTGGTTTCACGTTCTGCCTCTGATACTGTTGCACCTTTGTTAGGATGAAAAGCCTTCTCTTATCAGTTTCCCTTTCCCCAAGTAAGTATTTACATAGTGATCAGACATGCCTTAACCTTCTCTTTGATAAACTAAATAAATTGAACTCCTTGAGACTGTCCCTGTAAGATATTTTCCCATTCCTTTATGAGTCTTTCAACTTACAGCCATACTGAATTTATCAAGTTAACTCCTCACATGTGAACGCCAATGCTGAAGGTGGGGTTTTGCTGGCAGTAGTAGCAACAGCTGTAGTGGTACTACAACTTATTTGGTTTTCCCCTGCTCTATGCCCAAACCACTGTGGTACTTTCAGCCATAAAGCTGCTTTACGAGCTAGTACTTGCCAGGATGCTTTAGCCAGGCTGGAGGCTTTCTCCCTGCCTGGGTGTGACTGGCTCTGTTTACCTGCTGCAAGGCTCCTCAGGTGATCCAGCACACAGGGTGTGGCACGGTGTTTCCCCAATGTTTACTCCGTGCTATTTATCACATAAATGTTGGTGCAGACAGTTCTCACTGTGCTGGTCACCGGCTGGACCATTAACCAAAAGAGTAGGGGTTTACCAGTGTTGCTGTGCAAGTAGCTCTCCTATTATATCAAAAGATTCTGTTCTAGCATAAATAGGCTTCAGTTTTACTCGAAGAAGGGTTTGCTCTGTCAGCAGTTTCTAAAGACTTTATTCTTCGTGATACTTTGTAGCTGTCCAGAAAGGCTTTGCACGGGAACAGGCAGAGCTGCTTGAATAATCCGTATGCACTGACCATGCCATGCATGTTGTGGGAATTCCTAGCCACCTGCATTATAAAAATCCTTTCTGCAGTCAAAGACCAGAAGAGATTACATTTGTTTGTTTGGGGGCTTTTTTTTGCTGCTGATTTGTCTTTCCTTTGTGGGATCAGAGTCTGGGAAGGCGGGAGGGGTCTGGGGTTGGAGGGTCTGCGTTAAAAGGTAATTATTTTTGTAACAGAATTAAGACCTGAAATACACTGAACCGATTTCTAATACAAACAGGATCAGCATTAACTCTTAAAGGATTGCTATTATCGTTTCAGGACTGCAATATGATTTAAACTGTAATAGATATTGATTTCTATATTAGTGTTCTTGCTCCTTGTATTGCATTTCTGCTGCCATCTGCTAAAATAGGAATGGCATTTTTCACTTTATTGACTGGACAATGAGTTGGAATACTGTATTCCTGTATGCTCTGGATCACCAAGATGACTACACGCTTACAGGGAAAAGGAAGGTTGGCACAAGTCTGCTGCTGGGACATTTGTATTTTAGAGTTACAGGTACCAATTAGTATGTGTATATAAAAAAAAAAACAAACAAACAAAAAACAAACCAGTTAAAAGGCTTCTAAGTCGCTCATGGAAAGGCAGAAGTTTACTCTAAAGAGCACCACAGCCGCTCCACGGGGCACTTTTTTTAAAAGAGAAGTCATTCCTGCAGTGTGCTGTGCTGGTGGTCTAAAGCAGCATGGGCAGGATTTCCCAGGCCATTGGGTTCGTCCGAGTTGAGCTCCCACAAAAGCAGCGGAAGCTGTGCCCGGGTAACAAGTGCCATTTGTGCTTATTCTGGCACAGACAAGTTCTTTGTTGCCGGTGTCCCATGGCCCTTAAAGAAGGGCTGCCCCAGTCCCTCTTCCCTCTAACTCTCTGGAGCGCTGTGCAGGCAGGGTGGCCACTGCCCCTTGCTGCACACACAGGGGTGTCCACTGCTGCTGCACAGAGTATTGGTGAAAGTGTTGGTAGTGAGGTGCTCCAAGGGTGAACTTCATTATAGAATTCTGTTCAAAATTGGAATATTCTGAAATTAAGTTGCCTCTTGATTATGACTTTTCCCAGAAAACTGATATTGCCTAATGATAGAGAACGGTATTAAGCGGTACTTAATTAGCATAAATTAGGTTTAATGGGAACAAATTCTGCTAGTGCCAAGTAGTTAAGAGGTGTTTTATAGAACTGAAATTCTGAGAGTTTGTCTTATGCTATCTGAAGGTGCCAACTAAATGTGAAGGTCTGTGTTCTCCAGGGCATTCAAGGGGCCTCAAGTGTGCAGCTGAAGTTCAATCTTAATTCTGAGAGAACTGGCCAAATTGTTCAAGTTCATGAAGCAAACTTGTGTTAGGAGTCTTTTTATTAACTATATATATATTTTTAAAGTAAACTTAGAAATTTATGTCAAACTTTAGAATTGGAATATCAGGGTAGTTTAATTTTGTCAGAGATCTGACAAAAAAATCTTGCAGATGTATAACTGACAATTCCCTTGGTGTATTCTTGGTGAAACCCAGTTTCTAGCCATCTCTATTCTAAGGACTTTCTAGGACTCCTGTATTGTGAGAGATTTTATTTCAGATTTTTTCCCCTTAGCCACTCTTAAACAGAAATCAGAGCATGTGGCACAAGCCTGAATTGAAGACAATAAGTTTTCCAGCTTCTGTCTGCATTTTCTGATCTCTGAAGGCTCAGTTTCTCAATCTTCAGTTACATTATTGCATGTAGTTAATTTTAAGTGTGAAACATCAGTTTTGCCTAGTTAGTGAGACACACTGTGTTCCTCCTCACCAAACACAGTAGGCAGTGCTTCCTAAGTGCCTGGTGACAGGAACTTGAAGTTTTGAGAAAGGTACCCACTGTACTGGTGTGCCCAACCACCATGGACATGTCAGGCTGGTGTTACTGACCCCACACAGGAATGAGGAACAGAGGTGGAGGAATGAATTGCAGAAAAAAAGGGAGCATTCCAAAAATATCAGTCATGGAAAGTGTAGAATAAAGCAAATTAATTTAAATAATACATATTTTGCATATAAGAAACAAGAAGTGGTCTGGGTTTTAGTTGCGTTGGCTTTTGTGGTTTTGTTTGGACTTTTTCAGGGTTTTTTTTCATCTAAGAAAGAAAAAAATCTTTGTCTTAAAGCTCTTACAGTTTCTAGACTGTTAAGAAAGGGTAGGGAGAGGCCAGCCTACCAGCACCACACCTTGCCCTTTGTGTTAGGAGTTATGCTGGAAGGAAGGAAGGGTGTCTCTGCATCTGTAGGTGGGAACTTGAGTGTGAGCATGAGTTCAGTGCCAGGAGAGCACAGCCCCAGGCAGACCCAGGGTATCATCTAATAAACAACATAAACCCACAGGATTACAAAGAGGGAATGTGGTTTTACTTAATTTGTCACTGTGTTTTTGGGCAGACTGGGTCTAAACTTGACCTCCTTAAAGCACCCTGATCTATTCCCTGGTCAGCTCTAACCAAGGAGGTTTGAGTTCATTTTGCCACTTCTGCCTTTTTTTTCTTGTCCTTTCTCTGTCTTGACTTAGACTGAAAGCTTTAGTGTACCAACCCTGAACTTTCCTCCCCTTCCATGAGGCTGGATGCAGCAGTCTGCTGGCATTACCACAGTCCCTCTGGCATTCTCAGAATAAATCCCCTATTTGTTCTTCAGAATAGGAGCAGGTTTTTTCAGTCTGGTTTGTAAAGCACATAAGCTTAATGCTGTTTTAGCCCAGGACTCAGCCTTCTAGCTACTATTAAAGGTCTGCTTTGAGCTCTGTGTAAGTAACTAACTTGCCCATGTTTACTGCGAAAGCTTCTAATTTATAGGCAAATAGGTTAATAAATTCATATTTGGATTTTTAAGCAATTAATTCAAGTCAAGCACAAAGGGAGTGCATGGCAGACAGCTGAACGCTACGTGTATTTTTGCACCTCGTGCTGAACGTTCTCCAAATGAGGGTTGTCTGCAGCTGCCACTTGGGAACAGAGGAGTTTATTACTCAAACAGAGTGGGCTCTGGCCCTGTGCTTCGTGTTTGGGTGTGTGAACAGTGAGCCACAGGGCCTGGGGCAAAGGGATGGATTTTAATCCTCTATGTTTTGGACCATGTCATAGTCTAACTAAGTGCAGCTCCCCAGTTTCCCGAGAGTCCACAGCGAACAGCTCCACTTCTCCGAACCATGGCAATATCTCTTTAGACCCCTTATGGGGGACTAATGAGAATTCTTAGAAAACAGATATTGCCATTGCATTTTGGCATAAATCCTTACAGTCCGAAGACATTTGCCTTTCTCTAATAAAAGAGGACCCCACAGTCCTCCTCTGCATTTATTCTCCCAGAGTACCTGTGCCTCCCATATACAGTCTAGGAATGGAGAGACAGAGAAAATGTGTCATTTTTTCCAAGGCTACAGGGAAACCTTTCAGGGACAGGGGATGGAATCCACCTCCTGGGAATTCTTGGAGTCTCTGCCCTGCATTATGGCTGGTCACTGTTGCTGTGTCACTGGCAGAGTAGCATGGGGGAAGGAGAGCTGCTGCTCAAGGGTAGCTCCTGTTCAGTAGCTGCTGCTGAAACAGAGCCTGCGGTTGGGAATGTTTATCATCCTGCTCATAATGAAACCATTACACTGCAGTCACAACTCTGAATTGCAGCTAATAGATTTTCATTTTGTTTTCTCAGTTAAGTCATATTTGATAAATGCAGAAATGTGTAGGGAGCAGCTTATCTCAAGTAGACAGTTTCTCTTTAAATGGGTGGCTTGAATGTGCTTTGCATGAGGATTTTTGGAAAGGAAAAAAAGGATTCTGCAGTAAATCTTTACAAATATTGAGTAGCAAACCCAAGAGTATCCACTTCCTGAGTACAAGTCTTCTACCTTTTAGGGATCTGTTGACTTGCTGCTGTTGAAGATAAAGATTATTTTCTTTGTGTGTATGTGTACTTGTATATTTGTGTGTGCACACAAAAATTTTATAGTATTGGATATGTAATTCTGTGCAATGTGTTCTGTGTGGTCTAACAGATTGGCTTTAATGAATCTTACTTGAATTCCGTTATAGGAAAAACCCAAAATTCCATTATCTGCTTCAAATCAGACAAATGCATAAGGATGTAGTTTTTGCTTAGTTTATTATCTTTTCCTCTTATTTTGAATTTAAATTGAACAGACTAGTTTGCACAAAGCCTAACAGTACTCTGGGAAATGACAGCACCAGCATGTGATGTATCCTTGCACTGGGCTGTCCTGTTCAGACTTACCCTGGAAAAGTTCTCAGCACAAAGTTCCTTGACATATATTATACAGGGATTTTTAAATCCTAGCTCGAAAGGTTCTTAGTGGAATTAAGGCAGCATTCTCTGAAATATGGAAGCAAAGCTGGTCTCCCAGTGCTATCCTGAGGAACTCTGTCAGCATTTTCAAACTTCTAGGCCAAAATGCAAGCATGCAAATCTGTGTTTGAGCCAAATTTTCAAAGGCGTTTTCTAGCTGCAGATGGGATTTTTGAGAGTACCCAAGCAAATCCGCAGCAGACTTTTTGCAGCAATGATAAAAATCACAAAGAAAAATCCTTCCCCTGGACCTTTCAGATACCATTCATTTCTGAGATGCTGAGCATCAGGTCTTGGGAGTGAGCTTGGCACTATGGTGGAATGCAGCCCAGCCACAAGCCCCCTTCCTGCAGCATCGTTCCCAGGGTGGGCAAGTGGCAGGTTCCAAATCAGGCCTGTTTGTCTGCCCTGGCCCCATGCCCAGCTCTGGCTGCATAAGGCAAGTCTCTGAATGCTGTTCACTGGATCAAAAGGCTGAAGTATTTCTGTCACAGCCACCCCTCCTTGGCAACAGTTGCCCGATTGTTGGCAATGCTCTCATCCCCCCTTATCTGTTTGCCCCCCTCCACTTTTGTCCCCTCTGTTTGCCTTCTAGGTCTTTTCCTCTCACCCCAGTGCTGCCCCATGTGCTTTCCTAGGATTTTCTTTCTCAGCTCATTCTTCTGCTCCTGGTTCCTTTGCTGGAGTTCTGTCAACCGTGGTTCCTGCTGCTGGAGATGAGTTTGGAAAGCACATCTCTCCTTTATCTGGACTTTGGGCTTCCTGTGCCTTCACCCATGTGCCACATCTGTGTTCTGTTCAGCTTCTCCTTTGCCCTGTTCCCACAGCACAGGCTATATATGCAGATCTGCTGCTTTTGGTCTGGCCCTCCCCACTTACTGACTGCCACAGGACCTGCATCCCTAGCCCCAGGCTGTCTTCTCCAGCTGACCTTCACCCCAGCCCAGCTTAGACATATAAAACAAAATTAGCCAGTATCACATATTTCGATAAATAAGGCAACCAGCAGATCACATAAACTGCGAGCTGTGCACCTACAGTAATATGACCTCAGACCCATTAAAGTCACATACTTTGGTCTGGTTTAGGATTTGTATATAAATGTTGTACACAGAGACTTTATTACACCTTAGCAAAGCAAAATGTGGTCTTGGATTTCCATGGTTCAGGAGTTATTGGTCTGAATGCAGTAGGTGGATTAAGAAGAAGGAATTAGAAGTTTGAAACCATGTTTGTTGAAACTCCTGATGAATTACACAAAGTCAGTCTGTTTATCAGAGCACTGTCATCTTTGTAAGACTAAATGATAGGAGAAATACACTCAATGAAGAATCCCAACATCAAGAAAAAATTGATTCATTTACTAAACTGTTCTTCCAAGTGTTTTACTGGAGCAAGACACAGAAAGTCGACCTTTGGAGGACATGGCTGTGAACTTGAGAGAACTTGTACTTCCCTGAGAGCTTCCAGAATGACAGGCTATTACTTCACACTACAGTACTGTTAAGGGGAAAAGAGCACGTTTTGAGTTCAAGTAAATAGTATGAACGTTGTGGTGAATGTTTTCAGCAGATTCTTCAACTAAAGTTACATTTCTCTCTGTGATGATAAAAGTAAACAACAGTCACACTGTCTGAGCCGTATGGTTTCTTCACCTCAAACTGCCAGCATGGGCTTGCAAAAGGGCCCTGTTTCCCCAGGCAGCTTGTTGAGTCAGCTGCTGAGTCTGTGCCAGATTTGTGTCTGAACTCTGAACCACTGCTTTAGTTCATAGAATAGAATCATAGAATCAGCACTAGGGCACCAGAGACCAGCAATGAGGAGTGAGGTGTTAGAGATGTTCTGTTGGCATGCCAAAAATCTATGGGCCCGATCCTGACAGGTACCAAGACACTGCTTGCCTTACTGGTCATGGAGGCAGATGCCTTTAGGGACTATTTGCTCCCCACGTATCCTGGAATACACGTGGAAGCATCAGGAACATCAGGGTATGCTGTTTAGCCACTTTGAGAAATGTGCTGTGCTGGTCTAAGGTTTTGTTACTCCCACAGTCACGTCCAACCCATCACGTGTGTGTGCACAGTGGTGTCCAAGGTCAGAGTGACAGAGAACAACCATCTCATAGGTCAAAAGGGAGAGAAAGGTTGGCTGTGTGAAAAGAAAGCATGCTGAAATCCTAGGAAGTATATATTCATATCCCAGAAAATCCTAAAGTCTTTGGCTCAAAGCTAAGTGGCAAGAGTCCTTCCACTAAAGCCACTAAAACTGGCTTGAAACATATAAGAGGTAATTCAGCTTAAAACTGTCCAATTTTTCTTTTCCTTTCCTCATATAACATAGACACTAACATTTGTAAGGAGCGTAATTAAATGCTCTTTATTTCTGTGTAGCAGTTCTTCTTGTGCACACAGGTAGTTGTGACTGAAATATTGTTTTGCCCTTTCAGTGAAATTTAAGCTTTCTTCACACGTCTCCATTTTTTTTTTAATTCTTTTGTTTCATTAGGAAGCACTTAACAAGAATTCCAGACCTATCCACTTCCTGAGGATGACATAAGTGCTTGTGTCTTTCAGTGTTCTCTGTCATCAGCAAAACAAAATTAAACGTGTCTGAGACAGTTATTTATTTCCTTGGATTTAAGTAAAATACCCCTGTCCAGTGAAACCTTCCTTTTTTACTTATACAAGTACCTCTAGCACTCAAAGGTGGGTATCTGAGCCCAGAACAACCTGTTCAGTGCTCTGGTTTTCCATGAGGATCACCTTTCTGCTGTTGTTACTTCCACCAGCTATGTAAGGAAATCTAGGCACTAAGGGTCAGTTACTCTGTGGCTTCCTTCTTAGACTGGATCTCTTGGATCTTTTCCTCAGCTTCCATACAGAGGCATCTTCCAAGTTCCATCTGCACCAGGAAATTTAAAACACCTATTTTCACTCCCAACCTCATAACTCTAGACTGAAACAGCCTCTCATGTGCTTAGCCCCTTTCTCCTCACACGAGCCTTTCAAGCAGTGTTGGTGGCCATCCATGTCACTGTGCAAGAGAGGCAGAGGTGCAGCCACCTCCCCAGGGGAACTGTGGAGCTGCAACCCAGCTGTGAAGGCCAGGACTGCAAGGTGGTCCTGGCCCCGAGAGGAGGGCAGCCCTCACTGGAGCGTGGACTGTGTCACTCCTGTCACCGTGGGCTGGCTCCACACTTGAAAGCCACAGAGAGGCTGCTTGCCCACTTACTTCCTTACCAGTCAGGCAGTCACAGTAAGATGTTGTGTGGGAGACTGGTTGTATGATGGTTACTTGTTTGGATGTCTGCAGTGAGAGAAAGACAGGTGGGACAAAGCTCTGTGTTGCTCACAGTGTGACTGTGTGTGGGGACATCCCCAACGCCACCACTGCAGGTGGGTGTCCTAGTTAGAACAGCTGGGACCAGTTCATCACTGGATGGGTGTAACCCAAAACTGTGTATTCTATAGCTTTCCATGCCATTTCCCACAAACTGTTATCAATAGAACATTTACACTATCTGCACATAGAGCCTGACTCCTCAGGCTATAAACTGGGTGTTAAGAGGCCTGTGAGATAAGAGGATGCTCCTCACACCCATTGTGGAACTCCCCGCCCTGAGGGAGGTACTGGGCATTCCTGCCTGAACTGGAGGATAGATAATCTTGGGGTCTTGGGACTTTTTTAACCGCTCGTGGGATCCAGAGGAAGACTGCAGATCACCACTCAACCAGACTGAGACCACCACTCTCGACCGGACTGCAATCACCACTCTTGACCAGACTGCAATCACCACTCTTGACCAGGCTGCAACAGCACTCTCACCAACAGGTTTTCCCTTCTCCTTTTACTTTGGACTCAGGGGGCCCAACAAACACCACTCTGTTCATGCCCCAGGGTGCTGGGTTATATATTTGGGTTTTGTGGGTTAAAACCAATTGTTTGTCTGTATAATCGTACTTATTGTATTATTTTATTAAATTGTTATTCTGATTTATAATCTCTCTTTTGAGTTGGGTTCATTTCCCCTGCCAGTTTACCTTTAAACCAGCACAGTGGGTAACCTGCTTGTGTATCTGAATGGCTCTCCAATACTGGGACAAGCTGTCAGGAAATTACAGTTGACTTGGTAGAAGCTGATTCATGGCAAGTATGTCCTAAAATGACCAGACTGTCCCTATTCAGCAACGTGTTGAAGTGTATCTCTTTGATGTTAATAGAAGTATTGACTTGAGGTGTTTAATGCAGTAAGAATTTTAATTAAAATATCTTTCTTTCAGTAATGTGGCCTAGATAAAATCAAACTCTAGGACAACTTCAGTAAAGAAATGTTTCCCACAACATTTGTAAATACGTGCTGGAATTATTTTTTTAGTGCAGATGAGACCCTTAATTTATTTTCTTGTTTTCACTACAGTAGCGAATCTCTGTAAAATGAATTTTGGAAGAGTTTCCTATTGCCTTAGTTCATTTATTCAAGTTTATCATCTCTTTGATGTCTTTTTCAACAAAGGATCAAATTCATGAGATTTCTTGGTATATTGATGAATGTTTGCTTTCAGTTAGAAAGTAATTATTCCAGAGATAAGGCTTCTCAGCTAACAGGTCTATTTGCATATAGTAAATATGCTGCAACAATGTTTTCCTGTTGATACTAACTATATTTTAAAAAAACAAAAGTTGTTCCCAAATGTCCTTGAGGTTTATGATATTGCTAGAAAATGAGATTTTTCTCACAAGTTTGACACAAGCATTAAAGAATCACATCTCCCTACATATGGAATTACCTTGAACAAAAAAGATACAGAATTTATCCCCTATTATTAGAGAAAACTTTGATCAAGTGCTAACATGAAAAATTTGAAGGGAGGTGTAGTAAGACGCTGATCAGTTATCACCACATACCAAGAATCTCTCCTGTGCTTTTTCTGTGTTTTAAGGAGGAAAAGGAATGCAACTTAAATTTGTTCATAGAAACCTTTCAGTGTCAGTTCCTCAGGATTAATCAGATTTTCTAGATGGTGTCTGTAACTCTGGAGCTACCCCTGGCTGAACCAGCGTCTCTGCTGTACTTGTCTTGCTCCCCACAATCCACAACACTTGGATGTGGGCTGCTGCCAGATGCTAGTGAGACCCAGCATGTCTCCCGTAGTCTCGTTTGAAATGTCCACCACATCGGTTGGAGCAGTTTGGACTTGGTTTCACTGATGCTGTGTAGTCACTTTGTAAAGCAGAGCAATGGTTACTGGATCACTGCAGTGGGATCCATCCAGGCCACCAAACTCCGTCTCCACACAGTCCTGCTGAGAGGGCCTGGAGAGGAGTGTTCCCTCAGATGTGCCTTCAGGTGTTTGACGTTCAGTTTGAAATAGCTCTGGTGATATGCAAGGCTGATTTCCTTAGTAGTTGGCAGGAGATGCTTGTTAAGGATATAATTTCCTTTGGGGATATGCTTTGCTTTGAAGTCTGATTTTCTAGGGAAGTGTTTGGGGGACAATAGCTGTTTCTAGGGACAGTAGGTTTGCGGTCCTTTTGCATGCGTTATGTGGCCTTGGTGACAAGTCCATGCTGGGTGACAGCTTCCTTCTATCAGAGGTGTCATTTTTGTAAGGAAGCCTACCATGCAACACCCATTAGGACATCCTTCACAGCCTGGCTTTTCTGTGCTTCCCAGACAACACTGGGAAGCATCACCCAGAGATGCTGCTGTCCCAGTTTACAGGATTTCTTTTCCTACCACCTCTGGGCCCAAAGACTAGGAAGAGTAAGGCCAGAGTGCTCCCCTTCAAGGGTAATTACAGTTAAATCACAGCACTAATAGTAAAAAGGAAGGGAGGGAGTGGTGAGACTTGGCAGCTGCACCAGCAGTCCCCTTACCTGGTTCATGCTCAGCTTGCAGTGCTCCTGTGGTGTGTGGAATTGTCCAGGGTGCCAGTTCCCTCTTGGGGGTCAAACAAGCAGCGTTCCCCTCACCAGCAGTGAGTGTTCTGCTGCAGCAGTTACAGATCACATCCCATTAGTCCCTGAGCTCTGGGGACCTTGCTATTTCAATGCCAAAGTGAGTTATTGTGTCCTATCAAATGGAAAGGGATGTATGAACTACCAGGAAGGAAACCATTTGATGTCAAGTCAAACTACTGATCAGTTCACTTCTAATGAATGCACGTCATCCAGCCAAGGTTGCTCTAGAGGGAGATGACAGATTCAGGACAAAGTATAATCCCTGCTATCAAATGGTAATTATGAGAGCAAATACCTGTCTGTATTCATTTTAAGTTAGATGCTGAGCAGGTAATGCCACTGTGCAAATGTTGCCCAGGGAATGCAGAGAACTGCAGGATCTTGTCTTTCCTTAGAGGCAATAGAACCAAGAGGTGCTCTGTCTGCTTTTACAAGTGTGTTCATTCCTGAGCTGGACCAAGATGCAAATTTTATAGAGATAAATAAGCAGTAGAGGTTTGAAATGTGGTTGGTTTGAGGATTTTATGCCTGGTGGCACATCCCCACAGGAAGCTGAAACCCACCCATGTTTGTCTGTGGGACAAACCATCATGCTGGGGCATAGCCCAGGGTTCTTGTCGGGAGCATTTTGGTATCTGCAGTTCTCCACCCCATTGTCCCTGTTCTTTTCCTGCTTGGCACCCCAGGGTGTATTTCAAGAAGGATTAACTGTGTTGGAGCTTTGTACTGGCGGATTCTGAAGGTTTATTTCCCCACAGGGACTCTTTTGGGCTGATGTAGTGACTACTTCGGGGGGGGGGGGGAGGAGAAACTCCTTTCAAATCTCTTTTATTTTTGAGATTCTGTTAAAGGACCAGGCTCCTTCCTCTGTGCTCTCCTTTGTGCTCAAGCATAACACAATGTGATACCTATCAGACTGCATAGAGAAGTTGCTGTGTATGAGCAAAATGTGCCCTCAGCTTTCCTCTCAACAATGTTTTTAACTTGGAGCGAGTCACAGGCCCTTACTTCTTCCCAGATTATTCCAGGCAGCTCTCCAGTATAAATAAGTAATTCATATTTTGAGATGCCAGAAGTATCTAGGTAAAGATTTTTCCATCAAGCTTCTCCTTTGATTTAGGCATTATTACACATTCTTTTCTCCTCTCTTTTGTTTGCTTCAGCAAATGAAGTCACCTAGGAAGAAATAAGCAGAAGATTATCAAGGGATGGGATTGGGTACCATGTGAAGTTCTGTAATTCCTTTGCTTTTGGAGTGAAAAGAAGCATTTTACCATTCTATACAGGGTGCAGCCATCAAAATCCTTCTCCCTGTTGTGATGGAGCCCAAACAGTGCTTGCTGTGAGGTGTATTTGCTATTTGTCTGCCAGATGAGAGTCTCAAGGGCACTTTATCAGATGTGGCCTGGGGGGATTGAGTGCACTGTGGGCAAGACCATGGCTTGGCAGGAGGGGAGGGAGGCCAGGCAGCAAAGCCTTGCCTCCCACCAGCACCCTCCTCACAGGTTCATACCTGAGTATACAACCAACCACAAACTGCTTCCTTTTTTGCCTCCTGCACGGAGAGGGGTGAGCAACCACTTGTTCTAAGTATTCAACCTTGGTCTGGCACCCACTCTTTTTAATGCTAGTTGTGAGGTGAGTGATTACCTTGGCTAACAAACCCAGCTGCCAAATAAACTAGAGCAAAGCAGACAGCAGTAATACACTGATTTGTTAATTTGATTTACATTAGAACAGGTTTATAATGACCATAAATGATTATTTTTACAAGAGGTACATAAACAAGTAAAATTGAAATTACTGCTCTGCATGCTACTGCACATTCCTAATGCTGCATTTCTATGTGTACAAATGAATTCCTTCACTTCCACTGGCTGATTACTGCCAGAAAGAACCTGTGGCTGTACAGAATGGCAGTCCCTCTTGTAGTGTGTGTATTTGGGGAAGCCCATTCCATTCACTTCCACAGAATGGGGATATGGATGAGAGATTTGGATTTATACAGCTTCCCTCTAAATCTTAACCACCCTTTGTCTTTTAAAACACATGGTAGTTAACATTTTTGTGCATTAATCAGAGTCAGACCATATGTTCTCTCCTGTTTTGGATGCAAGGCATGTGCAAAGGTTTTACATGCCAGTAGTCCATGAATGTCCCTTGTTGCCAGGACCTTGCACTCCACTAGAGCTCCCTACACAGGTATACAATGCCTGATAAAGGCTGAGCTCAGTTACTACATAGGTGTTATTGTGACTTACTGCCAGGCTGTACCCCCTCTGTCGGAGAACTTGCGCTGTTCCCTTTAGCACCCAAAAATGTTTGGAGAAAACAGGAAAAATACCACTTTGATTAGGGGAAGCAGTCAAGATGTGCAGAAAGCCAGAAATGTCAGAGAAAAGCAAATTGCTTAAAGATACCTGAGGAAAGAATCTTCATTTTCCTTCCAGAAACTTGCAGTGAGTGTTTTATGCCCTCAGCATCTCTCTTGGAAAGTATCCATGATTTCATGCAGGCAAAAGACGAAACAACTGAGATATGAAGAGACTGGGAGAGCAGCAAAGCCAGAGGCTGACAGCTAGACTGGGTCTGTACCACACATGACAACGGGAGAGGCCCTTTCTGCCTGTTCTGGCTTAAAAATGTCAACACTGTCACTATAGCAGTGTTGCTGCAGTGGAAGCAACCCTTCAGCTCTGAGCACGAGCACATCTTCTGTCATCTTTAGTTCTTCCTTTATCCAGCACAATTCTAACCCAAGTGTCATAGTTGAAGGTTCAGTTGTGCTTCTGGTTGCTTTAGGTGTGTGAGAGCAGATGAGAACATTCCAACTGTGAAGAGCACAAAGCCCTTTGGAGAGTGTTAGGTCCAAATCTCTCCATTCTCTTGTCTCTCCCAGAATCCACTCCAGAATTATTAACATGTGATAATCAGTTATGGATGTTGTTTCCATTTCATAGTGTTATTTACAGCCAAGTGTAGCCCACCCTTCATGTCATATCCAGTGTGCCTACTCCCTGTGACTGAGCTGGCTGTTGATTCATGATGGCTGGGAAGGGGGGATTTGATAGCTCAGCATAGGCCAAGGCAAAACCAGGTAAATGAGTATTGGTCAGTAAGGAAACAGGAACAAAGATAAAGACAGCAGTAAGATTAGACATGTACCAAATGGCTTCAAAATGTTATTTGAATTGTATACTTGGTCAAGCGTGATGTTATCTCTACATAGCAGTTCAGTGTATTTCAAGGATAATAATCCAGCAATGTAGAAAGTGGGCCAAAAAGCCTGTCTCAGCCTTTGCAGGCAAGGTTTGGTGTGTGTGCTGCATGGTGATCTCCAGGTGCTGAGGCATTTGTTGTCATTGGGTAACTTTATTCTTTTAGAGGCAGGTTGAATGGCTTTGTAACTTCTCATAGGGGCTGAGAATGTCTGAATTAAATAGATGTTTGTAGCAAGTCTATCAAATTGTGCTTCAGAAACCTGGTACTGTTTGTTTCCACTGTAGGAAAATACAAACACACACATCCACACTCCCCTTTATCAGGCCTTCACTGTAACCTGTATCACATCCCGTGTGAAACTTCTAGGAGACTGCATAATTTGGGGAAGGCTATTTCATCTTTCACTGTTCCGTGTGTGTTTGCTGACAGCCTTCTCCACTGTAACACTGCCTTTGATACTTCCAGCTTGTACTTTACTGCACCTCGCAAGCAGAAGCTGTTGTGTACTTCTATCATTGCATCTGATTATTACTGTTTATTTTTTCCTGTTCCAAATATTCCTGATTTTCACTATTCCAGGAGCCCCAGTGTTAGATCAGGACAATCAGATATCGTGGGCTAAGAATCACGAGCTACATGCTTGAAAGCCAGCTTATTATTACCTGCAGTTTTGTTTTGGTTTTTGGTTTTTGTTTTTGTTTTTTTTTTATTTGGAGATACAGTAAATTACCTTTTAGTAAATGTCCAGACTGGGAATGAAATGACATCTGGCTGAATTAGTTTCTGAACTGAAGGATGGAAGTGTAGTGCTGACTCTGAGGGCCATTGCAGGTTTCTCCTGTGGCCACCACCTGGATCACTTTGGTCCCTTCATGTCTTCATCTCATCTGAAAAATGAGAATGATACTTCCTAGGAGTGCTGCCACATTTATTGTTTATAGTATCTGTTAAGACCATGGAACAAAAGACTTTTTAGGAATGTAAAAAGTTACTCCTTCTATTGATTTTTCTGGAATTAGTGTTAAGACAATAATGCTTTGATTTAAGAACTGCCAGAGTCCCTTGTTACCTGCTTTATGGGGTCAGAACACTTGGCAGCTACAGAAATGGTTTTCCATTTGCCCAGGTCTCTTTAACACGTGTTTTGTAGGGGCAAGTAACTGTATTCATTTCAGCTTATGTTGTCTTGGGTCTTTCTTCAGGCCAAACTGAAACACTCCTGTTCACAATGAGTAGTACCACACTCCATAGAAAGTCTCATTGATTTCAAAAAGGCTTCCACTGATATGTTGTACTATTCATTGTTAAGTAAAGGAATAAATATCACAGTCTGTCTCTGTACAGTGAGAGGAACAGAAACTGGAGGATGGGTAGTGGGAATTACAGAGACAAGGAAACCCTTCATTTAAAAAAGATGCAAAGAAAATGTGATTCATCTGAATGTCTTAACTCTAAAGAAAAGCTTTCACTGGCAAACGATAGATATAGTATAGAGACTGGCTGTAGTAAAACAATTTATAAAGCTCATTCCAAATACGAATATAAATTATTTGGCTGCTGTATCATAAATTTTACCTAAACAGTGGAAATTCAACTGAAGTATGACTTTAACCACTAAAGAATTCCAGGATGTAAAGGATACGGTGTTTCTTGGAGTGAGGCTGAGGTTTGTTTGGGTTTTGGTGCATTCATTTTTCTGTCACATTTTACATGCAGCTCTTCAAGAAGTTATGTAGTACACTACCAGCCCAGCTTCCGAGCTATTGAAAATACGGGTTTAATTCTGTGGGGTTAAAGGCTGCATAAGGGCACAAAACCACCTGAGTCAGAAGTGTTTTCTACCTGTAAATGTTTGTGTATCTGCTGGCATTCTGTCTCCCTGCTCCTGTGGGGGTCTGTTGTTGTGCTGGCACTGCAGAGCATCAGAGTGCTGAGCTGGGGGCATTACACAGTACTCAAAGGGTGTTTTCCCCTCTGTACCTTGCTGTCCAAACCAAAGAGAAGCTTTTAATGGTTGGAAGTGGGAGCAAGCTTACACAGAGCTGCTTCACCAGTGCCTTGACCTTAAAGTAGCCATTCAGAGCTGTGCAAGACTAGACCCAATTCTCCTGTACACACAGTGGTGAGCAGGGCTTCGCATCAGGTTGGCAGATATAACTGCAGTAGGATGCAAAGAAGCGGGAGAGGGCCCCCAAGCTGCATATGCAGTGTGCTTTCTATGTCAAGAGCCAGGCAGTTTATAAAAGAAAAATAAACTCGTGCCATGCTGGTTTAGACCAAAATACAGGTCGTACTGGGAAGGTGCAGAAAGCAGCTGTACCTTTTCTCCCGTCCTGGTGCCATCCCCACACTCTGTTTCACAATCTCCCTTTTACTCCACACACAAGCAAAGCTGCTGCCACCCCCAGCCGTGGTTGAGTGCTGACACTGCTGTGTGTGCAGCTACAGCGTGTGTGTGAGGATGTGTGCTGGGGGCAGGATGGTTTCTCCAAGGAAAGCTGTCCCGGATACTGACCTTCCCAGGAAAAATGGTGTTTGTTCACCGCTGGATCAGGTGCTGTGGAGTGCCCTGTTAGGAGACACGGTGGGAGACTACTTAGGCATGGTGTAGCTGCTCCATTGCTTGGGTGAGGAATGGTAGCAAAAACTTATAACCTGTGGTCCCTGGTCCTGTTACTGCACTGCAGTTGGATTTTCTTGGAGATGCATTTCAAGGTCTTGATTTCAGTGGGAACTACAGATACTTGGTTTGTCTGAAAACAAGACAAATTACTTAGACACACCCTTGGAAAAGCATTTGGCTGATGTTTGCAATTATCTATTTCCTTATATTTTTACTCTAGAGCCGTGAAGTAAGTTGATGAAAGTTCAGCAACCAAAATCTCATGCATGCTTTATTATTTTCATTACTGCAGCACCCAGATTCCTCAATTAAAGCAGTCATGTTTGTAATTTGAAGGGAGTCTTTCCTTTTCAATAGGTAAGCGAAAGGCCGCTAAAGAATTTTTAAGCAGACTACCTCTTCCTACTCAGCTTTCATTTAAAGCAGACTGTCTCATAAAAAAGAAGAATTAAAGCACTGGTAATTTTCAAATGGGCATGTAAATCAGACTTTTAGTCATGTTTCTGATTCTGCTGTCTTGGAGTTTTCCTGGATAGGAGGTAAAGCAGAGAATAGCCTTCCAATAAAAACACCAAGCTTAATCAGTCCCTTTGAGCCAAGCTCAACTCTGTTATATCAAATTCAGTCCAGTTACAATTAATTTTTCCCTGGCACAACGCTTTATTAACAGTATTGGAAACAAACCTCAAATGATCCATATTTTCATAGAATCATAGAATAGCTAGTGTTGGAAGGGACCTCTGTAAAGGTCATCTAGTCCAAGCTCCTGTCCCAGAGCTTAGGGACACAATTTCGTGGTGGACTTTGAAGTACTGGGTTAGCAGTTGGACTTCATGATGTTAAAGGTCTTTTCCATCCTAAACAATTCTGTGACTCTTGTCCAGAAAATAATTTATTTTTTCTCTTCTTAGCGGGTTAGAGAGCAAGGTTTCATTGCATTTAATTAAAAAGAAATCAGAAAAAGAAATGTCTTGAGGAAACCTAAGAAGTGAAAAATAAGTAAAAATCAGGCTCCTGGCTTTAAGAAAAATCAGTAGCTCTTGGGCTTCTGAGGTCTTATGGCTATCACCTCCCTCTCAGGTTACAAATGTACAGGGTAAGGTGTTCAGCAAGTAAAACCCCAGCAGCAGAGCCTCTAAATGTCACACACTCAAGGTGCCAGTGACGCACAGTACATCCAGCCACACGCCCAGTTTATTCCTCACTGAGGAATTCGGGAGCTGGGCCTTTCAAGTCTCCCTTGTTGGCATTTATCCAAGAGTACTGAGGCTTTGAAAAGCAGGATTGTTCTGAAAGGGGGATGGCAGTTCCAAGCAGCCATTTGCCATGGCATTGCGCATCCATCATCTCCCTGTAATACTTGAGTACGTGTATGCTCACATGACAGACAGTGCTCTTTTCACGAGCTGAGCGGCTGGAATGGGTGCCAGAGAATTAGGAGGAACTGGCCAGCCTTCAAGATTTCTTCACAAGGACTTCTTAATCAGCTCCCATGCCTCTGTACTCTCATGTCTGTGTGTCTGGTAATTTGCTGTACTTTACGTACACTCTGTTCATCATACAGATTGGCTTTTTACTTTCTGCAGCAATTCCTCTCACTTTGCCAACACCTTGCCATTTACAGCTTTAATGCCTATCGATAGCACTTCATCAGCAATAGCTGCCAGTGTATATTCCTTTTACAAGATGTTCACCCTCGGTTTTTATAGATAGTTACAAATTTAGTCACAGACTGATTGAATACTTTGTTTTTGTTTGCTTTTCACATGGAGTAGAGTCATCAAAATGAGTAGATCATCAGAAGACTGAAAACAGTGATGAAGAAGCTTCTCTAGTGTGGATTAGTGTACCAAGCCTGAGTCAGCTCTGCCAAAACCGTTCCAGTGGGCATAGTCTGGTTTTTAATACCTTCACTGAGAGACTTTTACAGCTTCCCATAGACAACTGCCTGTGTAGCCCTAATAGTGGCCCTCATTCCAATGCCAACACGCAGTCCCTAATTTGGTTTTCCTCTTCCCCTGGTAATCTTCACTCCCCAGACTCAGCCACAGGAACCTGAGCAATTGTCTTGTTAGCAAAGCCAAGGCAGAGAAAGTATTTCATACCTCAGGCTTTGTAGTGTCCTCTGTCACCCTGAATCATTTATCACTGGGTACATGTTTTTCACTTCCACTGATGATGAACTGTTATTGTGGCCCTTCACGTCCCTGCCCCTTTCAGTGCAAATGGAGGTTTTGTTCTCTTGATTGTCACCCTGTGCTCCATCCCACCATCCTGTGCCTCTCCTTTTCCTGTCTGGCTAAACAGAGGACACCTGACTGAGCTGTGTGTGGCCACCTCTTCTCCTGCCTGTCCATGCTCTGCCACACTAGTTGGAGGCAGTTTGGTAAAATTTTTTCTTTCTGACAGATGTCAATTTTAAGCAAAAACTATCCCCAAAAAGTATCGCTGTGTAAGTGGTTAGTGTTAGTAAAGTCCAGATCAAACCTCAGTTTGGTTTCAAACTCACCTTGGTGTAAGTCATAAGTCAAGCAGTTTGATTCTGATTTTTTTAACAGAAACTGGTGGAAATGTGGGGTGGGAGAAGAAATGTACACAAACAAGGATTGGTATTCTACAGGAGAACTATGATTTTAGACTTTCATTAGAGTTGCATAGACTTGCGTGACCGCTGTCACTCCACAGTGATTTTTTTTTTCATTTACTATCAATGGCAGAACTAAACTGCCTTTTGATATTCAGTGAGGTGCAACAATTTGTTGCAGAAAAACAGATATGAGATTGTATCTTCTCCTGCCTTTTCTTCTCCCAAGCCATAGCTAGAAAATAAATGCTCTGCGTGTTGCTAGGTCTCATCTCACAATATCTCTGCCGTGTCAGAACTTAGGGGTTCTTGTGGCTGGGTTACATATCACAGGAGTAGCTCTGTTTCCTGTTACAACAGCCTGTCTTGTCTTGCTTTGAAGATGTCAGTAGCCTGTATTGCTTGAGTGTTCCAGGTCAGTGAGAGTGGGATGTAGTTTAGTGCATATCTCAGCACATATCGGTTGGAGAAGATTCAGTGAAATGATTAGTTCTATCTCTTCTAATTACTTTGAATTTGTAACTAAAGGGCTATAAATCTGTGGGGTTTCTAGTTTAAGATTCGGTTGCAACCTTATAAGTGGCTGGTAGCTTGGTAACTGTTCTAGATACCAGTAAATGTTGGGGTTTAATTGAATAAAAAATGTCCACTGTTGTTCTTTGCTGTCCTTTAATTATCAAAGTTTATATCTTCACATTATTGATTTGACAGTAGTGCATGAATGCCCCAGTCAAGATCATGACTTTGGCTACTGTAGGTTCACTGAAGTTGCTGTCCATGTCCTGAAAAGCCTACACGGGCCAGTAAAGAAAACTGAATGGATGCAAATTGTCTTCTGAGCTCCCTGGTCTTTTATGGTTCATGGCTCAGAGAATGCTACTCACCAGCAGTGATTAGAAAGACTCTTCCATTCACCTTGCACAGTCTGTGCCAGTCTGGGAAGCTGTTACCTCTGCTTTGTAACACACCAGTCTTTGTGAACTTTGCTTCAGATCTCTAATCTATCCTTAAATTAGGTGTTTTTCCTTGGCTAGCACAGTATGCAGTGCTTTGTCCATCAGCTGGCTTCAATTATGTGATCCTTACATGCTATCTCTCAATAAATGTTCTTTGAAGTTATAAAGTAGAAAGGTGCCCTTCGTAAGCTGCTTTGATTCAGCTGCTTCAAGCAGGAGGAACGCTGTTGAGGTATAAAGGTTAATTTTACCCATCTCAAGTTCAACAAGAATTTAATGAAGTCCAACAGATGTTGAGTTTACTACTCCTGAAAACCTAGTTTCTCCAAGTTGTTTACCCAGGTAGATAGTCTATGATGTTTTCTTTTCCAGCAGATGATATATTACTTGGCCTAGATTCTTTTGAGACCAATCCAAAATGCTTAGTATGCTCTAAAAAAAAAAAAAATGAAAAAGTAATCTAACTGCTTGTCCTGTTTTCAGTTGGAATAGAGTTAATTTTCTTCCTAGTAGCTGGTACAGTGCTGTGGTTTAAATTTAGTATGAGAATAACGTTGATAACACACTAGTGTTTTAGTTGCTGTTAAGCAGAGCTTACACTGAGTCAAGGACTTCTGTTTCCCATGCTCTGCCGGTGACAAAGTGCACAAGGAGCTGGGGGGGAGCATGGATGGGACACCTGAACTGTCCAGAGGGATATTCCATCCCATAGAACCCAAGCCCAGTATATAAACTCAGTGAGTTACCACAAGGTGCCAGTCACTGCTCGGGGACGGGCTGGGCACTCACCAGCAGGTGGGGAACAACTATGTTATGCATCACTTGTTTCTCTCCTTTTCATTACAATTATTATTCTTAGTATTAGCATATTTTATTTTGTTTCAATCATTGAACTGTTCTTCTTTCCACCTGTGAGATTTACTTCTTTTTTCCCTGATTCTCCTCCCACAGAGGTAGGGAGAGGGGGAGTGCACCAGTAGCTGTGTAGTACTTAGTTGCCAACTGGGATTAAACCACGACACTCTTTGATCTAATTCCTGAGTGGAAGTCCCGAGGAATCAGCCTATACCTACTGTGTCAAGCTTGTGGTCAAGCCCAACGTCCTGTTTGTCTATGCTGGTTATGTTTTGGCTTTGACCCAGCTTTCACCCAGGGCCAGGAACAGGATTGCAGGGATGGAGAACCAGGACTCAAACCCTTCCCCCCACAGAAGGATGAGCCACATGGCTTCATGCAGACATGTGGATGTTTGGCAGGTGTTAATTAATATACAAAGTCTTAATTAAAAAGAAAAACCCATTATAATCCCAAATGAACAAAGTGCACATCTGAATTCCAAATGGGATCTTTTGAAGCACTGCTGTAATAGTAAATTGAAGGATCTCTTATAACCTGTGGTGTCAGTGGTATGTGGCTTAAGTAGATTATAACACAGTTGACTTTTACTGCAAAAGTCTGTCATGCCAAGGTAGAATCTGCATGCAGTGTAAGGTTTGCTAGGCCTAAACATCCACAGGCAGTCCCTGAGCACAGGTTCACATCCGAGATCTTAATTGTCTCCAAACATCAGGCAACTAATCTGCATTTTGAAGAATCTCTAAATGGATATTTACATAATTTATGTTTTACAAAGACCACTGATGTATATTTGCATAATAGACTGCAGCAGTGTCAACAGATCCATTGCAGCCCATGGTGTCAGCTCTCGTGAACTTCCAGTGGGCTTTTTTCCTATTGGAGCCCTTGTGACAGAAAGAAACAGCAATAACTGATGAATCGCAGAGTGGACAGAGTGCCTGTCAAAGCTTCTTTGGCTGGCTGTAAACACATGGAAATCAAGCTGCATGCTCAGTCACCTCAGAAGTGTTCTGTATATGTTCATTCCAATTCTGTGAAGAAACAGCAGAGATGGTCCTTCCTGGTCATTCAAGTCCATTCAATTCTCTGGTCTGGAGTCCCCCATTGTTCTCCACTCGCTTTCAGCACTGCTGCTTTCACGCTCTCCAGCTTTCTCCTCCTCAAAAACAAATACATTTTCTTACCACCACTCAGCCCCTCAGTGTGATCTGGTGGATCTGTGCTGCAGGTGCCTGTAGAAGGGCCTTGAGCTTTGTCACTAGTGTCACCTGGGCAGTCAAGCTTAGCACATCAGTGCTTTAGAGAGAAGCCGGTTAAAAGCTGCAGACCTTTGAGTTCTAGTGCAGGGTTCATCACTCTCGAATGGTGTTTTTAACATTCTCATGATGAAGTTAATACCTCAAGGGGTTTTTATCTCATGTGTGGCTAATGGCAGAAGTTTTTTTTTCCTCATGGCTAAGTAGGAGAACCCTGGCCAATGTCAAGTTGAGTTACCCTGCGAAAGGGGGAACATTTGTAGCCCTCAGTCTGTAATGTTAGTAGACTAGCTAAATTCACTCTGGTGCTTTTGATGTAGGTGACTCCATGAAAACTGAAGGGAGCAGTTCATACCCTCCCAAAACAGAACTGGGGAATGGAATCATTGCCAGCTCCAAACAGGAATTTCCTTCCTTTAATTTTCTCCTGAACGCTGATGGGATGTAGCCTTATGCATAAGCTAATAATGGCTGGTGCTTCGTTTTGTAAGACATTTTATTAGGAAAGTTTATTTTTTTCCCCTCTGGTTGTATGTCTCCTTTCCATTTGTGTTGATTTGGTATTTGTTATCCTGCTGAACATGATAAGGGTTCATCAGTTTCTCTGCATGCTACTAATAAGATAATGCTTTTAAGCCGTTCAGTGTTTTCACATGAGACATGTTCCTCTTGCTGCAGATACTCGGCAGAGTGATGGCTCTAATCATCCTCTCTGTCAATAGCTGTCAGCTGTGATAGAGCTGGGTTCTGGCTGGCTGGATAAACCAGCAGTGGGAAATAGCGGATGTGCTGAAGAGTTGCCAAAGTAGAGCAGCAGAAAAGACTAATTTAAACTTCCCATGCCAGAGCTGAAGCAACCTAATGCTGTGATGTTTTTCTCTAACTACTCTTGATATTCAGTCTAAAATGATTAATCCAGGATAATATCTTGCCACAGATTCTTTTCATTTCAATTCTGACTAAAATGAAATACTGGAAAGATTCAACAAACAAATGTTTCCTACTGATTGATCTAAGGACCAGAACTATCCTTTGGCATTATAACTAAACCTTTTTTGTTATTAGATTAAAAGAAATTAGGTGATGTCTATATTTAAGTTATTTCAATGTTTAATCTGTAGTTAAACATCAGTTATTATTATATTCTATTAGAATCTTGTCATGGTTTGAGAACCCTAAAATCCAATTCTCTAGTCCAAGCCCCCTCCCACATCTCAACCCAGTGAGATGGGTTTTCCAGACACCACACAAGACTCAAATGGGGGAAAGGGAATATATATCACAATGACTGTACAAATAAATACTACAATACATTATATACAATCTTACCTATCTCTACCATGACATAAGTATTTACAATGGATCAAATCTCTTCTCCCCTCCAAATAAAAGTCCAGGAGGGAAGAAGGAAAAGATCCCTTTCCACTCTCAGAGCAGCAGTGTCTCTAAGGCAGCAGGTTCTCTTCTTCTATGCAGCAGCTGTAACTGGATTGTTGTAGCTGGATCTCTTTTCAGTACACACAAGGGGGTCTCCTTTCACCCCTCTCGGCCCTTCGACTCCAAGCGAAGGTCTCACCCGTGGACTGCCAGCAGGGACAAAACTTGCTTCACCACGGGCATATCACGAAGTGCAGGGGCATCTTCGTGAAAGTCCCTTCCTCAGGGGATTTAACTCTGAATCAGAATGTCTCGGGTAGCTTTCAGTTGATAGTCTTTGCCTCAAGAGTTCTACCAGAGCTCCTGTGCTCTGTCTCAAAACTGCCAGCCTGGCAGCAGCGGAGGGGTGGGCAAGGTCACCCCCTTCGCATTCTGTCTGGCCATCCTGTCTGGCTCCAGGACGTCTTTGA
This sequence comes from Manacus vitellinus, assembly GCF_001715985.3. Classification (NCBI taxonomy): domain Eukaryota; kingdom Metazoa; phylum Chordata; class Aves; order Passeriformes; family Pipridae; genus Manacus; species Manacus vitellinus. The sequence goes on from NW_021940687.1 coordinate 588,616, forward strand.
GCTTTTCAGCTCCTCTCTCTCCGGTGCTGCATGTTGCATTTTAGGACTTCCATCCAGTAGGAGTCCACCACCCCAAATTAAGAGGGGTCTCAAAAGGGTTTTGGGGGGTCTGGTTCAGTTCTTACCCCCAAAACTCTGTTTAGAGCTTAGTCCTGCTCTCTCTTCATTAGACATCTATGTGTCTTCTTGACTGCATGTTTGTTGCTGCTTCTTCAGTTATCTCTTGGCTCTTAGCCACAATCTCTGGACGCTGCTTCTGCTGCTGCTCTGTCTCTGCTCACTCAAGGTGGAGAAAACTCCTTCAGCTTTCTAGCTACAGGCACTTAGCTCAGTCTAACACTGTTCCAAGTCCCTGCAGCCCCCCCGCTGGGGGCTGGGGGAGCCCAGCCTCCAGTGGGGCTGCTGCTGTTTCTCCTCGTGGCTCCTACACTTGGCTACTTCTTCTAACAACCACTACAACTAACCTTCTCTTCCGTTCTGCTTGTGATATGTTTATATTTTGCAGAAGCACTCATTGGCTAAAACCTCAAAACTTCAAGGGTCACCACCCCCTGGGGTTTTACCATTTTATAACTTCAGGGGGAAAAACTGTTTCCCCCCACCACAATCTCTTTCTGAAATTTTTAGTATAACGTTCTGTCTCTGCTCAAGATATAACAGAAATACAAGGAACATTTTAAATCCTCACTATTGCCGTTGGGTTCTGGTGACTTCAGAATCTTGCAGCAGGAGTCTTGTCTGCACAAGTTCCTTAGGGAGCAATGGGAATAACTGGAAGAATTTGACCAGCTTTTAAAGAATAAGGAAGGATGAGAGCAGCATTTTTGCAGGGTGAAAAGAACATTTCAGACGTCTCTTAGAGATGCTTGTGATTATTTTTCTGTACCTGCCGTGCTGGAGGTTGATGCCGTGTTTGTGGTTATTCCACTCGGGGATTTGCTGGAGCTGCCCACAGTGCATGTGTTGAATGCCCCCTGCCTTGCTTCAAAGGCAGCTGAGCTACAAGGGCTCTGCCCTGAGTCACAGCTCTTAGGTGGAAGGGCAGCTGTGCTGTGGTTTATTTTCTCCTTCTCACTCCCTATGGATATGACATCTGCTTATGCTAAAATGTGAGAGGGTGGCTTCCTAAGCAGTGAGCAGTCCATCTTCCTGCCCCTTGGGGAGGTATGAAGAGACCTCATGCAGTGGGACAGAGCAGTTTCTGTTGTCTCTTCTCTTTTACCTGGCACCCTGTTACTTAATTTGAGTCATTCTTTCCAGTGTGTTTTGGGCCAGTTTGCTGCCAGGGTAGACCCAGGTAGTTAGAGCAGAGCCTGCTTCAGTCTGAGAAACACCTGTCCCTGTGTACCTTCTCTGATGGACAGGGCATGAGAGACCTGGGTTCAAGCACCCTCTCAAAATCACCTGCAGGAAGGATCTGAGCCTAGACCATCAACTCTCATGGGTGCACAGTTTAACTGCTGCCCCAGCTGGCAGATGCCTCTCTGCTCCCTTACCATTTGGTGTGATCCCACAAGCCTGATCTGGCCAAGAAAGAGCAGACCTGCAGGCTATCCTCCGCCTCCACCACACACCCCAGGGCTTGTGTATGCAGTGAGCTGCAGAAACAATCACATTGGAGGCTTTTGGAGATGGAAACCAAAAGATCTAGGGAATCATTACGCCCCTAGGGCTGGGCAGCAGCTGAATGGGAACTCTGAGAATCTCAGTGGTGCATAAACACCCAGTTTGGGCAGCTAGCCTGGCACATGGAAGCCTAAACTTCCCTGGGGATTGGTGCTGCCAGTGCACAGGTTGTAACCTACTCAGGCCTGACCTTACTCTTAAGCTTTATGATGTCTTCCTGTGGCATGAAGAAACTGTACAAGCTTCTTGGATATGACCTGGGAGGTTTTCAGTACTGCTTTTCAGTTCTAGGCCTGAGGGCTGAGAGACATGTGCCCAATTTGAAGGAGATGGGTAGTAGTATTTATTTTTGTGATACAAGTCCAGTCTAAAGTTTGGCAGATGAAGTGCAAATCCTTGCTGTAAGTTGAACTGACACTACTGCTGCTATAACATCATTTTCAGGCCTTTCACAAAATGGAGCTTTGTCTGTTTAGAGCTGCAGAGCTAAATTAAAATCCTCATTACAAATGTCAATTGCAAATACAATTAGCAGTTAATGAAAATGCTGGATATTTGAAACACAGAAATTTTTAAGCAAGAGAAGGTGCAGTTTCCCCTTAGGGAAAAGAGTGCCAACAGCACATGCTCCTTTTCTTCTCGAGAAATTAAGGAGTGTCTGGGGGAGAGGAGTTGGGATGGCTTCAAATGTTTTCATACTCCCTTCCAAAATAAGTTTATAGTTTCCCCATATACAATTTAATTAAGTCTTCGATTTGACCTTTGTATTGAGCAATGAAATTTAACTGGGAAAGATGTGGGTTGGAGAGCACAAACAAAGCACGCCCCACGTCAGCCAGTATGAGAACTGTTTCTGTAACCAAAACTAATGAGATCACCAGGACAAAAGCAACAACCAAAGCATTTTCAATTATTACTAATATTTTTCTTCCTTGAGCCAGTTTATATTTTTCTTAATTACAACTTTGAGCCGTGGCGTGATATTTAGCAGATGCCTTCAGCACTTGGCGTGCTGATCATTTACACACTGCAAACTGGCAGGGGCACCTAATCTTTGAAGTCTAGAGCACACATTCATCTTTAACCATAAAGGTCAGCCCTGCATTCCTCACATCCCCCCAAACTCCCATTAAGTTTAATAGGAGTTTTGAGCATGTCAGGCATGTGATATCAGGATCGCTCTCAGTCTTCATGATATTACTAGTGAGGCATGTACAGAATTTCTAAACTTAAATAATTAATTGCAGCACACGGTGGTGGCAGAACGCAGTCACAGAGCTTTTTAGTTGTTTCTTTTATTACAAGAAAGTTACAATGAATGTTGAACAGATTTACTGGGAACATCATGTTTTACAGATACTTCCATGCTGTGTTTCAGGATATCATATCAGCTGTGCTGCACTATGTACGAGGTATCTGGCAAACTAAACAAGCTTAAACATTGCAACCACAAACATGTGCCTAGGACTAGACTAAAAACAGATGTTTCCAGGAAATGTAAAAGATGTTTGGCATGTTTTAAGCTTATACTTTCAGCTTGTCTGCATTTGAATAAGTCCTGTATTAGTGTAAACAAAATGACAAAATCTTTTCTTGCAAATGACTGATTCATTAATGGAAGTACTGCTGAATCACACAAGGTTTGTTAGGTTATTTCTTCCCAAGGAAAAGATGAATTGTTTTATGTTGACATTTACCGTGGCAGGAGCTGAGGCAGTTATATGTGCAGGTTTACTTTTTAGCCCTCAGAACTAATGCAGTTTTATTGTGGCTCCTGAAAATCATGCAGCGTTTGCTATGGCAGCTCTGTATCGAAAGACAAACACATACAGTGACAGGTTTCCTTAGAGTATGTCCTGTTCTCTGTATAAATGTATATATTGCATTCAAGTGCATATAGAGCAAAAGATTGTTTGATAATGGGGGAAGGAGCTGCTTTTTCGTGTAAGTTTGGCTTCTAGGTACCTGAAATCTCAAATTGTCTCACAGTTGTTCCTGCTTTTATTATTGCTTTTTTTTTCCTTTGTTGCATATGACTTTAGTTCTGAAAGTTCCAACCAATGTTATTTCTTGAAGAGAGTGGGTGTGGTTCTTCTCAGGATGAAGAATTTGCATCCAAAATGCACAAAAAATGCAGGAAATAAAGTAGTTCTCACACTGGTCAACAGGAGAGGTAATCTGCCAGAGATCACACAGAGTTTAATGCAGAATTAAAATCTGGACCTAGATAATCCTAGTCCCAATTTATGACTCTCCCCTCAAGGCCAACTTCACTCACTCGCTGCTTAAAAAGAGAAACAGAAAGATCTTCAGAACTGAAACAGAAAGACATCAGTTGACCCCAATAATCTTGTCCCTCAGCTCTTCTGGAGAGGCTGACCTGAACCTAATGCCACTCAGGAGTTAAGTGGGGAGGGTGACCTATGCAGTTGGTATTTCTTCCATTTTCTGATTAAATGGTTTTTTTCCTCCTAACACCAAGTTTCCGTAAGAAGGTGTGTGGGGAAAAGGCTTCTATGGACACCATATTCTCAGGCTGAAATAGAAAATGGTAGAACAGTACATACATGGGAGACTGCAGAGCTGTTCATTATTTCCTTCTGCTAACTCCAAAAGGGATATATTACACCCACTTTTTACTGACTGGTATTATATAGTGGACAATAACAGACTCCAGAATTTGGAGAATTGTATCACAAGTTATCACACCTCAGGAGTTCTCACATTCCCGTTTCCATTTCTCTGCTGCAGCTGTAACTGGAAATAATTGGTGCTGGTCTTAATGTCAGGATAATGGATTATTTGGAAATTGTTGGTACGTTTTATGGCGACAGCATTGTTTTGTTTCAGAGCTTCTTCCTTTGAATATGTAAAAGTAATTTCAGCTTTTGCTGCCAGGGGTGATAAAAAGCTAATAATAACACTGCAGCATCTACTGTAATTGAAGAGCCTGTTCCACCAAGTTACACCTAGCTTTAATTCTCTTATGAAGCTGTCAGCCAAACCCAAGCCTGTGATCGAAGGGAAATTTATCAAGCAACTGAGTTCCAGTGTGGAGAGAACTGCAGGTGCTGACCAGTTCACTTTAGACCTGCATTATGAGTATCATTACAACCATGATTAGGCATTCAAGACCAAGGCATTAATTTGCTATCGTAGATGCTGACATTCTGTCTTTTCAAAGCATGGTGTTTGCATGAAAGTCTAGGAAGAAATAGACAGGCCTGACTTGATGTAATTAATGTGGGAAAGCAGAAATAAACAGTCTCCCCTTCTTTTGTCTTCCCAAATAGCTGGGTTGGAAGTTCTCCCTAGCAGCTCGTGGTGTAAAACTGATGGAAACGTGTTCAGAATCCCCACTTTGATATGGGCATGGTGGATTGATGAGCATGGATTTGCTGCTGTCAGTGCACCACTCCATTAGAAACCAGGCTGCTGTAATTAACATTTACAAGACTAGTCTGGCAGACCTCTCTGGTTTGTTTTTATTCAGCATCCCCTGGCAGGGGCTGTACACTTTTCTGGTAAGAAGGTCTGTAGCCTTAGATGGATGCAGGCAGCACAGCTGTTGGTCAGTGACAATGGCAGTGGTGGAGGAGCAAGTACTGGGGCCCCAGCAGGTTCTTCTCCAGGCACTGGTGCCTTGGCACTGCTCTACAAAGCAGGGTCTGCCAGAGACCCTCTGCTCGGTGTGACGGGGAGGGCAACAAAGGCTGGATCTTAAGGGTGCTGGGACAGCTCAAATACAGGTTTCTCCAAAACTGATCCTGCTTCCTCGGTGGGAGATCAGCCAATTCACCTGCCCTTCCCTTCCTGCTCTTTTCCTTTGCTCCACAAGTACTTTCTCTGTCTGCAGCAGGGAGTCCTTGCATTTATGCTTCATCACAATGGAGACAGTGCTGGGCATGTCTCAGGAGATGAGGAGGGTCCAGTGGCACTGGCAGATCTTTGCAGGGAAAGGCTCCCTCACACTGATTGTTTACAGTCCCAGAGAAAGGGCTGAACTCAAGTCAGATCAAGAGAAGGACAACAATGGAAAGAGGTTTCTGTTAAGTAGCTGAATTTGGTCATCCCTTGGCAGGACCATCAGAAACATAAATAGTTTAAAGCAGACCTTGCTGATACTGTTCCTTAGAGAGCAACAGTATGCAAGTACACCAAGAAATAGTTACATATTTGATAATTCCTAGCAGTAGCAAACTGCAAATCATTTGGCCTAGGAGGGGGGAGCTAACAGCTGAGGTGTCAATATGACTTGAACTTGTGTCAGATAACCTGGTAATAATCTAAAAAATAATCATGTTGTTTCACCCCTGTAGCATTACTGGCTAAGATTAAGGTGTGCTTTAATGTAGGACTCAACAAATGCATTTGAAAGGCATGCTCAGCCCTCACTATAGGGGAGGTTTCCTGTTCCTAAATTAGATGACAGTGACAGTTTTGATCTCCCTTTCATCCTAAACTGGCCTCTCTGAGGAATGGTATTGATCCATGTAAGTATTTATGAGTAGTTTAGTGCTGTCAGAACAGCACATGCATTACTGGGTAGCAATCTGTGGTTAGATCTTTGAGGTGAAGATAATCCTGAATGCTCTAAACAGCGGGGTCAAGTAATTTTTATTATGTGCTTTGTTTATACTGTCAAGATATTAGTTTAACAGCAGTTAACACAGATGAAAGTTCAGCTGAGGAAGTGGACTCAATCCCCTGGACTAGCTGAGCTGTTGTTCCCTGTGCTCAGAGTAATCACGGGGCCTGGAGGAACTCTGACTCAACAGACTTTGTCCTCAGCAAGAGCCCCCAAAGGCTGCTTTGGCAGTCAGCTGCCTTCACTAAGTATCCTTTTTGGCAGGATTTGAATATTCGCACTGGGAGCCTGGATGAGGAACAGCACAGTAGCTACTGCAGTGGCTGTGTTACCATCACATTGCAGTGATAAATAAACAGCATAGAATAATATTCATCTGCCAGCATCCAAAAGGCCATCACATGTGTCAGCCTGAGGTTAGCTGGCGCCTTCAGAGATTTTAACCACTCCATTTCTGGGAAGGAGAGAGGGACTGATGGTGAAAGGAAGTTTCTAGCTATGGAGAAAGCTTCTAATTGGGAACCATAAAGCCTTTAAAATGCAGAAAGTAAATACTAGAACAAACCAAAGCTGTGGGATTTGGCTGGTTGTTTTTATGAAGTCATACTCTCTGGGCTGCATTCATGAGTGCTGAACATCTGGGGTTCGCTTTGTTGAGACTGGAGTTTCATTTCTGTGCTAGTCGTCACACTGACACTTTATTTTTTCCCAGCATGATCACTATTTTTTGCCTTCTGAATGTCAGCAGTAGACTGAACTTTACCTATATCTGACTCAGAAAAAGATTTAAGGGGAAAAACTCATTTAACTCAGAGTTTCTCAGCCAAAATCCTGGAGTGAGTAAGCAACAGGAACTCTGAGGAAACTGGAATTCTTTACACTGCTAAAATTTGGGCCTTAAAAAATAAATATAGGATTGAAAAAGATTTTGACTAGAAGTTGGGCTATTTTTATTTAGTTTTAAGAAAGGAGAAAACAGAACATTTTAAATAAAATTCCAGGTTTGCACAATTAGATGCCAGATTAGAATTGGCCATGAATAGCATCGGAAGATACTCTGCTGTGAAGACAGAGAGAGAATTCAGAATGTGGTCCTTTCCCTGGAAAAGATAAAGGCAGAGTTTTCTAATGTATTATTTAACACTTGTTATGCAGTGCATTAAGCAGTCACTGAGAGGAAAGCTTTTAAAAACCAACAACCTCTCTGATAGCATTAAATCTTACCTTAGATTTTTTGTTAAGTCAATAGTAAGAAAATAAACAAATTAATACATTTCAGTCTGCCCGATTTATAGATGCCAATCAAGTTACAATGCTGGACATGGCCAGCCCAAAGAGGGGAATAGATTTACCTGAGTGGGGTCTTAATTTAATCAGCTGGCCCCAGAGAGCTGAAGTCAGCAGGCTAGGATGATATAAGAGGCAGCAGAGAAATAACACCTTTACTGCAGTTGCAAAGGAGAATGACAGTGATGGAAAGGACTCTAGGCAGTGTCAGAACACACCTATTTCCATGATTTATTCTTAATTTACTTTAATGACAGTCTGAAGGTTGTCCATTTTTCTTTAAATGTCCTCAGAATACTGATATTTTCTAAACATTTGGAGCATGGTTTTTCCTCCCCCTCCTTTCTGTTAGCTCCATTGCAGGTTGGAATCAAAGAGGAGCTAGGGACATGTTTTGCCATAAGGAATTTGGAGTGCACTGTTAGACTACCCTTTTTTCACTGTATCCCTTGCCAACCAGTGTCCCTTCCCTGCAGTCCCTCTTGAGTGAGGTCTAGGAGTCACACATTCCTCTGGGATTAATGTTGATATTATGATAAAATGGAGGAATCCATTGCATTTCTTTTGCAATTTATTCTGGCAGAAGGACAATGTGTGCTTTCCCAATACAATAGCTCATTTTTATTATCAAGTGAATTTATTGATGGTTGTTCAGAACTAGTGACATGCAGACAATGATCTCAGATTGCATTTACATTTCTGGAGTACTTTCCATCTTTCCAATTTCTGCCAGGAGCTTGCTTCTGTGATTCAGGGTTTTTATTTTAAGATTGGACTGTTTTTTCATCTGCATTACAAATCTATGCCTTTTGCTTTCTTGTGTATGTGCACTGCTTTCATTAGTATCAGAAATCCTTTAAGCTTGGACTTGAACATTTATTGTTAATTATAAATTCTTCCAGGTAGGCATTTGTTTTTTACCAAAAACTCAGGTGTGTTTTTACAAACTGACTGTAAAATCATCATCCCTTCAGCAGATGATATAGTGGGTTTTTTTCATTCTCCACAATGCCAGTGAGAGGGTTCAAGGGCAATATGATCTCGGTAATACTTGCAAATAGCTTGGGAATGTTTAGATAACTGGAGACTAATCCTTTTGTCATTAAAAAAAAAAAAATCCATGTTTTTACAATAAAGAACTACTCCTACTTTCTTCTGAATCCAGTCTTTTATATAAAAATGGGTGGAATTGCCCCAAAATGCATCTGGAAGGGGACTTACAAAAAGGAGGGGGAGCAACTTTTTACACGGGCAGATAGGGCAAGGCGTAATGATTTGAAACAAAAAGAGGAAATATTAGTTTAGATCCTAGGAAGAAGTTCTTTACTCAGAGGGTGCTGAGGCACCCTAATAGGTTGCCCAGAGAAGCTGTGGCTGCCTCATCCCTGTAAGTGTTCCAAGGCAACGTTGGATGGGGCTCAGAGCAACCTGGGATAGCAGTTGGCACCTCTGCCCGTGGCAGGGTGTTGGAACTAGAAGATCTTTAAGGTCCCGTCCAACCCAAACCATTCTATGATTCTGTTAAGTCCATATGCTTTCCAGTCTCCTCCGGCACCATCTCACCAGCTTGGCGGTTGCTTCACTGGGATCTGTTACTAAACCACTCAGTTGTAACATGGTGTTTTAAAGCATGAGACAGTTCCCATCCCAGGTGAAACCGAAGGTACTTTTTGTGAGAGAAGGTCAGGCTCTGAGAGCAGCCACTGCAATGCAGAATACCTGTTATTCTGCTCAGACAGTGTCTGTGAGTAGCCAAGTAGAGCTGGGCGGTCAGAGAAGACTTGTTGAGCAGAGCGGTGGGTGCTGAGGACAGAGGAGCCACACTGGGTCCAAATGCAACATTAGTGCAAGTGCCCCATCACTCTCTATACACATTTCAGTTGTTCAGAGTGAGTATACAACACGTTCCAGCAACAGAACTTAAAGCCCCTGTTTAAAAGATTTGTGATTAATCTTACATTTACTTTTGTGTTTTCAGATATACTCAAGGACAAGAAAACCCATCCAGAGAACAGAAACGAACCAAAACCAACTGTGAAAAAGATTGACACCACAACCACCAGAAGCACTGTCAAGTCATCCTCCAAACACAGTGTAAATGGAAGTGGGAGCAGCCCAGCCCTGAGCCCCTCCCTTGTTTTAGCAGCACTGGCAGTTCTGTGGCGTTGTCTGCTGTAGCTGTGTTGCCTTGCAGCCATTGTGCTACTGCTTCTGTTCACTGTCATTTATACCTGCAGCCTTACCCAACAGAAAACAAAACTAAATGGTTCTCTAGTTTATGTGGTATGTTAGAATAAATATGAAATGCTGTGCTGGAGTTGGCAGATACCAAATGTCATCACTTACAATATCTGGAGATAGCCTTTGGCAAAGCCCACCCACGATACAGAGGGGATGGTGACAAGGATCTGAGTAGCTTAAGTTATGGGGTAGAAGTAATGGAAAACACAGAAACTATGTATGGGTGTGTTACTGCTTTTATCGATTTCATTTGCTAGAATTTGACTGGCTGGTTTTGTTTGTTTAATTTTTCTGATAAGTTATATGAATGGTCAGTCTTCAAATTCAAGCCAATCCATACTTTATGTTTTCAGTGAACAGCTAACAAGCTGTGTCTACAGTTCATAGAATGTTAAGGGGTTGGAATGGACCTTAAAGATCATCTAGTCCCAATACCCCTGCTATGAGCAGCAACATCTCCCACTAGAGCAGGTGAAGTACTCTCTACCGGCTTGATGAAATTCCTGAGTGATCAAGAAGTTCAAAGCATGTTTGAAACTTCTTTTCACTCTTACTATTTAGATTGTAGGAAGCAACATAAAAGTGTATGGTGTGTCTAATATATCAGTATAGTTGCCTTAATTATGGAAACAAATAGAACCACTTTGTTTACTGAGGGATATAGATAGGGAGTTTCCCTGCCCCACAGAATGTCATTAACAAATGCTTAAGCGTATGTTCAAGGCTTATTGGATGAATGTCCAGCAAAGGGAAACATAAATAAACATAATAATGTTTTATCCACTTGAATGCAGCTCTGTACAGAGGAAAAAAAAGGTAATTCAGTTCAAACTTACTTTGCCTATATGATGTTACATACCAACTCAAGTTTTCCATAAAGATCCCAGCGATATAAATTATTGGGAACTCCCATTAGACTCTAACTAGATTTTGTGCAGTATGGGTCCCTGAAGTCAACTGTTTCATAAACTGTGTATTATTTAATTACATTTAATGTTTAAAATTTTGTATCACGTTAGGTGTAAATGTAAAACACACTGAAATCTAGAACATTCTCTGTTTTGCCTCATCTTGATTGCTACCTTAGAAAATGTCAAATGTGCATTATTATATTACAAGGCTTTGTTTTTTAATCAATGATACATTGATGTGTTTTAAGTTTTCGGATGAAAAAGTACTATAATAACTTCTAATGAGTTAAGAGTTAATGTGTGTTTTCCAACAACTGTTTACAGTGCCATTGAATATATGTATACAAACACAACTGTTGAATACAGTGATTAATATGATAAATATATGAAACATTCGAATTGTTACTACATTTCATAACTATTACAACAGTTTAATGGCCATTTTCATGTTGCAGACTATTATTATGTACAGTTTTGTAAGATTTGATGTAAAACACTTGCCTTCATTTTTTTGTAAAACATCTCTTCGATACTTGGAGTTACACAGTCACTGACATTACTCAAAAGAAGAACCCTGTATCTTACTAACCAGCTTCAGGCTTTTTATTGACAACTTTGATTATAAAAGCCTGACTTAAAGAAGGTGCCGTGTACCAGTGCTGCTGCTGGATGTTATTACAAAGTGGCAATAATTCACAATAAGCATACAATAAATGAACAAAGGCTCGCTACACTTTGTTTTCAGACAGTATTAGTGAACTTGTCTAGTTACATTTGCAAAGGTGGGGCTTGAGTCCGATTTCTAATTTGGGCTCTTAGATCATATTTGCCAATGTAAAGGTATGATCAGAACCGTGGACACACCCAGCTGAGAAAGCAGTGTCTCTAAAGCGGCAGCAGCTAAGTTTTCTAAAAGATAATTGCATTTTAATGTTGAAACAAGTAGATAAAATGGAAAAGGTACTTACATTAACATGAAGTATTTTGTATTTTAATTCTAATTTTTCAAAATGATAAGGATATTACTATCTCTAATCAGGGCTTCCCAGTCAGATCAGTGAAAGTTAGTTTTCCCAAAAGTACTGAAATGGCTGTCCTGTGTTTTCCAGGGTTTGTGAGCTGCACCAGTCCATGGAACCATAATTAAAAATGCTGCTTCTTGTATTCATTTTCAGTACCCTTTGGAAAAGTGCTGTGGTACCTGAGGAGGTGTGCAAGTTGTGTCATTTGTACAGTGACAGAACTCTGTAATGCCTTGCAGTCCTAAAGGGTGTGTTGTGATGGCTGTTGTTGGAGAGGCTGCCCTGTCTGTACACACAGAGATGTACTTCTCAGGTGCTGACACCACCTGCTCCTGGGGTAACACCAACCACTGTGGTTTCACTGGAGCAATTCATGTCTGATGCTTGTGAACCTGACTCCTAATTTAGTGTTCTCACACTTGAGATGCTCAGTCACCATTCAAACAGGTGCACCCACATTTGCACACTGTCAGGATTCCTATGGACAGAGGTTTCGGGGCTGGGCTCTGATCCTGCCAGATTTCAGCTGTGAAGCTTAGAGTTTTCAGTTTTTCTCACCTTCAGAGAGGGAACTTGAATACCCAGAGTTAAGTGTCTTTCTGAGGTGTGTTCTGTGAAAGATTTTCAGTGGTGATCCCACTCGTGTTCAGCTGCAGCAGAGGCAGCTGCAGAAACGCTGCAGGAGTCATGGATGGAATAACTCACCCAAGGGATTATTTGTTGCTGCTAAAGGTCATAATCTTGCCAAACAGAAACCTCTGAAAAATCAAGTGTTTGAATTTGGAAGTTGGCTGGCAAGTATTTGTATGATGTAGCACTCACCTCTCAAGCTAAACAAGAGAGCCCTTTTAAAGTTTCTGTAACAAAACAGAACAGGTTCAGACCTTGGGATGAGAGAGAATCAACTCATTTCTTTGGATTCAACCAATGTTTTAATAGACACAAATTGTTGCAGAATGAGGAAAGAGGACTCCACATCAATTAATACATTTCACACTAATACATTTTACACTGTAAGAAGAGTACTGGTCAAACCAGCATGAAATATGTGTATCAAAAGTGGCGCAGTTTTTAAGGGCAATGCAGTGTATTTCTACTAATGGTTTATAATTTTTTTCCCCAGGATCAGTTGCATTTACATATTTAAAATGAATGTTTTCCATCAAACAAGACATCTATATCAGGAAAAGCAAAACCAACTGTCTGTGTCAGATAAAGGACATCCTTTTCAGATGAATAAGATACCTGGTTTACAAAACCTTATTTTGTTATCCAGAACACTGTAATTATGATGCAATTACAAAGGTCTAAATTCAAAATACTTTTCAACTTGTCTATGTAATCTCAGTGTCAAAGAAGGTACCAGTCTAAGAGCATTGCTGTAGCCTTGCCTAACAGTTATGAGTTGTATTTTTGATTGTTTATTGTTTTGCTGTGACTTCCTTTTAATATTTTGCTGTGCCCGCATTTGTGAATGCCAGCGTTGGACGGTAACTGCTGTCATACACTTGTGAGTAAAATCAATCTGCAATTTTCTGTTGATAGTGATAGAGGCTTCTTACCAGATCAGACGAAACTACTGTAGTGTCAGTTCTTAGTGTTTCACTGCTCCTGGGGCTCTGTGTTACACCAGGTTCCTGTAAGAGGTTCAGGAGGTCTGTGTGTCACTAGTCCCCTTCCTGGCTGTGGAAGTGTGAGGGAAGAGTGAATCTGGGTGCTCAGAGATGTGGGTGGCTGCAGGGGCCAGTGCATGGCCACGTCCAGCTGCCCTCTCGGAGGCCCTGAGACAGGTGTTCTCAGCTGATTTCAGGTGGCTCTTACACCTCTCCAAATCAGCTCATGGAGACTGGCCAGGCAAAGAGCAACACAGAATCTAGAGCTTGCACTTTCAGGCAACTCCACAGACATCTGCTAGGAACTGGACTGGATTTTGCAATTTAGATGCTTTACACAGTCTGGCCTCTCATTTTCAACCTTGCATTTTTTTCTGCCTTGCACATTGCCAGTGTTATGCTCTGTTTTCTGGCGCACCAGGTACTTTGTCATTGCATGAGGAACTGTGATTCTGATCTTGCAGTAATGAGCCTTTTGAGGTGCAAATGTCTGTCAGAGCTTGATAAGAGCAACACAAGTAATACTGTCCAGCTGCATTGGCTTCAGAGGCTCTGTGTATGGGAATCTGCCTGTGAGATTCACATCTCTCTGATCTCTTAAATCAGATCTGTATTTAATGTATCCCTATTTCCATTTGATACCAAGACTTCGATGTGTATCATAATTTTAAATTTGACTCTCTAATCCTGAGTCTTCTCAATATTGTCCTAATGATTGTTGTGCACAGACTTGATTTTAATGGTAATTGAGCCTTTTTGCCCAGATTCGCTGAGCTATTCTTATTCAGTATTGCACACTATTAGTGTCAAGCAAGATGTGTTCAAGTGAAAGGGGATGAAACACATTCCTACTGAGTAGGACAAAAATCCAGAAAGTTCCTATGTTCCTGAATTGGACTCTTCACATTAAACAAAATTTGAGGTTTAAGCTGAAATTACAGTTGAAATTTCCTAACTTGCATGGTGTCAGTGGGATTTCAACCTTTTATTGAAAATCAATTAGTAGTCTACCCATTTTTTTTAAGTGGGAATTAATTGATAGAGATGTTTTCCCCATGTCTCTGGACATGGGTAGACTCAACTCTGTAGAAGTAGGACACATTCTCTGTCCTGCACATTGACCATCACAGCACCATAAGTGCTTAGTGTTACGACTGGCCAAACATCTGAGGCATTTGTTTTCATTTTATAGCATTTCACTGCTCTAGTGCTTCTTGCAATAGCATATGGCCTGTGTGTTAATGAAAACTGAAACATCTTAGAGTCAATGTCATTATTGCTCAGACGTGCTAGTCAAAAAGAACACAAGAAGGTCTTCTTCCCATTTCCTCAGAAGTCTAGAATTATTCCCAATACTGAATTCTCTTCTTGTTTCCACTGTCACTCTCTAGATAACTACAATTGAATTGTATTAAATATTAAGCCACCAAAAAATAAATACTAGCCAAGAGATTGTAATAAATAGACAATAAACTCAGAAAAGGATCCTGCATTTAAAAATTGGTAATTCTCATTATCAACACTAGATTGATTTCCCCCCATGGAAATCATGTCATACCCCTTTGAGAGAAGGGCACATCAAAGAGAGGCCACTCATGCTTTCATGATGTGCATGAAGTACTTCATTAAATACCCTCTAACAACGACGTTGGTCTTTTTTTTTCCATGCACAAAATATTAATACTACCTTGCAAAATTATGCTGTTTGCACTTAATCATTTCAATTAATCTTTAGTAAATTACCCAGTACTTTGTAATTATATTTGCAGCTAATTTAGTGCCATCTTAAAATAATTCGTTGCATAATATAAGCAATTAACATTTATTCAGGGTTTTTTTCTGTTGCAGGGGGACATATAAATTATTCTCATTGGCCTTTCTGTACACCTAATTAGCACCTGTTTGAATTATTCTACAGGCTATGGACACTTCATCTGAAAAATGAATGCATTGCTAGTTTTGTGAACTCCTTGTAAATACACAGTTGTAAAAATTCCTTTTCAGGGGAAGTGTGTTTTCATACATCTTCTGGGTTTATGAGCTAAGCTAGGCTTTTAGGCTATTGCACCTAGAGTAGTTACTGACATTTTTAATACAGTTAAAATAAAAGTAGTCTGATACCTCTTTCCCATAATTAAGTACAATATCCCAGATTTGTAGCCTGTTTTATTCAGTGATGAGAAAGGAAAGCAATGAGACTTCAAGAATATAGATCTTAGTGTAACTTTCACATTTCTATAAATGCATATACAGTTTTACTAATCAGGTTATCAGAAGCATTGCTGTGCTGGAATGTTGAGGGTGCTGTATTAAACTTGTGGAAATTAAACTAGATTGCTTCAATCTGTAAGTTTCTGTAAGTGAATCTGTAAGCAAGCTCCTCGGTAAGTAGTAATTTTCTATTTAAGTGCACAGAATATCGAGGAAGATGATTTGATCTTTCTAAAAAGGAGAACTGAAAATAACTCTCAAACAATAATGCCAATATAAAATATTTACAACCTCCACACATATTAGATTGGGAAATCAAAATAAGAGACTTTTCTTAGGGTATAAAATGTTGCAGCAGATCCTCAGCTCCTGCGAATCAGTGTTAGCTCCTTTGTTTTCAGCTCAATGAGGAACATTTACCACAGCATATTATCTAGCCCAAGAATGCAAATTTCTGCCCGTCTTTTTCTAGATGCAGAAAAATCAGGTGTACCTGCAGTGATTACAAAATTTTTATTGCAGTTTTACATTGCCCCAGCCACTGATCAGGTGGTATTGTTACACCTGAAAAGCAAACCTGTGACACATGGGATGCCTTAAGTCTTCTGGCATTTTCCCTTTCCAGGGGCACAGCAGGGCCCTTCTCCAGAAGCAGCTGGTTCCACACCTTGTAACAGGGACTACAAGGAGATGTTCATTCTGCGAGTATCTCCTAGGGTAGAAATTCTTTCGTAGAGGAGGTTTGCTGATACAGATCAGGCCTTGAGGCAGATCAAGTCTGATTTTTCTGCTTCATGATAAGATATAGAATCCAGGTCTTAAACTGGCCTCAGAAACTAAGAGAGACTCAGTTGAAAGAACTGATTGTGGCTTTGATGTTTTTAGAGGAGCTTACAGAGCAAACAGCTGTGTTCTGCCTCGGAGCCTGTGTATCTTTGGGTTCAGTTCCATGTCAAATTACCTGTGAGTTTCCAGATTAGCAAAAGGACAATTTGTGAGTTACTGTAGCCTGATATTCTATAGAGAAGAAATAAAATTTCCTCCTGAGCAGAAACAAACAGTATTTTATATTATGCTAAATATCCAACTTGGAAGGAAACCAAAGGGGGATGTTGGGCCTCACAAAGACACAGAATCCCCTTAGCGGGGTTGGTTTTGGTGCCTGTGTAAGAGTTTGCCTGCTTGTCATGAAAGAGCATGTCTACTCCTTAGCTCTTTTTGGGGACTTGAGAAAAGCTACAGTTTGTAGTTCACAGATGACAAATCATTTACAGGCAAAAGTTGTGGACAAGTGCCCAAAGCAGTGAAGAAAGCAGTAAGACATTCGGTGGGGGTCTCATTGAAAAATGAGAAAGTGCATTTAATTCACATATTTGAGCTTTTGCATTAGGTATGAACAATAGAGTTGAAACCTACTCCCAAAACACTGCAGTTGCATATGGGATCAGCCTAATAGAGCAACAATACTACAGAAAATGTTTATTGGATCCCTCTAATATGGAGCCATATTAGAATAAAAATGGAAGGTAGTATACTTAACCTTGCATAAAACAACCTCTTACTGTACTTTGGTATCAGAACAAATACAGTATGAATGTTTACAGTGCACTGGGATAGAAATTCTAGTAAAATATCTGCTTTGCCATTTAGCTTTTTAAATAACTAGTTTATGGCCTCCTAGTCTGTTTTAGTTCATTTTATTTTACAGGAAATACTAGGCTGCTCCATTTGTATCTTACATTAGTTGCATCTTGGGTATTTTAAGTTGCAAAATAGATTGGTTTTGCCCTAAGCTGTACACAAGCTCTAACACATATTTCTATTTCCCAAGCACATGCTTTATTTGCAGTATATCTGCTTATATTTTTATTGAATAAATTTGTCAATTTTCTTCAGTTTGTTTTCAGCACTGGATACAATAAAGGCAATTTTAAAAAACCAGTCTGAAAACAATGTCTTAGAAGAAGAACAAGGCTACACTGAAAAGCTAAACAGCCTGTTTTGTAAAAGACAGTGAACTGTGATTGGGAATAAAAACAAGTAATCCACAGCAGGAAATTAATTATTGTCATCTGTTAAAATTTTTCTTTTTTTTCTGAATGTTTTCCATCATCTGTGATGTAAGTTACAAAGCCTGTGAAATCTTAATCTGGTCAGATGATGCTTTGAATAAAGAGTGCAGACTTTGAGAACTGCTGAGGAACTTGTAATATTTTGGTCATAGTCTGGCAAAAAAAAAAAAAGGTCTGTTTCTGCAGCTTGTAACTACTGTCTTGCTCTCCTTTTCTTTCTTGCAATAAACACAGTGAGATGTAAAATGCCTATCTGCTCTCCTGGGAGCTCTTAATATCACTGAAGAGATGCAATGCTTGTAGCAGTCTCCTGGGTAAAGGCCAGCACACCGCCCTCAACAGGTAGGACTTTTTCACTGAACTTCCATTCCTACATAGACAATCAGATTCAAGTTCTCCATTGACTAAGGTCTTGCAATAACTGTGCCATATTAAAAGCCTCTCCCCTGATTTTGATTGGGAGAACAGTACTTCTGTCTTCTTATAGGCCAGTGTACTAGCAAAAGGAAACTCCCTGCTGTTAGCTTAGTATGCTCATCACTTGTTAGTTAGAACTTTGTGGTTTTTCTTCTTTTGGTGTTTTTTTGTCAAATGCTGATTATTTTGGTTGTGCTTCTCTCTAAAGTAACTCAGGAGAGACCTTTGCTCTTATAAGCATTTCCTGAAGCTGATTTTCATGAGCTTCTCTTCACTGCTCTGTCAAAACAGCTGGTTTTTTCCTGCTTAGAAGTTGGTGGGAAAGACATTTACTGGTTTTTCTTTTTTTATTTCTTGTTTTGGTGGTACTTAGGAGCAACTCTTACAGTATTCTCAAATGGTTTGAATGAAAATTATAGGACAGACCACTGAACCGCAATAGTAAAATGAACAAATTGTTCTTTTATTATGTTTACGTGATTCTGTACCTGCTATCTACCTACCTACTTTTTTCTTACTCATTTTTTTTTTCTATTGGCATGATGGTTTGAGCGTTGCCTCCTAAAGCATCCGTGATTCCAGCTTTCTTTGATTTTTTTCAAAATGCTTCCTCTTTGAGATCTGGGAATTGCATACAGCTCATTTCACCATCTATGGAGAGTACTTTTTGCTCATATATTCGTTTTTGACCCACCTCCAAAGATAATAGCCAACAGCTCTTCTGTGTCGATGCTAAAGGAATGCTTGTTCTCTGAAGTGCTGCCTCATAAAAGCCTTTTAAGTTTAAGGATTTCACATTCATCCTCTAATTAAGCAGGTGCGTAAATCTGCAAAGCTGCTTCATTCTGAAATCCAACCTGCCTCCACTTCAAAGGATGTTGTTTCTTTTCTCAAAGATGTTTTAAAAGTGCTTCTTCGATGCCTCAGATTTGTAGGGTTATTTAAAGGCTTTGCCTCTCACCTGATCCAGTACGTATTTTCCAAAAATACAAAGAATACATCAGATCTGATGAGATGCCCCAAGGACGTCCATTATTAGCTGGAGTTCATATCTCTGACTGAAGATCAATTGCATTGAGCAACCAGGCCTTCTGCAGCCAAGTGACACTAGTGTTTGCAACTGTATAGGATCCATTCGATGGTACTCCCATCAGAAATCTAAATCTTTCCTCATTTGGTTTTTGTTGGTGGTGTTGGTTAGTTGGTTTTGGTTACAAGCAGTATGTCAGTTTGGCTCTGAAACACATCTAGAATTTGTTGTACCCAAACCCAGAGTAAAAATTAGTGGATTTAGCCTAGCTTGTCCCAGGGATTCCAATATGGTGCAGCTCCAAGTACAACTGACTTACCAGAGTGATGTCTTGCCTTATGATACTGAGAGAGGCACTGTGACTTTAGTGTGGGAAATCTTCCTACACTTCAGCTTTACATCTGAAAATAAAATGTCTTTTTTTGGTAAGTCATTATTGACTCCAGGACCCAACATAAACTATAACCATCCTAAAAGAGCAAACTGAAAATAATCCTGCTTGTGTAAGAAAAACAGGGTTTATTTGCATTTATTATGGCCAAGGAGGCTCAGAGTTAACTTTAGAAGAAACAAGGAATTCTAAAAGCAACAGAAACCCATGTCCTACAGCTACAGGTTTATGTCCTACAACCACAGATTACTACTTTCCCATCTTGCATGTTTTCAAGAAAATGACATATGAATGGAATTTGACAGAGCAAGCAGGAGGAGATTACACCAGATGTGTGAGCCCTATTCACTCACAGTGGTTACTCAGCATTTACTCAAGGATTTTGGCTCTGCAGTCATTGATCCAAAAAAAAAAAAAAAAACAAAGAGAAGACAGAGAACCTGAAAATACCCAGAGAACCTGGAAACCTCCAGAGAAGAAGGCAAACTCAATCCTTAGGGTTGGCTCCTGTAGTTCCACAGGCATTGTTCTCTCTCATCCCTGTCAGCCACAGGGCCCCATGTTTTTCCCCAGGGTCCATAGTGGGTCCTAAATCACGCAGCCATTCCCCTTTTTAAGGTACGTGCAGACAATGTTATGGATTCTCCACAGGTAGACCATGGGTCATGAAGGCAGGGGGAAGAGTTTACGTTGACCTTCCTCTACCCAGGAGCAAGAAGGGATGAATTAAGCCTCAAGCCCTTCTGTTTCAGAGCTATCCTTTCAAAAAAGGCTTTTTTTTTCATATGACCCATTATTTGTTATCCAGGCAAGTGCTGGGGCAGGAGGCTGCTCCCTTATCCTATTGCACAAACTGTTATTGTGATGGCCCTCTGTTTTCTCAGCCACAAGTGAGCAGACTTTTCTGGCTGCAAAATCAGTATCTTTCATTACTGACTAACTTGGTCTGCAGAACTAGAAAGTATTCTAGTCCTACTGGGTCTAAAATGTGGGTATTCTCAAATCCTTCAGGAATTAGAAACTGCTGAGAGTGGAAGTGGTTTTGCTTTGCCCTGAAAAGCATCCATGGTACACACACACCTGGTATGCACTGCTCTGTTTCTCTGATGAGGTCACCACTTAGCACTTGTCTTTCCTTTCTCAGTTCCACCTTAAATTTCAGGTAAAGTTCTTGAGACACATGTAGTGCATCAATTTCCTCAGGGCATTTCTTTAATTTAAGGAAAGGTGCAGAGACTCCAATTAACCTCAGATGAAGGGACCCATAGTTCATTGTCTGTCTGGGAAAATGAACCTCAGGGAACAGTACTCTTAACATTGCAGGCGCATGTCAGAACCACGATCAGAAGTCATGTTTTTGGCTCCTACTCTGGCATGTGATCTATTAGAACAGTGTGAACAAATAAGTTCATTAACCTCCCAGAGCCTTAATTTTTTTTTTCTTGCAATGAAGAAATTATGTTTCCTATGGGTGAAATCTGAAAAAAAAATCAACACAAGAATGTCAGCATGTGCTAACTCACTACGCAGTGGTAACTACCCTTACCTTTTCTTACAGGGAGAACAGGAATACTTAGAGGTAAATACACTGGTAAATAGTGACTTTCTGATGTTACTCACAAGATGATGCTACTCACAGGGTTATGTTCTTACCCACAGATATGCAAGTAACTAAGAGCAGCAGCTTGTTTTGTCTGAACAGTCGAAAGCACAAGACTGATATTTGCACATGAGCTAACAGGAATATGATTCCTCCTGTTTGATGCTCCTTGCTGCCTCCTGATTACTCATCCTTGGGCAAAACAGAACCTAGGAATGTGCTTCATCCTTGCCAAAAGACATGGCAGCACATGGAACAGTATCAAACTTATGAAAAATCCAGCTATCAGTGCCACCTGCTTTGTCCCAGTAAGCAGCTATGTCCAAAACTGAGATCCCCCAAACTATTTTACTAATACTGGAGTAAAAGGTAGTCCCAGAATGATGTAGGACACACTTATAGGGCCATTCTCCCTTTACCTTTTTTCCATGCCGTCAGCAGGGAGCTCTCTCCAGCCCTCCTATTACTCAGCAGTCAGCTCTGCCTCAGAAATTAAGTTTGTCTTCCGGATGGACAGAGCAGCAGGCGTCTTTTAGTGTAATCTCTTTCCATATATAGACAACTAGCTGTGCAGAAACACCTGTGTGCACCTGCAAGTTTCTTCAGGTCCTTAAAGGTTTTATGAGAAAACCTGGTTCATCTAAGAGACTCCAGAGAGTTGGCTCACTCACAAGGAAAATGTATTTCCTTGCCACTAAAAAAAAACAGGAATCTCTGTCCCAGTGAAAGAGCTAATTAGACACACCTGAGCCTTCCATGGCTTAGGCATTCCCTGGGTGTTCATTTCTGGGCATGGCTCTTGCTCCTTGGACAACAGAGGGCTGTGGGTTCTCACAGAGGGTAAGACGAGACAGTAATGCTCACTGTTGGCCAGAATTTACACAGCCAAAATAGGAATCCACTGTGGAACATTTCATACTGGCCAGCTACAGTGGACACTCACCTGCGGATACCTAAGCTTGTAGTCCCCAACATATCTGGGACTTGCAGTAGGGAAAAATAAAGACAGAATATTTTTGTTAGCATTTCCAGGGAGCCAGACTGGGACATGAGGCCACAGAAAAGGGGCTGAGTTACAGACTCTGGGTTAGATATAAAAGGGTTTAATTCATCATTTACCGAGAACAAAGCAAGGCAGTGATTTAATAATTGATTTAAGGTGCTTCACTTTAATGATAGTATAAGACTACTTTGTGTTGTCATATGAGCAAAGGTCAGTGAACTGTCAGTCCTCATTGTTTGGGCAGATGTTCTTTTGTGAACTCCCAAACGACTTCATGTTACATGGAAATGAGTACATGTCTTAGGTGGTTATCTTCAAAAATCAATGAGCATAAAGTTTCCAAAGAAGGCAAATCAGTAAATGGAAGGAATCGTAATTAAAGAGA
This sequence comes from Manacus vitellinus, assembly GCF_001715985.3. Taxonomy (NCBI): domain Eukaryota; kingdom Metazoa; phylum Chordata; class Aves; order Passeriformes; family Pipridae; genus Manacus; species Manacus vitellinus. Next base: position 611,013 of record NW_021940687.1, read on the forward strand.
TGAAAAAAAAATTAAGAGCAAAAAAAAAGAAAAAAGCATTACTCAAGCATTCCCATGAGAGAAGAGTTAAAGAGTTAAGCATTACAATTCCTGCATGGATTGGTGGCTCATCTCAGTCTAAAATAACTTATCCCAGAAAAGAAAATAGAAAAGACCAAGGGTATGTGGAAAGTATAAAAAACATACAAACCCATAAAGGAGACTAATGGAGTCAGTCATGCATGAGATATATTTCATCTACCTTCGGGATTTAACTTTATGCTCTGAATTTGCTGTGACAATGGATTCAGGGTCCCCAAATAAGTATACATCCTTGTTCCACCCTGTGCAGTGCACATTCAGATCTCACAACTTTTTCCTGAACCCTTGCCAAACCCCAGCCTGGTTTTGATACCCTTTTTTGCTCTGTACACATTTCCATTTCCATTTATCATCTTGAACTGCCCACCGTCATGCTCCTAGATCCAAGCTGTCTTCCAGAAAGTAATTTTTTTTATTCTTATATTCCTAGTTAGAAAAACAGCAGATATTCATTAACCTTTTGCATGCTATTTACTAATCATCATATCTTTATAATAGCCTCTCATTAAAATAATCACTCTAGATCTCTTTTTCAGTTCTCTTCCAAGAAGAGTTTCCCTTCTGTCTCTTATCAGTATTTAGCACCTGTCTTTGAACTCTGCTATCTGTTCTACCTTTTCTTTTCCTTTCCTTAAAGGAGGTCTAGAAATAAATCCAATCAGTCAGGAGGGAGAGCACCACCAACTTTTGATAAGTCTTCATCCAGGCTTTTAAACAGGGTCCTAGATTATGCACAGCAAGTGTAAGGCAAGTGACATGAGGTCACAGTTACAGAGCAAAAAAATTCTCAGATTCTACTTCTGTTATTGTTACCTTATGTTATTACACATGAAGGAAAATTTACGACCTGTCAGGAAAATTCACGATACGTGGAAAAATCTGAATTAAATTCTTTGTCTGTTACTGAAGGGTAAATATTTTCTCTTAAGACTACTGGGCGTTGGGTTTGCTCCTGTTTTAGGCTTCACCTTTTCTGTCCTACTTTCCTGGCAGTACAAATTATACAGGAGAATAAATTTATTGTTCCACTCAAAAGGCAGTTGTGAATACAATTAACTCATGAGCTGAGGTCGAGGCTTAGGTTTTTCTTTAACCGATGTTTAATTGTATAAAGAACATTTGAAAATTACCTGTGCTTTCAGCAGACACTGTCCATGGGAAAGTGAAACATGGTACCTGTTGAAGCGTATGGGCTTTGTCCATGATGACTAATTGATCAATGAAAAAAACAGATTGTGCAATCCTCCAGTTAACGAGTAAGTACTTTTTTCCCTGTCTGGGACCTAATGAGAGACGGATCCCCAAGAGTCATCCACTAAGGAAGAAACTAGCAGTGTATATATAGTACAATGATGTGAATTCAATACCCACCCAATTTATTTTAAAATACTTCTGTGCACATCCTTTGAAGATACGCTCTGGAAGAAATTCTTTTGTAATCTGCCATATTCCACTGGGGTTGGCAAACATATGTGTGTGCAGCGGGGGAGAAGAGGAGGGGGATTTATTTTATCAGATTTTCTCTAGTGAGGTTTAACCTCCCTTAGAATCTTTCAGCTTGTCATCTTCTCCTAATGGCTTCCCTCAGACATTTGGCTTAGATATTTAATTCAAGCAATTTATACTGAGGTTATTCTAATGCCAGATAGCTGGACCAAACCTACTTCTGTAGAAGGTAGATATATGTATCCAAACCCCTTTATTCTTCCTTCTCCTCTTCCTCCAGATGCACTAATCAACAGTCAGCAGCAATGTGAAAAGTAAATTGTTTTATGTTTTACTCCTTCAGCAGTAAACCCTCTGCTTTCCTACCAAAGGCAGAGATAATCCCTGTAAAGAGGTAAAAAAACCCAGAAACTGTTGCATTGATTTATTCCCACATAGGAATAAAATAGTTTATTTGGAAATAAGTTATTGGACAGTTGTATCATGTGGCATTTTCTTTCTTCTAAAAGAAGACAGGACATGATGAGGGAGAGGACATAGAGGGACAAGATACCTAAGACAGTGAGCAATGGCAAAAGGATTTGAGAAAGGAAAAAACATACAGGAGCTGAGGAAACATACAAGGTGAGCTGAGGAAACAGAAGAAGAAAATGATAGTGGAAAAATACCTAGTAAACTGTCTGATTTCCAGGACTAGGCTTGCTGAGCTCTTTTCACACAAAATCTCACAAAAACATCAATAAAGTCTGGAATACTTAAAAGGTACTTAAATAGAGCAGATGTACAGACCCTCTGGGAGCTTCACAGCAGTATGGTCTAAGTCTGCTATATATAAAGACATATTTAGAGAGTTTGGCCTGTCTGAGTGACTGTCAAGTGGAGAAGAAAGAGGTTGGTTTTAATTATAGTTTGGGGCTTAAATATAGATTAGAAAATGGACTGGCTTTGCCCCAGCCTTCAAAAACATTGCCTGTTCCTAACACATAGGTACCCAGATAGGACCTTCCATGTGTTTTCACCTGCTTCCCATGGGTTCAGGAAAGGAAGGCTTTCCCTCCTGGAGCCAGGCCACACGTGGAGGCCATTGCAAGTGTTGTCACTGCATGGTGGCCAACCCCAGGGGACAGGGGCTGGACAGTGCCCAGGTATGTGGCATCGTACATAAAAGAGTTGTAGAGCACTGTTGGGCATGCACTGTTCCAGCTTCAAACCTAACATGAGGAAAGTTCTTGTGTTCTTGTCAATCTATAGAGGAAATGCTAAATCTCTGTTATACTGCATCTTCTCTAATTTCTGAGACCTTTGTCATCCTTTGCTGTCAGTACTTTCTCCTTTGAAATAAGAGATCCACAGTGGTATGTGCTGTGCCTATTCACAGACAGTCCCTTCCTAAAGATGATAAATTCCAAGTAAAAGATGTTTCTGGTTGTGTGTATCTGAGCATTTTTAAACTAATGATCAGAAAGTTGAAGAGAATTTAGAGAGCAATAACCAAAAGCGACACAAGCATGAAATATGTAAGGAAACTTTCAGTCAAGACAGACTTTTAAAAGACCTTAATAAAAGCTAGAGCTGTGTTGTCATAGTTCAAACAATAAATGAGAAGGAATGACTAAATAAGAGTCTACAAATCCCAAGGACAATGCCTGTTTATGGCAATTCACAGAATATATGTTTGGATCTGTATTCATCCCTACTCGTTGGTTATTGATTTGAACTTGAGCAAGACAGAAGAATTAGAATAATTTCATCTCAGACATCCCACAAAACTGTGGAATGCCAACATTCTTCAGTTTGTACCTTGTTTGCAGGTCTCCCTGTTTCCATCTCCTGTTTCTCCTCTCCCTTGCAGACATACAGTAAAGAAAATTAATTAGAGACTTTTCTGCAAAGTTATCTTGAATTTTTGAGAGTTAAAGGCAAATTTACTCCTCTATATACATCTAAATAATGTTCGCTCTCTAGTCCTCTCTCTCATCATTAAAACTTACTTTGTCAGTTCTTTTTAAAATTAGTCTTAGCAACTCACCAATGCATTTTTCAACCGTGGTATAAATACAATTGACTTCTAGTAGGAATGGCATCTGGTGAAAGGCTACAGAGGCAAACCTAGATCCAAAACCAGAATAAAATCCTAACTAGTTGGCTGCTCTGTTAATGCATAACCAGATTCCCTAGCTCCAGTGACTTTGCCAGTACACCATGCTCACTATATAATGTTTTAAATCCATCCCCAAATGCTTCATTCACACTATTTGACATTCCAAGTACCACTCCTCCCACCCATCTGTCTGACACCTGAATTGCCAAATGCCTTTCTTTAGCTGGGTCTTTGAGAAGTTGATGCAAAAAGAGATGCAAGGTGGCTCTCACCGAAGTCCCACACAGAGCCCAGAGGCACTGTGCTGGAGGAGTAAAACCCCCAGAACTCTCCAGCCAACAACACTAAGTTTGATTCAGTGGAACCAGTGCTGCTATCTCTAGCAGGTCTGGAGACCTCCAAGCTACATGAAATTCTTTCACCACAGTCCCTTTCTAACTTTGAAACAGGCTTTAATATATGCACTTTTTTAAATTATATATTGCCCATGATTTTTCCCCATACTTTCAGCTTCCTTGGAAAATAAAAACTCTTTGTAGTAATTTGAAATTAAATTAAAAATAAAATGGCTTTATTCACCCAGCAGGTGGTCAGTGGGCCACCAATACCAATAGTTGTTTTCCCAGCCCTTGTGCAAGTAACGAGTGGTCCAGTTACTCCAGTTCTCAGGTCTAGTGGCTCATCAGCAATTAGTTCAAGAGTATCAGAAATGGTACATTGAGCCAGTCCTTAAATCATCCATTGCTTTGTTGCTAGCTTCATATGGATTCCAAAATAAGACAAAACTGACCTTGTGTTGATGCTTAAGTTTTGCCACTGAGCTTAGAGAGAAACTGATAGATCAGTTTTTCAAGATGTTGTGTGACTAACTTGGAAATACAGGCATGGTCTGGTAGGGGAGAGGTTCTACATTCTTAACTTTTTATTGATTCTGTTTGTCAGTGCAAGCACTATTTAAGCAAGAAACTATTCCTCTAGGGCCCTCAACTTAATACACTTATTGTAGCCTCCTTATCCTGTTAAAATGAAGAGAATCAGATTGCTCTGGGTTGAACAGCTGCTTGAAGTCAATCTTTGTCCACTGTTAAGGGAAACAATGTTAGTGAAGAGAAGCAGAAGGCAGCATATCAAAATGATATCCCCAAAGCATTTCCTACAGATGTCTTGAGAGTTCATGGGATATTATGAAGCGCACAAGACATCTGGTCACATTTTTATAATCTCATCAGTGTATATAGAAAAATCTTCTCTCTGTTTACCTCTACTTGTCAAGAGCCACGGAAAGGCTTATGTATTTTTTATGTGCTTATTATCTTATTGCGATGTGAACATTACTGATTCTTAGCTATCCAAATCAGCTTAATGTGTCATTAAGTCACCAACTTCTTTCACTGTAACATCTGACTCTCCTGTTTATTTATAGCTCTTCATTGAATCACTTTGTAAAACAGGAGGTTTGGGGCTATTTTTATACTATGTTATGGGGCATGTTGTCTTTCATCTGCAAGTGCTGTGAAATCACTCTTTCCTGCTCAAGAGTACTATTGTACTTTTGTTCAGTGTTAATGACACTTCAGTGTGGTTTGTGGAAACACTTCTCCCCTGGAAGGAGAATGCTAAAGGACTGGTTCTGCAGGCACCACTGCAGCTTCTAAAATCTCAGAGTGATGAACTGCTCCTGGTGCCCTCCTCCTACAGGTTAGCATGGGCTGCCCAACCACGTTCACCCAATACTGTGGAATCCCAATTAGACCAAGAACATGTTGCAGAGCCTAATTTTGATGAACCAACAGGCTTTATTTACTGCAATTTGTCATCTTGACCTAGTTTGATGTGGCCATTTCTTTCCTAAGCATTAATTAAAGTGGAAAAAATAGAAAAATATTCTGGGTTTTGTTTTGCCCATAGGACAGCATATTCTACACCGTTGCAACATTTAACTACGTTTTTTGATCCAAGACTTTTTGTTTGAATTGTCAATATATTGGACAATTTATGTCATTTTCACATGACAGTATTTTTCAAGACCGCATAAGCCGTGTTCTTATCCATGAGGAGTGTTTTTGTTGCCTGCCTTTCACTACCTGTTTTGACAGAGATCTGTACAAAGTGTTTTAATTTCTCTGCATAACTAGTTGAATCTATTTTTTTTTTCTTCGATCTTCCACTTATAGATCTAGCCTAGACCCATATGCAATATCCAGTCTCCATCCTCTTCCATCTCTGCCAAGAAAACAAGTTGTTTCTTTGAAGATTGTCTTTGGAGAATGACATGGTATTGCAAGTCCATTCTTACTACCACTATTTGCTGTAGTCTGAGGGGGTTTGTCTGAGAAAGGACTAATTTTCTTCTACCTAAACCCTGCATAAGTAAACAAAAGTAAAACAAGAAAATCTACTGAACGAAAGTAGATAAGTACTAGCTGTACCATTAGATTAAAATGTCAGACCTGCCTCGTGCTTTTCCACTTGCTAGGTCATACACACAAAATAAAATAACCTACATCTTTACAGAGCAAAATTACTCTCCCTTCCCACCCCAGATTTTGAACAGACAGAACTTCCAGTGTGTTGTATACTTCCTAAGGGAACAGAGGAATTGGATCTACTTGTACTGGAGGTCACTCCTTTGGAGATAAGGACACAGCGCCTCTCTCAAACTCTGCTACTGGAGCTGAAGTGGCAGTGCACTGATTTCAGGGATTGGTCCCAACCTGGCCTATTGGGTGCTGCCAGGTGGTCTGTCACACTTTTCCTGTAGGAGAGAGCAAGCTCTGCTTGAGTATTCACTGCAGCAGGAGCTGCGAGGAACCTGCCCCAGTTCAGTAAAGGGCATCAAACTGATGATACCTCAATAAAGGCATGAGAGTGGATTCAGTACTCAGGATCTGCAAGATCCTGCCAGATGCATCTCTGCCTTTCAGCAGCATCCAGAACCTCTGGATCAGGCAGTCGCAACCTACTTGACCCAGGACTCTGCACCACTTTTTTTGGCAGCAGCCTGTAGAGGATCTTAGCTGATGGTGGCTGTTTGGAGAACAGGGTTCTTCTGCAAGAGGCTTGTTTGGAGTATGAGAATAGACACTAATGGGAGTTGAAGTGTTGCTTGCAGAAGGAGGAGTGTTTGGCCACAGCTCGTGAGAAGTGTGAGAAACCACTGAAGTGAACTGAGAAACTGGAGGGGAGAAAAGAAATCAAGCGTAAATAGTGTTCACCCCAGTGTTGTACTGGAGTTTAATCTCACAAGAACTTGCAATTTAGTTCTAGGCAGTTCTGTGAAAAAGCTTGGTTTAGCATCCTGAAAATTCAGATACTTTGGTCTGTCTTTGTAGACTTAATGCACCTATTGTGCCTTGAATATTGCAGGAATAATGGAGTTCTTTAGCCTGGAGAAAAAGAGGCTCAGGTGGGACCTTATTCCTCTCTATAACCACCTGAAAGGAGGTTGTGGTGCAGTGGGGATGGGGTGTGTTGCTTTCTTCTCCCAAGTGTCAAGACAAGAGGAAAATGGCCTCGGGTTGCTCCAAGAGAGTTTTAGATTGGATATTAGGAAAAATGTCTTCACGCAAAGGGTGGTCAAGCATTGGAACAGGCTGCCCAGGGCAGTGGTAGAGTCACCATCCCTGGAGGGATTTAAAAGACATGTAGTTGTGTCACTTAGGGACATGGTTTAGGGTTGAACACAGTGGTGCTGATTTAATGGTTGGACTGGATTATTTTAGAGGTCTTTTCCAACTTCAGAGATTATGACTCTGTGAAGATCTAAAGTCAAGCTGAGTTTAGAGCATTTTTTTTTTTCCATCCTATCACACAAAGTTAAAACAGCCAAATGACGCAGCTTTTCTCCCAATAGTGAGCAAGGCATTTGCTGCTAAGATATCTACAGCTGTGCTACCCTAGAAATGTCTCCTCTCCTCCGCAGTGCATTGGCTCTGTTGCCAGCCCTGCAGCTGGCACCCTAGACACATAATTGCAATGGTGTTAGAGATGAGGCTGGAGTAGGTGCTGTGTTCCGGTTAAAGTGAAATTCCTAAATGTCCGGTGGTGATTGGTTCGTGCTATCCAGGGTGAGGACACTTTGCTCCATTTCTCCACAGCTGATGATGGCACCATCTGCAAAGCATTTTGTTACTAAATGAAAAATAATGGCCTGTTCTGTCACAGTGGGACTTCATTATTGCATTTTCTCTTGTCTGTATGTATGCCTTTATGTTCTTTGCAAAGGTATAGTGACCTAGTTTTGAGCCCAGTGTGGTGCCTTGTGGGGATCAGTGTCTGTTCCTGGAAGGAGGTACACTGGAGCCAGCCCAAGTGGAGCTATTGATATTAGGCTTATGCTGTGTGTGTGTTTTGTCTCCTGGGTTTTCATGTCAGTACTTGAAAACTGTGTTGTGCTGGAGGGATGCCATCTGCAACTCCTGAAAGAGCAACTAATGAATGTGCCAGTTCCTTCCTGAAGTGGTGCAAGAGCACTGGTCCCACCTGCATAAACAGAGCCTGGGCTCATGTGCAGCTCCTACTGTGGAAAATGGGTCTCTCCACCTGCTGGGGCCTGGCCTGGATGACTTCTGGGAAACATGTCAGTTTTCAGGTTCTGGATGCTTTATTTTTCCAAGGCTAACACACCCTCACAACTCACAAGTTACATATTTGTCAGTGTGAGAAGGCAATAAATTTCTCTAACTTACCTGCAGCAAGAATAGTAATGCATTGACATGAGGTGTGAAATCATAGTGGAGTGCTTTTATTGACACTCACCCTAGAGCTAAATTACATTTTTCCTGGATTTCAAATGGAGCAATTTTAATCTTGTTCTGATTTGATAGAACAGTCTGTTTTCAGTTCCTTGAAATGGGTTTTTCCAGCCCTCTTCTTTTTTTTTTCAACCTGCTCTCTGCTTAGCTAATAGATTGAACTTAGCACTAGTAGGGAGCTTGGCCTGAAAAAGCAGGAGAGAGAAGGGAATCCAGTGCTTCACTGAAAAATTAATGGATAGCAGCTCTGTCACATTTTAAGAGATCAGATAATTGTATCCTTGCAAGAGGTGACCTGCAGGTGAATTTGCTTAGTTCTGTTTCCTTGTGGGCAAGGAACCACAGGGGAGAGCTCCATTATAGGCAGAGGATGTTTACTCAAGAACTAATTAAATGGCTTTTTGGACACCCCATTTTTCTATTAAAAGGTTCAAGCTTTCCTTAAAAACAAAGGGGAAAATCCAAGTAGCCTTTAAATGCCAGTTTTTGGTTGCTAAAGCATTCTTTTTTTTTTTCCTCCAATGCATCATATACATATTCTTAAACAAGAAGCCTTAAAATAGTTCAGCATTACCTTGTTATGTCATTGTGGGCAGTATTTTTTTTTAATGTTAGTATGTTCTAAATATTACCTCTCGTGTCAACCCCATTAAAAAAAATTTCTTTTCAGATGTACCCTTTCTCACATCTCCTGCAGACCAAAGTCACCTGTTGCTTCTGACCCACACTTACTGGATCATGGCTTGGTGCTGGATGCTTTTGGTTCCTTAGTGGGGTGCTTCCCATGGAGCTGAATGATGAATTTCCTGCCCAGCAGAAGCACTAGAGATTCCCATACCCCTTCTATCTAAAAAGTTTCACAGACATCAGGCTGGGAATAGAGCTGTGCTTTGTTCCCCCTGTGCTGTTCAGTCATCCAGTGTGTTTTTCTGGTTGAAGTGTTTTTAAGGCCCATTGAGGGCTTCTGTGGCCATGTTATGTAAAAGAGCTTTAAAGAGCAATCTGCTTCTCTCACTGGAAATTCTCCCCAACCCCCCCACACACAGGCGCCGATTTTGTGGCCATAGTGATCCCACCTTCAGAAAGGGGAATACAGAAAAGTGCTAAAGTTAAAAACATGGGCAATACGTTTTAAAGCTCTCTGGGAGAATAACCTTGTCAATCCCCTCTTCTCATTATCTCCTAGATGTTGCTTTTGTTTCTTCTGCTAAGGTGTATTTGGGGGACCAAGTGTGAAGTGGAGTTTCTGGGCACTCCAGTGCTGATCTGATGGTGCCCTTAGCAGGAGTGTATGAGGTGACTCCATGCCCTGACCCTATTTTTGCTGTGCTTGGTGTGTTGTTATGAGTGGTGCCGCTGCAGCTTCAGCAGTATCTCGTGGTGGTTTTTTCCCAACCCTTTGTGCTGTGCAGAGTTGCCATATACTGTGAAGAAGGTGCTGTCTTCCCACGTGAGATACCTGCATTTCAGTGGCTCCCCTCTGGAAAGAGGTTGGAGTGATCCTGTGATGAATTGGATGATTAAACACAAAGATGGCATAAATTGGCAGCCACAGCTTGGGAGCTTTTGTGATTTTCGTATGTGTGTGTGGGAAGAATGGGATGACATATCTAAGTCATCGCTTTCAGGAAAATTTGGCTGCAGGATGACTTCATTTGGTTGGAGGTGTAGGCAGGGAGGCAGCATATGTGAAAATCTTACTTTTTTTTTCCCCCTCTCCTCTTATTTCTGGCATACAAACAGGGGAAGTCAGTATAAGAATGACTGAGTGCCTCTAATTTCTGCTATCTGATTTGATATCTTCTTTACTGATAGTGGAGAAATATATTATTTTCTGCTCTATAAAATACCATCTAATGTGTATATTTAAAGCAGTGACTAGGTAGTTCTCTGCAGTCTCTCATTTTGATGTGCCCCATCAATTTACTGGTCTGTTGTCTCTGGTGTAGCCTAACACAAACTATCTGGTTCATGGGTAGTTTTAAGTAGTAAAGTTTGGTAAAATCCTTATTTTGACTATTTTGTTTGCTTCTGTGCCTAACTTCTGACAAGGGACTTTGGGACCTTGTCCCTTCATGGTGTCTGACCCTGGAATAGAAAGGACTTCTAATACAGATTTGCAAACCTAAAGTTCGTGTTCTGAAGGACTCCTCTCTGAACCAAAGGGGATTTTTTGTATCCTATGGGAGAGCAAACACTTTGTTTCTTGCTGCCTTGCTAGTGCTGGGGGACTCAAGGACTCAGATCAAGTGCAGGTGCTGTGTAGGGGCTGTTGAGAGATTTGGGACATTCAGTCATTCACTGGAGAAGGCTCTGAACAATGAGGTGGTTTGACTAGAGAGCTGGAGAAGATGATCTGTTCTGAGAGATCCAGTCTGGATCTAGAGTTGGATCCTGCTGAGTGAGGGAAGTTGTGCCTGTATGAGGTACTGTGGTAGACAGGGAGGTCTGCAAGACTGGTCTGCTCCTGAAGGGTCCAGTCTAGCAGGGAGGGCTATCCATTGCAAAGAGCGTAATTCTGATTCTGCAGCTCCTGTGATGAGAGCTATGGATGTTGTAACTGCTACTGGTGACTTCATTTTAATCCATTGCCACTATCTCCTCTGTTCAAATGCTGGCAAACTCAACTATACTGCTGACCTATGGCAATTGCTGTTTCATGATCTTTTTTTCAGTGGATAGAATTGCTAGTTCCATCCTACACTTTCAGAAATCATTTTAGTGTAACTAAGGCAGTGATTCTGCCTCTTAAAAATGACAGAGGGTTGTCCCAGCCATCATTAGGCTTAAAAACACAGTGCTGCTAAACGATCAGTTGTGATTGTGCAAGGAGATTTCACCTTCCCTGGGTGTAGTGATGTATAAAATGGGAAGAGAGCAAAGTTTATCATCATTTTATTAATTCTGTTAGTGAATTTCATCTGCCTGCAAAGGTGTCTTCTGCTGTTAATCACTAGGTCATTAACCTTAACAGTATGTCTTAGTATGCAGTCTGCTTGAGCAAAATATGTCAGTACATCTCTAAACTCAGCAGAACTCCACAACCTGCTGACATTTAGTGAGGAGACATCGTATTTTGAAGAGCAGGTAGAAAGTGTGTAAAAGTGATTGTGGATGTAGGAGTACTGGGTCTCTTGTGGTGAGCACAATTAATTTAATCTGAAGCATCTTGAGGAAAATGAATGCAGGCAAGTTCAGATCCATTATCAGACCAAAAAAAAAAAATCAGAAAAATCTTGCATCTCTCTGAGCAATCTGTGTGCACTGTAATGTCAAGCTGTGCATGAGAATGTTACCACAAAGGAAGGTACTATGCTCTAATTAGCGGTCACAAAAGTGAAATACCAAGGTGTTATTTTGGTGACTAAGAGCCAGACATATACAGATTGTGATACAGGAATGTTATGTAGATGTGCTGTACTCTGAGAGGTGCTTTTTCCCAGGAGGATGTTGGTTACTATTAAGCACTCACCACATGGAATTGTACTCCTTATTTTTGTAGGGTTCATACAAATTAAGCTTGAAATGGCTTTAAATGCAGTGCTATTTCTGTAGGTGTATATCACAAGTACAGTTGGATGGGAACTTTCCAAGAATGTGGGGTTCGGGTTTTTTTTTCCCCTTTAGGAGAGGGAATTTGCTGGAAAATGTCAGTTATGTCAAATCCAAAATGAGGAAACCTGGCTGTTTGACAACATACTGGTGACACATTTGTGAGTTTCTAATAGAGAGCTCTGTGGCTTCTTGCTGCCTTCTTGATGCTGTGGAGCTGAAGGACTCCGTTCAAGTGCAGGTTCCAGGTGTGGTCTGTTGAAAGGTTTGGGACCTCAGGCCTTCTGGGCTCTCAGATATGGGGTCTAGAAATTAGAATCTTTGGGCCCCTTGGCTTCAGCGTGAGATGACTTCCTGTAATCTCCTTGGAAGAGAGCTGCCAGGTTTTGTCCTTCTACTCTATCTATGTAGGGTCCCACTGATGACTTTCAAGGACTTTTTCTGAAGTCCTTCAGAGTAAGAAAAAAGGCAGAAAATTCTCCAGAGCTGAGAGCAATCTATTTCATTCAGAAAAAAACTCCCAGTGTTTTGGCTTCTCTAATTTATTTTTTTTTCTTCTTCCACAATGTCCTTAGTTCTGGATACTTATAATTCTTTTCTTGTTCTAATTCAGAACAAAGCTTTCACCAAACACCAGAATTTCCCATAGGAAAGAAATCTTGTTTTTCAAGCCTATGTACAATGTCTTTGGATTTGATCTCTATGGGGATGGTGCTTGCAAAGGACATAGTAAGGCTTCAGTGGGCCACTAACTGGGCCTTTGCTTTTTAAGAACCATTTCTGGATCCACTGTTGAGATAAATTGGAAACAGTGTTCCTGCTTTGGCTTAACTCCCTCAGAGCACACTAGAGCAGTCATTATAGCTGCATCCTGCTACCCTTTCAGATGTATTTCCTAATGCATGTGTTAGCCTCATTAGACTTCGTTATTCCATCATGGGGATGTCTCATATTTTACTTGATTATTTTTCTATTAATCTATTTCTAGAATTAGACTTCCTACAGAAAAAAATGAAACACAGAACACAGAGTAAATCCTTTCATCACATTATAGCCTGTCTAGCTGATTTCCCATTGCCTGCCAGGGCTAGTATTTAATGATTTTATATGTTGTCCTGGGCTGAGCTGGCAGCAAACCTTTCGCTAAGGCTTTACATAAAAGGCGCTGGGGCAGTATTTCTTCTGCAGTGAAATGGAGCAGTTGTCTCTTCTGTCTCTGCCAGATACTTGTTCTGTTTTGCCTGGTCTGCGCAGATCTGGACTGTATTATTTATGCTGGATTCACAGTATTCTTGTCACAGGACTGGGTGCTAAACAGAGCTGACATTTGGGAAGGAGGAGCAAAGAGGAAACTGCCCTATCCACTTTATTACTTATTTCCTCACTAAATTTTAAAATTGGAAAACTAAATAGATTTTGCAACACTTGTTATCAAGATCAACAATATCAGTTTTTCAAACTACATATACTTTGTGCAACAGAATATGCTAATGTTTTCAAATATTAATGTCCTGCTTTTACTTGGCCAGTAATCTAAGAGGTCTGTTCTAGAACAAGCAGCAATCACAAGCATTGAGGCCATGTTGCTGAGAACACAGCTGTGCTGGGCAGGGCACGTCTCCAGGATGAAGGACCAACCACCGCCTCCCTAAGATCTTGCTTTAAGGGTGAACTTAGCCACCGGCTCCGCAAGAGAGGAGCCTCAAAGAGGAGATACAAGGACTGCCTGAAACAACATCTCAGCCTTGGCCATATTGATCACCATAACTGGTCTACTCTGGCCTCCAGTCGGAGGTCTGGAGACACCCCATCTATAACGTAGCTGTCTCCTTTGAGAACACACGCAGGATCACTGTCGAGGAGAAAAGGCAACGCAGAAAGAACCGTGTTCTGCAGAATACACCATCTAAGGAGTCTTTCTACTGTGCCTTTTGCAATTGGATATGTCTGTCTCGTATTGGCCTCATAAGTCACCAGCGTGCCTGTAACAATTGTGGATAGAGCCTTCCCAAATCTTCGTTCGCGAAGCCCAGCCATGAATCTAAGAGGTAAACAGATAAAACATCGGTCATATTCACTAAGGAGGACTGTTTAGGGCAATTGATGCTTTAGTGTATATGAGGGGTCTGAAATTACCAGTGATTACAATGTGTTTCAAGGGCTCCTAATCCATGTAATCCAGAGGAAAAGGCAGAACTACAGAACCAAAATTCACTCACTGAACATTTGTTTAACTTCTAGTTCATAGTGCTGAAAAATAAGGTCTTCCTTTTGGAAAGGTTTTTGAGTTGAAGACTCTGGAAGCATTGTCTGATTTAGACTTGTGCAAAAATGAATGAAACTGTTCAACCAAACTCATTGAGCTCCAACCCCTGATTAGGGACCACAGCAAAACATGGGTCTGTGCAGGGGCAATACTAGTGCGGCATCTTAGCAGCAGTGCTGGTTGACACTGGGAATTTCCCTCAGGTGGACAAATTCTTGATACGAGCAAGATAAAAAAACTATCCTGATATCTGCTGAGTGCAATTGACAGCATAACTAGAAATAGGCTTGGTTGTTTTGATCTAATACCTGAGGCAGGAGGAGATGGCACTAAGGAATGTCATCTTTCAGATCAGCTAGGGCCATCTCGCACATCAGAGCCAGCTAATGCATTTGTTGACCTTTTGAGGGGTTTGGAGTAGGTGCATGTGTGAAAACTGGTGTAGTTTGATCCATGCTCAGCAAAGGAAAAAACACTGAAATAGATGCTGATAAGCTCTACTAACAGTTCTAAAGCATCATTGTCAGACATACTCAGCTGAGTGTAACAGGCTTCAAGACACGAACCCCCTGGAAAGCCAGGTACTGAGCACAGTTCAGTGCTGACAGGCTTGCAAAATCCTTCTGCCTTGGGAAAAATGAGAAGGCTGCCAGCACAGTAGTTTCCTGGGAGACTTCTGTTGCTGACATCCGCTTCTTCAGAGGCTAAACCTTCATGTAAATGGAAGAACTAACTTTTCAGTCTGTGCAAAGAAACCCTTCTGAGCATGAATGTTGGCAACTGCTTGACAGGATACAAACAGTTTCTAAATCTGCCTCAGTTCAGCAGCAAAATGAGTGGAGAGGTTTCAGTAGCCACTTGTGCAGGTTTATTTTGAAGCACTCTACAGAGGCAGGCATAGCATGGGCTGCTCAAGTTCCTTTTCTTCCCTGGAAACACACATGGGGTTTGTACTGCACTCTTTGCAGCAGCAGGACCTAGAAGGCTTGGTGTTGGTAGCCCTGGATCTTTTCAGGCTTCTCCCAAGGACTCGAGAGGGAAATACCTCTCCAGGATCAGGCCACATGATCCAGTGGTTTTGCTGTGCTAAGTGAGCAGGCTTAAGGAGTGTGGAATATCTGCTTATTGAGGGCAGGCTCCAGAACAGATCTAGAAAAAAAGTTTGGGAGCACAGTGCTCTTCAGATCAAGAATGGTTAGAGGCTGTGCAGGTGATGCATGACCCCTACTTCTCCCAGAGAAAATTGGGGAATCATGTCTAATTCCTTTGAATAAATCTTCACTCCAAATGTTATAATGATTCACTGAGCACATGGAGCTGAGAGAATACTCTGGCACTAGTGAAATGTCATACGTTGATAATGCATGTCTATTGTGTGTCAGGAGCAGAAAAAAGTAAAATAAGAAAAGTACTGAAATTATTAAAAATAAATTGTGTGATCATGTGATGCAATGTCTGTTCGGAACTGTAACTTACTGTCTGCTTTTCTCCCTTTATGCTTTCCTCCTATTGCTTTGCAAATTTTGCTGATAAAGGGAACCATGCGTTGCTCTCTCCAAGTCCTTAAAAACACAGACGTTTCTTCCAGGTGGCATGTGGATTTTTACTTTCTTCACGGCATGACTATCAATCATGACACATTTTCCTCCACAACTGTGTGTCCACAGCCCTCCATCCCTCTTCAGTTCAGAGTCACTTGCTGTGCTAAAGTACCAGCCTTTCATTTATACTCTTGCTAACCATTCTGCCCAGCAGTAGGAGGATTATAATAATTTATCATTTTTAAACTCAGTAGGGGTGTATTTGACTTTTAGTCATTCACAACATGCATCAGAGGGGGATGAAATGAAACATTAGCAGTGCAGGTTTTCTCTACTCTCTGAACCCTCTGAACCACTGGGAACAATGGGAATGAGCTCTTGCTGGGTGTGGATTGTTTAGCTAGCACAAGAGCATTATTTCATAGAACACAAGACCTTAATGTACAAGGTAGCTCATTTCTTCCATCTCAAAAGCAGCAGGTGGGTGTTTGCCCTGTGGTTATTTCCCTTTGTCTTTTGCAGTGTTTTGAGGGGGCTTAGCAGATGATTCAGCACTGTGTGAGAGTGAGGGGTTTTAACAAACACACCTCCTAAGGCCTTGTCCTTTGTTGGTGTCTCAGGATTCATCATGACAGAGGTGTGTGTTCCCTGTGTGCTGTCTGTGTGGCTGGTACCACTCTCCTGTGCTCAGCAATGGTGCTGAGAGGGAGCTGTCCTCCCACAGGCCTGGCCTTGTGAGCTTTTGAGCCACTGTCCTGAGCGACTCTACTTGTTGAGTGTTCCCTCATCCAGCAAAGTGATTTGGTCACAAAACAATCACATTGGTCACAAAAACAGTCTAGGAAGAGCTCATAACCCTTTGCATATCTTACTCCTGAGGTGAAGCATCAGGAAATGTTCATGAGGCAGTTTAATGGTATTGCTTATTAAAGCAACTGCAGCATATGCTGTAAAACCTGACAAAAGCACAACAGTGAAATAACAGCGGTTATTAACAGATTGGTTCATGCTTTTTGAAAGGTTTATTAGAGTGCTGTTTAAAAAAAGAAGTCATAACTTACAGAAACCTGAAAAATGTTTTTCTGGGTTCAGGTGTTTAGCACTCTCTTATGAACTACACAAGTAGCACAGGTTGTCAGTCTGCTGCTGCTGTGGTAAGCTTGCTGAATCATGATTTTCTGTTACTACTGATATAATACAATCTGTAACTGGAGTTTCACAAAGAAGTATAAGGAACTTACTAGCAAGGATAGGCTTTCCTTTCTCCTTCCCTTGCCAGCAGGTCACTCTGGATGGGCTCTGTGTTGGAAATGGACAGCTATGGCAACACCAACACAACACTTCCTGTTCTTCCTGTTCAGCCTCTGCTACCAATCTCTGGCTCTTTTAGAGACAGTAATTGGCACACAAAATTTCTTACGCGACGTAGAGAAAACAGCCTAGTGTTGAAAGGAAGACACAAGGAAGAACTTCCTCACAAGAAATCCTCTGTGCTGTTAATATGTTGATATGTTATATTTCATTTCTAGACAGTTTACTGGATATTGTGTCTCTCACCATCTGATGTGGTGAGAAAACAGGCACAAGCCCCCTTCCCTTCATTGGTATTAGTTATTGCATTGGTATTCAGAGACAGGTATGGCCAATGAACCCCAAAGGTGTGTATTTCTTTAACTCCGGAAGTAGATGCTTCACTTTCCTTCCTAATGTGTGTTTATGTTGCTTTCCAGGTTGTTGTAGTAACATTGTTGCAGTCATTTATGAGCAGTGGTGGTGTAACTGAGGCAGGTCTATATGGAGAGGAAATGCTTAGAAATCTATAGCTGTGAACGTTGAACAAAGATGATAATAGGCCCTACTGCCATTTTACAGGGCTGGACATAGATGGAAAGGGAGTCAAATTGGCACTGGAAGACATGTGTCGTCATTCCCATTTATGTGCTTGGTGATTTCTCTTCAGTCTTCATCTCTAGACGTGTGAGCAAAAGGCACTGACATAAGTCTGGTTAATGCTGAAGCTCGCAAGCTGATCTAAAATTGACTTTATCATATACTTAATTTCCAGAAATTAATGGTCTGGTATTTGCATCTTCACATATTAATCCTTAAAGCACCCAAAAGTAATAATGACTGATAAGACACATAAAAGGAGCCTTTCCTTCATTCTGTTGTCTTTGACAGTCATTTTTCATTCTTTGGTTACACATGTGTATTTTGAGCTTCAGGAAGTGTGCAATCCATGTGGCTTTGCCAGATGGGAACTTCATAGTCAAGATGGTGAAGATATGGACAAGTGCAAGAATTAAGTGGGCTGAATGTGAGGCAACAGTAGGTTATGCTGAAGGGGGGGGGGGGGGGGAGTAAATGTTAGAGAAGTTTTACAAATGGACTGGTCTTGTTTAATGTATTTGTAAATGGCATGGGTAGGTGAGAGTACACATATAAAATTCTTCAAAAATTTAGAAGATTGAAATATACAGGAAAAGCAGGAGAATTCTCAGGACTGAACTAAAAAAGTGAGCAGTAATTCCACAGAGCATGGCACAAGTCTGTGCTGCTAGAGACCAGAAATAAGTTTCTTATATGCTGTTGGAGCTCTACATTTGAAAAAGAAGAAAAAGGAGAAGCAAGGTATAAATATATTCATTGATCAGAAGATGACTGTCACTATAAGGGAGATGAATGTGGACCTAAAATATCAGGCAATATTTTCCTACTGGAGATAAGGCTGTGTGCAAGGTCCTCTGTTAACTTCATCTTAAACAGTGTGAGTATTTTACTCACACTTGTGTTCAGAAAGGACTTATTCACACTGAAAAGGTACAGGAAAAGGCTACAACAATATTAGAGGTGTGAAAAAACCTGTCTTATAAGTGGAGACTAAGCAGACTTAGCTGGTTTACTTTGGCAAGATAATTATTCTCCAAGTATATGCTGTGGGGTAACATCAGAGGCTGGGTGCAGAACCAGTTCCATAAAACCCAAAAAGCAGGATCTGATGACTGATGTCTAGAACTTGGAGGAAAAACCTAGAAGTAGTAGTTGTGTAGGCAGGGTAATAGCAAAAAGTGTAAATGAGGGAGCCTGATCAGTTTGTGAGAAGATTTAGTGATGGGGTCAGATGCTGCAGCCCAATACTTCCAATCTTGATACTGTTAGAGGCCAGGGGAAGCTCATGGATTTATTTTTAAGTGACTTGAAACTACTGAGTTGTCAGCTAGTCCTGTAGGCCCTTGAGTTCCTGAGAAGTGTGTGAAATAAAGTTCCATGCTTCGTAGTAAAGTCAGAATGGCTTTTAATCAGATTGCTTTTGGCTGTTACCAAAGACCCACATGCTCAGATTTAATGTAAAATTCTCTTGCACTGTGGTTAATAGTTGGATCATCTTCTAAAGTCAGTTAGTATAATTACTCTGATTTCAGTGGAGTTCCGCTGATTTTGAACAGCCCAGTAGTTTGGAATTACTGAATTTTATATTAAGTCAAAGAAAATAATGTAGCTGGGGTTCCCTGTGCTATCTGGAGGATTATAGTAAAGAGTGTTTAAAAAAAGTTCCTATCAACCTGTCATCATGGAACTTTGTGATATATAGAGATCACTTGAAAACCTTTAGAACTCTGGGATTTTAAATTGTCTTACTTGTACTAGGAGCCTGTTGGCAAGAATCACAGCATCACAAAAGTCTAGAAAGCAGTAAACTAGATGGGGAAGGGACAGATTGCATAGATCACATCTAACTTCTTACTTGCCACTGTGTACTCTGTGTTCAAGGAAAAAAATTGTTTTGGAAAAAGGTAGTCTTCAGTTTGATAGTCCATAATGCACCTTTCAAATCTAGGGTCTTCAGATTTGAAGATCATGAAAGATTTGAAAAGATCTTTCAGATCTTCAGACAGTCTTCTAGGAAAATAAATCCAGGAGAATCTAATCTGAACTAAAGTGTTCAGGTTTAACACCGAACCAGGATCACACAGAATCACAGAAACATGGGATTTGGAAGGGACCTCTATAAAGTAGGTTGTTCAGGACAACATCTCGTTGGGTCTTCAGTATTTTAGAGGATAGAGACTCCATAAACAACTTGCTTCAGGATTTGACCATTCTCACAGTAGAAGTAGCGCTGGGGTTTTTTTCTCATGTTTAATAGAGTTTTGTCTATTCAGTTTGTGCCCACTACTATTTCTGCTTTCACTGGGCACCCCTGAGAAACATCTGGTTCATATTCTTTATTTTCTTCCATCAGATGTTTATACAAAGAGGAAAAATCCCCTGAGCCTTCCCTATTCTGGGGTCAACAGTCCCAACTCCTTCAAGCTTTTCCTTACCTGACATGCTTCAGTCCCTCAGTCATCTTTTTGACCCTTCCCTGGGCTTGCTATTTCCCAGGGATCGAGGTGAGGCTGACTGGCCTGTAGATCCCTGGATTCTCTTCCTTACCATTTTTGAAGATAAAAGGAAAATTTACTCAGAAAAATCCCCTGGTCACTATGACCTTTCAGGGGTAATTGAGAGTGGCTTTGCACTGTCATTGGCCAGCTCCCTCTGTGCTTGAGTGCATTCCATCAGGCCCTATGGACTTGGATGTGTACTGTTTGTTTAAATGCTTCCTAGGATGCCATCTTGTCATGTAAGAAAAGCTGCCTTTCATCTTGCATGCAGCAAGCTCCAACAGAAACTCCATGACATCCAGAACAAGTGGTGGATCAATCTAGCTGAGAAAACTCAATTATGTGCAGATAAGGGTGATCACAGAGGATTCTATGAGGCCCTGAAAACAGCATATGGGCCTACATACCAGGTCCAAAGCCCTCTACTCAGTGCAGATGGTCAAATGCTTCTGACAGATAAAACCTCCATTCTGAATCGATGGTCTGAACACTTTCAGACTCTTTTCAGTACCAGCCGCGTAGTCCAAGACTCAGCTATTCAGTCCATCACACAACAACTGGTGAAGAATGAATTGGATACTGCCCCCACTTTAGGAGAAACTCTTAAGGCCATACAGCAGGTGAAAATTGGTAAGGCAGCTGGGGTTGATGAAATTCCACCCAAAGTCTGGAAACATGGGGGCCTTACTCTCCATGCTAAATTTCACGAGTTTGTGGTGTGCTGTTGGGAACTAGGCAAACTACCCTCAGACCTTTGTGATTCAGTCATTTTCACCTTGTATGAGAAGAAAGAAGTTAAATCAGACTGCTCAAATTACCATGGTATTATTCTGCTCTCCATTGCTGGCAAAATCCTGGCCAGAATACTCTTGAACAGACTAATACCCACTATAGCAGAAGGAATTCTACCTGAAAGCCAAGTGGTTTCAGAGCCAACAGGAGTACCAGAAACATGGTATTTGTTCTCAGACAACTGCAAGAGAAGTGTAGGGAACAGAACAAAGGTCTCTATGTAACCTCTGTCGACCTCACCAAGGCTTTCGATACTGTGAGCAGAAAAGGTCTGTGGCAGATTTTGGAACGTTTAGGTTGTCCCCCCAAATTCCTTAAAATGATCATCTCACTCCATGAGGATCAGCACGGCCGGGTCAGATATGGGAACACACTTTCTGAGCCCTTTTTAATTAAGAATGGTGTGAAACAAGGCTGTGTTCTTGCTCCAACCCTATTCACAGTCTTTTTCAGCAGGATGCTCCAAAGGGCCACGGCAGATCTCGAGGATCAGGACGGGATCTACATTCGATACTGTACTGATGGAAGCTTTTTCAACCTAAGGCGACTGAAGGCCCACACCAAGACCTTAAACCACCTTGTCCAGGAGCTGCTTTATGCTGATGATGCCGCCCCTGTTGCCCACACAGAAGCAGCTCTGCAGCGTTTGACATCCTGCTTTGCTGAGGCTGCTGAGCTCTTTGGGCTGGAAGTCAGCTTAAAGAAGACAGAGGTTCTCCATCAACCTGCACCTCAGGAAGTCTTCCATCATCCCCATATCACCATTGGCCAATCAGAGCTCAAATCAGTCAAGCAGTTTAATTACCTGGGTGGCCTCATCTCCTCAGATGGTAAGATTGACGGAGAGATAGACAACAGGTTAGCAAAGGCATACAGTGCTTCATAAAAGAGTTTGGCAAAATAAACACTTGAAGAAAAGTACCAAGATCAGTGTTTACAGAGCCACAGTGCTGTCTACTCTCTTATATGGTTCCGAATCATGGGTCATCTACTGCCACCACCTGCAACTCCTAGAACACTTCCATCAACGCTGCCTTCATACAATCCTAAACATCCACTGGTCAGATTATGTGACCAATCCATCTGTTCTAGAACAAGCAGCAGTCACAAGCATTGAGGCCATGTTGCTGAAACACAGACTGCGCTGGGCAGGGCACGTCGTCCAGGATGAAGGACAACCACCCCCTCCCTAGATCAGTTGGCTCTGTGGCTTGACACTTGCCACTGGTTGCGCATGGAGAGGCAGCCCGAAGAAAAAGATACAAGAGAATCCCTGACAACAACATCTCAGCCTTGGCCATATTGATCATCATAACTGGTCTACTCTGGCCTCCAGCTGGGAGGTCTGGAGACACACCATCTATAACGCTGCTGATGCCTTTGAGAACGCACACAGGATTACTCTTGAGGAGAAAAGACAATGCAGAAAGAATCGTACCTTGCAGAATTTACCACCTAAGGAGTCTTTCCTGCTGTGTCTTTTGCAACCGGACGTGTCTCTCTTATTGGCCTTTTTAGCCACCAGTGCGCTTGTAACAAATGTGGGTAGAGCCCTCCCCAGATCTTCGTTCACGAAGCCCAGCCGTGATGATCCTAGGCAGCTTCCACACTACAGAGCATAAATCTCCTTTTCAGCAGTAACAAAATTGAGGAAAGCATCAAGTAAGCTGCTGTCCTTGCAGTGAGTTGACCTCACAGCAGGCTTTCTCCAGACCTGTGCTGAGTGCTTGTAGGGTGTGTTGTTCAGCAGTGGGCAGAAAGCCTTAGCACCTTTGCACAAGGAAATTTCCAACACAAACCAGTCATAAGTTGCTTAGTGCCCATACACTGAACAGTTTTGCAGCTATGTTTGAGAAATTATAAAAGGAACTTATCAGTTGAGCTAGAAACATGATGAATAAAGGAATAGAACAACATGAAAGCAAACCACTAAATGGATTATTTTCTCATGTACGCTTATATCAGTTTAAATATATATTATCAACATGCTGTCTGACATAGACACCAACTGAATTTTCCTTCATCAAACATGTTTCCTTCAGGAGTCTTTCAATGCCACTTTATATTTTCTAATATCTTTCATTGTTTTAATCCCTGCTGTATCTTGAGATGAAATCCAGTACTTTTACAGACTTTGTTTAAGGCAACCCTTTGAGAATGCCAGCTGCAGCCTCACAGCTTGGCAGACTTTGACCTCACATGACTCTTTTTCCTCTGCAACTTCTTCTCCTTTCTATATCACATTTTGATGCTGAGATCTCTGCATGTCTGCTCTGTTTTTCTATTGCTTGATTCAGCATGTATATTTTTTTGGATCAATATTTGAAACCACCCTGTCAGACAGCTGACTTGCATGCCTTGTAACAGCACTGGATGATCAGAAAGAGTCTCTGAAAAGACAAATAAATAAATTAACTTTTATAGGTTTGGGAGAGTGGTTCTTGGTATGACTCACTGCTTGTTCTAACCACGAATTCTGACTCACTGTGTAGAGTAGCATGGAAAAGTTATGATAGAAATAGCAGAAAATCTCTAGCAGTCATACCTAAGGCCCTATATGGTGATTCCTGGCATCTGGAGTTCACTCATCCCACAGTGAGTACAACAGATTGTTATTTTTGGAAGCCCTAGTCTCCAGTAAGTCAGTATCTGATATATTTTCTCCCCTGGCCTTTGTGTACAGGGGTTTCAGTAGGGTCAGGCTGTGAACCTGAGGTGGTCAGGATCTCTCTTGTGATGCCTTTTGAGTGGATGTGGGGGCTACAGCAGGTGAGGAGGTGATTTTGGGACTGCTATTTAACACCCAGGATTCTTGAAGCATGAGGTTCTCCTTTAGCTTCTGCCACACACCTTTGTCCTCTCAGACCACCAGTCAGGCCTTGTCCCATTGGCAAACCAAAACAAACAGTGCAAGCCAGTTCACTAATACTAACAATAAGGATAAAAGAAGGAAGAAAACATTCTACCTCCATTTTAAGTGTTAGTACCCTTCTGTAAGCTTAGGAATGCCTATATGTCCTTTTGTGCTTCTTTCTCTTGCACCTTGTGGTTTGTAGCTCGCTGCTCCACCAATATAAGCCAGCAGGATAACTTTAGGCTTTTACTACTCTGGTGGAAATAAATGTGTACAAATGAATTTTCACTGATACTTTGCCCCAGTCTGAGCTCTCTAGTTTTGCTGTAGAGGGTGCACTGATTACCTTGACTTCTCTTTCATACATTATTGCACTGGGCTTAGTCTGCATCCTTCAATTGACTTATGCTAACTAAACAATCCCCGTTTTTGAGGAGATGCTCCCAATACTTTAATAACCAGTTTGTCAGCTGTGTTCATTGTAATGTGACACTGCAAGCAAACACTAAGCAGCTTGGGGGGTTGACCACAGCAGCAATTAGCTCTGAAGTGACTCTCTGCTATAGGCAAGCACTTCATTAAGTATTTATGAAACTGAAATGTTTCTGTTAATAAAATGAAACTGTAGTTCTCAGGGAAAGATTGATATGTAAGTGCTTTCCCTCCTTTATCATTTAATGCATTCACTGACTGGTTATGTCTCTGGGATAAAAAATAAAAGAAGATAAAAATAAGAAATAGAAGCAGCTGCTTTGAACTCAGCGATACCTCACAGGAGAAGAACAAGCAGGAATTGCCACTCCAGTGTCTCAACCTCTGTCCAGTGAGATGTGATCCCATGAGTATACCAGTTCTGTGAACTCAGCTGCAGCGTGGGCTTGTGCTCTTGTGCGAGGAAGGCTGTGCAGCAGCTGCCAGTCAGCATCCTATACTCATAAAACCGTGCATCTCACAGCACAGCTGGTCCTGGAAGCTGCAGCCACCACTTAATAGGCAAGGCACAGAATTTCCATTAAAAGTCAAATAGTTATATGCTGCTGACAGAGGGAGGAGAAAGCATGTAACAAATCAAATTGCCTCTGGATTAATACTGAGATATTGGGTCACTTCATGACTATACTTAGTGTAGAACAAGTGCTTTTTCATATGAACATAAGCAATAGAAGGCATCTAAAGGCTGGGGCTATGAGCAGACCCTATGTTATGATGAAGTATGGCAGTCAAGGTGGTGAGAGCAGCCAAGGGGCATAAGGCACAGCTCAGGAGTTTAAATACAGACCAGCAGAGAAGGAGATACGAACTCAGGGAGTGAGTGGTTCACCAAGACCTGGGCGACTGGGACCTTCCCTAGTGGAACAAGTTACCTGTTTCCTGCACTAATTAAAAGCACTGCTGCCTCACCTGGAGGAAGAGAGAATGCCCTTTTCTCTCTTCAAAGGCTGAATTTCTCTATGTCAATTCTCCTAATGGAGCCTGGCTGGGAGCCTGCCGTGGCTGTGGCAGTAAGTGCTCAGCCTGTCAGGAAGCAAGACTGGTTTGTACAAAACCATAATGGCATGAGCTAATTTTAAGCTAAATGATCTCAAACAAAGCAGTGGTACACTCCAACAGCCTCCACCTTCCTCCTGCTTCTGTAGAATTAGAACCAGATGAATCTGTGGCTCTATGATCAGCCAGCCTTGATCAGGGGCTGGACTTCTTGTACTCAACAGGCCTTTTGACTTCAATGTGACTATTGCACAGCTCCACTCTTAGGTGGGGAGCTGGGTGACTTTAACTTCATTTTTACTGTAATCTGTAGGAGTGTTTGTCCTTCACCTGAATGGAAGAAGGGCCTAGTATCACTTTAGTCTTCTTAATTAATGGCAGGGTAGCCACACATCCAGGGAAAAAAATTACAGTCCAAGTGGTTACACCAGTAAAATACCATATGGGTACGTTTATCCTTTTATGAAGTTTATCAATCCAAACATGGGCTAGAAAGAAGTATTTCACATAGAAGAATGTCACCAGTTAGTCCAGGATCGTTTCAGTTATCTGATATACCTACAAATATTTCCTTAAGGAAAAGAGTAGTGCCCAAGGAAGAAAACTGGATTCAATATTAGTACGTTTTTTATTTAAATTATATAGTTTGATAAATATTTCCAACATTCCCTAAAACAACAAAACTATAAAAAGTACTGATTGTAAAGCAGAGGTCTTAAAAGTCAATGAAAATTATTTCTTCCAACAATAAGCAAGTAAATGAAATGAGAATTCAGCCTGCATTGTGTTTTCTCCTTTTAGCTTTAGCTAAATACAGACAGAAGTTCAGTTCCCTATTTATTTGCAAACACTGCATAATAAACATAAATGTACTGCTGTTAAGAATAATAATTCAATGGTAATGATTCTGAAAAGTAAGCAGGGGAATAAAAGAAGCATCTGAAGGAAAGGGATAGGTAATTACACAAAGCAAGGAGATGAGATGGTAGATAAGTACCTAAGAAAACTATTCAGTAAAGGTGATTAAAAATAAAGGAATATAAACTGTACATTATATGCTAGAACAGAAAATAGAGGAAGTACTGATAATAATGAGCCATGAAAGATGAATCTGAACTTCAAGGGTTAAGGATTGAAATGTAGCTGTCTCACAGTCCACTCTTCTCAAAAGAACATTACAGCTGAGAACACTGACCACAAATAAAAGCAGAGCAAGCACAGAGGTTTTGCTCTCCATATCTGGTGCAGGGCACTTGGCTCTGCTGACAAGCTCCAGCTCTCCCAGCTCCTCCCTCCCACCTACCTTTTGTGTTACGGCCTCACAGGAGCTCCACTGTCTGCTGTTCACTGATGCTTAGCCATGGTTTTTCACTCATGACCCATTTCCTGCTATGCAGTTGGCCAAGAAGATTTTCATCTCCTCTTGGATGGGCTCCCAGTAAATGGAAATTTAAGAGATGCCACCTGGATCAACACATCTAGGCTAAAAATACAAGGCTTTTGCATATCCGTGAAAGAGGATGGTTCTCAAGCTGACAATTGCAAGACATTAAAAGTCTCAATGGATCAGCACGAGGGAAGGAAGGTTCCTAACAGGCGGTGACCAGTAGATTACATGAATTATCATGATTTTGAGTAAATTTTTGCTCCTACTCCGCTCTGTACCACTTTTTCCATTGCTTTTGATGGAATGACCTTATTTCTGTTTTCCAGGCCTATAACTGGACAAATACAAATAAATACATAGAGGTATTCACAGGAAAAAAAGTGCACAGAGCGTTCAAATCTTAGATAAAAAATCTTAATTAATTTTATTAGTAACCATAAAGTAAAATATTCTGAAAGTTTAATTTTTATGCCTTTTTGTGGTCAGCAATAAAAACTGGATTACTTTCCATTTGGAAGTAGTGAGATTGGGGCACTACAGTTTGTAATATTATTCCTGCTGAGAACCAGTTCCCTTATAATCAATTGCTACAGAGTTGATGCTGAGGAACAACAGGTTTAGTATTGCCAGTGAATGCCTCTGATTGAAGGAAGTTTTAATCAGAAATTACATCTTGGAAAGGAACAGTAAAATTGCAGAAGTTCAGCTTTTCCCTGGAAGAAGCTCCGACAGGAAGCCAACTCCTTGGGTGTATTGCTGTTGTGAGCAGTTACAGCAATTGCCAGATTTTTTCTCCTCAGGAAGGAATGTCTGTGCAAACTGAGCAGCATCCAGATGTTGTCAGATACACAGAGGTGCAGAGAGCAAACAAATGGAAAGTAGAGCCATACAGTGGCATTGTTTCACGAGGGAAAAAAAAGTCTATTTTTTGCTACTGCTAATGACAGTAACTCATTTTTTCTCAGACTTGATTCCTCTGGGCCTTCTTCCCTGGCTATCTCTCTGCTGTACGTGCCTTTCTTTTCAATTTTTTGGCAGTCAAAAGATTCTGACCAACCATCTTTTTATTTAATAATCACCTTTGAGTATCCCAAGCACCCCAATAGGGAACAACTGAAAAGTCATAAGCACTCAGATGAAGGGTTCCCTGTGAAGTATCAAGTAAAAGGTCAAAAGATTAGGCCTCTTGAAAGCCACTAGTTGCTTTGGAAGGCTCACGCTGCAGGGCATTGGTTTCCACCTGTGGAGTGGTTAAGAGCACTGTGATATTTATTTAATATTTGTAGAGGGTAAAGTAGTATGTTTAAACTATACTTTTCACAACTGAATGAATACTTTCCCCTACGACAGTGCAAACTTGACTTTTGTTTAAGATTAATGGCAAGGATGCCTTGAGTGGTTTAATACCACTTCAATTTAGCTCCACCAACCAACCTTTATTGTTATTACTTTAACATTTCTAACTGGTCGTCACCTGTACTCCTTAAGCATGTCATGGTAATGAAAATTTAGTTGATTTAGCGAATAACTGAGTTGATTTAATTATCTTAGGTAAATAATATTATATGCTAATGTAAGTTAACTTATTTCTTTTTAATCTCTTAGAACCCTATATGCTGCAATCAGATTCTTTAAATATTTACTGAAGTGCTTAGATGTAATAAATCTGATAGAATTATTCTGGAGTGACATAAAGCTAGTGCCAGCATAAGTTCCTTCTCTGAGCATTCATGGAAAAGATGGGTAAAACGTTCCTGCTATGCTAGAGATGGAGGTAAAGTGATTTTTGAGGCATTCCCAGGCTCTCATTCATACTCATGGTAATTCATGGGCTGAAGCTGCCTTTGTATTTGCCTGGCCAGGGAAATGGTTCCTGCTGCAGTTGGCCTCCCTTCTTCCCACCAATATTCCCACAGCTCCCCTTGGGCAGAAAGGAAAGTGGGAGCAAGGGAAACTGGCTGAGGAGAGGGAAAAGTGGTTGGTGATGCAACGGTGGTAGCAGGAGGAGGTCACAGAATGCAGTGGGACAGCGTGTCTGGTGAGGATTTCCTTTGGGAACACGATGCTTGGAGTCAAAGCAGAAGCTCAGCATCACTTCTGGCTCTGCTGCTCCAGCGACTGTCCTGACTTCCACAAACATGACACAACTGTGTGTCTCCAACCACGTGCTCTATATGTGAGTCTTGTTGCATCTTGCTCCATTTCATTCCTGTTAACATTTATAAAGAAAATTAAATATTTACTGCTTTAATACATGCAGGCCTTGGGAGTCTCATAAAAATTCTCTATTGATTCAGTTCTATCCTAACCTGTTCTATAAAACTGCTCTAAAGATCCATAAAGTTGCTAATTCCAGGGAAGCTCGTATAAGTCTGTGTCTGCCTTTTATAGCATTTTGAATATAGTCATTGAAGCTGCCCGGGTGTTTTGTTAGGCAGAGCTGTGTGTTCCTGGATGTGTCCTGATGCAGACTGTGCATTGTGTCTTAAAAGTCAATAAAAATTATTCAGATACAGCTTGAGCCTCCATTTAGAGCAAAACTGAGGGACACTGGACAAGATTTGAACATGCAGAGTAAGATGCTGAAGGATGAGCTGTTCTGAAATTCAGACCATTTCAAGTCGGTATTTAGGTGAGCATCAAGCCTGTTTAAAATGCCCATCCAGTTCTGTGGGATGAATATTTGAAAATTTGACTCAACATCCACAGATAGCTCGTAGAACAGTTTCAAAGTTACTAGATTATGTTCATAGGTTGTAGTGAGAGTATTCTTAGAACTAGCAAATCTTGTATGAATGTATTTAATGGCTCAGGTCAGTAGCAGATTTTCAAATATGACATTTGAAGCGTCCCTTTTCTCAAAAATGGGTAAAAACATTTAGATGCCTTGTAGTCTCCATAACAATGCTACCCTTTTTCTTTCTTTCTTTTAATGCTGAGATGTCTGTACTCTTTACACTAGTAAAAGGATAAATCTGATCTACTGTCTACCCTAAGTGTTGAGTAATTGGTTAACCTCACTGAACAGAGAATATTAATAGCAGTCTGAGTACATGCCTGTCTAAATATATCACCGAATACTTATTTCATCAACTTAATAGAACTTATAAATGCTAAAAATAATTACAATTCCTATAATAAATAAAACTACTGGAAAGTAGGACTGGAGATGAGAAACCATTAAAATCAAGACATAACATTCTTGCACAATATTTAGAAGAAGTCCCAAAGGCAATACTTACATCACTAAATTTTTTGCGTACTTTCGTAGTTTGCTAAATGCAGGAAAAACCCCACACTGGAGAACATCTGCAGGATGTGAGCCATCCCTAACTGCTGAGAAAGGACTGATATGAACAGTACTTGTGGAGTGGTTAGCTTGTTCAGTATTTGTGTCCACAGAAATCCTATCACACTTGGATGTCAGAGTTGGTTGAATATCCTACAGATAACTCATTTTCAGGCCTGAGTTCTGAAAAATGTGCAGCACGTGATAAAAGAAGTTAGAAAAATACTCTGTAATCTCCTGCTTCTGAGGCAAAAGGGAATTCTTTACCATACATTAAGTGGCCATTCCCAGGCACTAAGCAGTTACAGAGATAAGCCCATGTGCATTGCTTACAGCTTAGCACTGTAATGATTGCTTATTGATATTTATATCACACTTTAAAGCATCAAGGTTCTTCACATTATTTACAATACATATACCTCCACAGCTACATCCTCCAATCATTTTCAGAGATAAGTAGATGCACTGTGGAAACCAAACCTGCTTTCACGTTCGTGTGCAGGGAAATCAGATTTGTAATTCCCTACTTTGGAGGCCTCACAGCCAATTCACACCAGCAGTTCTTTATAGCTGCCATATATCCTATTCTTGGAGGTGGCTTATTTTTAATTTCTTCAGAGCTGAGCTAGGCAGATTTTGGGCAAGTGTAGCCTGTGGTCAGATTTTGAAAACGTTTGCCAGAAGCATAAGACAGAACAACCTCCTGCATGGAGAGTCCTGGGAAGACATGAGCTTGGCTGGCCGGGGTGGGAAGTTAGAACATGGCAGTGAATGCTGGAAGGATATCAGAGCTTGGATGAAGGACAGCAGAGGCCACAAAATCAATAGTCAAGTCAGCATAAGCAGAACAGCTGGGTCCCCAGCAGGCCTTCTGGCCCTGAGGTAGGGAGTGAGGAGTCTGGCTGGGTATAGATGGAGTCAAAAAGAGTGAAGAAATTAAAGTAGAGGGGCATTGTGATGGTGACAGAGCCAGATGGGAAGGTGTTTGGGAGAGAGGGGAGCGGGAGATGTGGGACAGAAGAGGAGCTCAGGTGTGTGGGATGTGAGAAGCTTTGGGGTAGACAGCTGAAAGTCTTCATAAATTTTGACAAAAAGAATGGAGGGGGACTTGGGCTGGGGTAGATTTGGGACAAGAGCTCAGGGAACAGTTCTGTAGTGGGAGAGCAGAGGAGCTGCAGGGCTTGGAGACAAGCTCCTGGTGTGAGAGGTCTGGGTGCTGTGAAGCGCTGTGGGGCATGAGGGTCGTAGGTATCACAAAACTGCTCCATCTGGCTTGGGAGCAGTCACGGTTCTCCCACCCATTCCCCATGCTGCCTTCCCTGCCTGACCATGGGCAGAGCGTGTTAATTCCAGGCCTAGAGTCTGCCTTTGGGTTAAATTGTGCTATTTCAACATTCAGGCTTTTGTTTGAATTTAGGGGCTATTCATATACATAGGCCTGTCAGCTTAATATGTAGCCCTTTACATCCACATTTCATTTTCTCTGAACAATAGAGAATGCTGAGTTAATTCACCTTAGCCCTTGGTTGCCTAAAGCTTTCAGGTACAGTATAAAAACAACAGCATAAATAGAGCTTTACTTCTACTAGGGAATTGCAGGCTGAATTTATAAAATGGTGATGAGAACTGGAAATCTTTCTCTTTTATATCAGTGAGAAGATGTGCCTTTTCAATCCAGGAAGCATATATTTTGAGTTGAGGGAGACAAAAACAAATATTAAAAAAACCCACCTTCTTAGACATAAAGAAAACACAAAGCAATTCTCTTTGTAACCTCCTACATATAAAACACCTGACATGAAACATTGAATGGCAGCTAGAAGACAAGGTATGCAGAAAAATGAATTAATTTTCTCTTCTTCTACCTGTCACTTCAGACTGTTGATTCAAAATCTGGCCCCAGATCAGAGATTGGGTCAGAGAGGGGCTTTGGTGCCACTGAGCTGATGCACTCCAAGATGAAGAGTCCTCTGCCTGGGTGCTGAAGCTGTCTCTCAGCACTTGCAGACATGCATTGTTTTGACAGGTTTGGGGGTAGGTAGGCACTTATCTCACATTTAATCCTTGCCAGGCTTCACAAACTAAGAGTCTGTCTTCCTTTTCTCAAAGGATCTCGAGCCTCAGAGCAAATCTAGTGATTTGGTCTCAGCACCAAATACAGCTGACAAAAAGGTTATACTTTCTTCCCTGCTATCCAGCAATTAAGCAGTCAAGGCATTTGCTTAGGATGCAGAAGGCCTGGACTCGGTTATTGCTTTTGTTGTGCCACGTGCATTTGTAAGTTTGGGCTATCCTGGCCTGTGTGAGGACTCTCATGTCCTCCTACTCAAGCTGTTCCACTTTGCCTGACATAATTAAATATTAATTGGGCCAGACCAAGAGAGTAAATGATTTTTTACAGTCTGGCAACTAGGCCACTCACCCAGGAGAAGAAAATCTCAAGTCTTAGTGCTCATATTTTACAACTAGAAGCATAAAGCTATATTTAAGAATGTGAATGTTAGGTTTATTTTTTTAAAACATATAGATGTTGCTTCTTTGAACTCCACTATACTAAGCCTTTTTGAGGACCAATCCACCTTACTTGGATTCCTAATGTAAGGATGTATGCGTTGAAGCTTATGGCCACATTAAAAAACAAAAACAAAACCAAAACCCAACCAACCAAAACCAACAAAAAACCTCCAACAAAATAAGCAAATGAAAAACACCTTACACCTTTCAGCTGACTTTGAAGAATCTGAGAACAGAGGTCAGCTCAGTCTGATGCTGCAGGAGATGATTCACTTTGGAATTTTTTCAAGAAAATATAGTGAGTTGCTATAAATCATTGCCTTAATTGCCCAGTTTGAAACAAGAGGGCTGCTATTTCTGGAAGCCTCATTGAGAGCACTTATGTTTCCAGACAAACCTTTTCTTTCATAAATTCCAACAAATAAAAAAAAAAATTACAGGTTTTTATAATATTCAAACCTCCATTTCCAGTATAAGTAACTGTCTGATGGATTAAGGTGTGTGTTTGTGCCAGGCGTGGGTAGAGCTTAACCCACAGGCTGCAGAACACACAAACGCCTTGTCCTGGTGAGACACCACAGCTGACACTGGAGCTGTGCTTGAGAGAGGTTTGTAACACCTGTGAATTCCTTCTGCCTTGTCTCCCATGCGTGTGTGATGGAGCAGTGTGTGCCAGCACAGGTAGCTGTGGTGTCCAGGTTTATTACGGTTCAGCCACACTTTTGATTCTGGCAAGTTGCAAGCAAAAACTTTAGCTTTGCAGAGTCTGGGAACCACAGGCAGACACAGTGAGCACTGACACAACTGGGAGAAGCAGAGAGGCCCTGCAGAGAGACCTCAACAGATCAGAGTGCTGGGCAATCCCCAAACATAGGACGTTCAATACAGGGAAGTGCCAGATTCTGCACCTGGGGTGGGGCAACCCCGGATGTATGGACTGGGGAATGAGGTGCAGGAAAACAGTGCCAGGAAAGGGCCCTGGGGGTCCTAGTCGATGGCAAGTTGAATATGAGTCAACAGTGCCCTGGCAGCCAGGAGGGCCAACCCTGTCCTGGGAGGCAACAGGCACAGCATCACTGGCCGGGCCAGGGAGGGGATTGTCCCGCTCTGCTCTGCCCTGGGTTGGCCTCAACTACCACTGCCTCAATTGTGGCACTTTTGGGTACCACAGTATAAGAAAGATATTAAGCTGTTAGAGAGTGTCCAAAGGAGGGCAACGAAGATGGTGAACGGCCTTGATTTGAAGCCGTGTAAGGAGCAGCTGAAGACACTTGGTGTGTTCAGCTGGAGAAGAGGAGACCGAGGGGAAACCTCGTTGCAGTTACAACTTCTTTGTGAGGGAAAGAGGAGGAGCAGGTCCTGATCTCTGCTCTGTGGTGACCAGTGACAGGACCCAAGGGAATGGTCTGACATTGTGTCAGGGGAGGTTGAGGTTGGATATTATAGAGGTTCTTCACCCAGAGGATGGTTGGGCACTGAACAAGTTCCCCAGCAAAGTGATCGTTGCACCAAGGCTGAAAGAGCTCAAGGAGCATTTGGACAATACTCTCAGGGACATGGTGTGACTCTTGGGAGTGGTCCTGTGCAGGGCCAGGAGCTGGACTCGATGGTCCTTGTGGGTCCCTTCCAACTCAGCATATTCTATGATTCTGTGAACACTTCACATCCTTATCATATCAGTGTCATACAGCATGAGGCAACACCATCACCTCTTTCAGTGACTCAGGAGTGTGAAGCTGTTAGAGGACACTGGCCCAGATGGAGAACAGGCAGAGGAAGAGAGGCTGCCTCGCATGCAGGGACCTCCACCTTCCTGGTGGGGGAGGAGGTGCTCTGGGCACCTGGAAATCTACGTGTAATTTAAATTCAGGGAGCAAAAGAGTGACTGGCCCTGTATGGGGCTCCCAAACATCCTGTTCTGGGACTGACCAGCCAATGGGGACTTTTCATAGTTTAAATAATTGAACCAGCAATGCTGAATAATAAATGATATTAAACATTTCATAAAATTTAATTATTAAACATTATTTTTTTTCAAACTTTCAATATCTTTTATCTGCAAAGCATTTATATTCACTGGTTTCCTCTAAAAACACAATATCACTGAAAAACACTTTTAACTCAAATGAAATACATAAGAACATAGCTCCTCTAGTTATTCTAGATGCTTACAGTATGTGAAAGTGGATAATATTTTTATGAAATTAGGTGCTACAATGTCTGTCTCATTGAAATAAAAAACTGGGATCCTTGAAAGGGAGGGGATCTTGTTCTTCCTTCTCAGAAATTAACTGGTGTCATACACAGTTTCTAGGCTTCCTCAAGCATGCTGTGAATGTAGCATGTGCTTCATATTTTGCTTGATACAAATCTGATAGTAAAAGTAATGCTTAGCCCAAGTTATTCTTAGCATTTCAGAAATGTATAGACCAGAATCAAATGAGATGTTAATTTTATGATTTCTCTCTTTAATAAACTGTCCTGTATTTAGTAGAATTAGGGAAGGCCTTTGCAGATGGACACAATTCCATGTCCAGTTTTTTTTCTTTTGCTACAGAGGTTCTTCATTAAAGATTCACAAGATACACCTGAATAATTTACATTGCCTTAATTCACTGGGCACAATAGTTAAGGTAAAAAAGACCACAGTCATTCAGTCAACAGAAAGAATATGTTCCAGAAAAAGACCTTTATTAGAGCCACTCTCTTTGAATAGCAGACTCTGTGTGTGTGTATCTACATTTTAATGTTGGCTCTTACTTGTCTGTGCTCTGTAGGTGGTTTCCCATTTTAAGATGCTAGATTGATAGTGGAATTATTTACTGTTTAATAAACTCTGGGCCATTTCCACTCAAGTCAGTGGAAAAAGAGTCTTTGGTATTTTACATCCTTGCTTCCTGTTAAAGCAAAGGGCCACAGAGGAATGTACTCCTGACCCTGAAGAAGAGAAGCTTTACATTTTCTCAGCGATTCTCATGGTGATTCACAGCAATGCAGAGTACTTAATACAATATGGCTTTCAGACAGTCATATAATAAAATATATAGTGCATACACTTTAGCTCTATAAACATAGGTCGCTGCCTCGTGGGAACTTCCATGATTTAAGTCTGTGAAAATACTGATGTGTATTGTAGATCTGACATAGCCCTTACTAAGACATTCTACAGAGAACAGTCCCCATCTACAGAGGTGAAAAACCTAAATAGTGAGATTATCCATAAAGTTGCATCCAAATGGGGGAAGACAGTTTTCAAATCCCATAAGAAACCTCACTGGATGGTTTACTAATGTCACAGTAATAGTGTACGTACATGCATGCTCAGCCAGTGACTTCTCTGCAAATCTGATCATCAAAATGCTGCCTGTTGCAAAAAAAAAAAAAAAGGAAGGAAAAAACCCGGCAGAGAGCAATGCTGAAACCTGAAACTTTGCTTTTGAGACCTTAAAATTTAAACTTTATGATGCCTAATTGTTTTCCAAGGTTACCAGTATGGAAATAAGACTGGGAACTTCTGTTAATGGTAAAGTATTGTGATTTTCCTACAAAGTACATACTGTAATGTGGTAGTCCAGGTGCTTCCAGGTGCAATCATGACTACAAAGTATATTTGTCAAAGTTAATATTTGATACTCAGTGCAAAAACAGTGGCTTCCACAATCTATTTAAAACCAGAAAAATTATTCAATAAATGCTTTGACAGACAGCAGTATCTGTGCAGATGGGCCTTGTAATCTTCATTGAAGTACAGGGGAGTATGTTGACATTTTCCAAAAAAGAGTGATAATATATTTTGCCTAAGATATGACCTTCTAAATGACAGTATAGCAAGCTTGTTATTGGTGCAAGAGTTTTCTTGTCCACATCTTACTGCTGATATGTGAATATATCCAGATGCAAAATCAACGCAGGAACAGGTTTCCTTCTAGCAAAATTCCAATGTTATTGTGAATAGATCTACAGAAAATATTAAACATTGAATGAAGGCTAAATCCTGTTTATATTATGTTCAAGTGTTATCTCTCAGATAAGCAAACCTTTTTAAAAATATCCTTTGTTGATTCCATCAGAATAATTATAGAAGAAAGCAATAACAATTACATTGTAATTTCTCTGAAAAGTAATAACCCAGAACTTTGTCCAACATCTAAATTAGATTATTCAAGAAATTGCAAATGAATTAAAGTTAGCCTTTCAGACTTCCTACTGTGAAAGTCTGAAACCAAAAATTTCTCTTTTGTAAGTCACTCATGCTTTAAAGGCGTTTCTGCTTTTCCAGAAAATGAACCTCAAATTCTTCATCACATCAGATGTGGAACTGAATCAGCTAAAATAGCTGTGTTTGAGGTTCTTTTTTTTGGTGGGAGGGGAGGGGGTTCTCCTAGTATGTAATTTCAATGTCAACATCTTTTTCAAGGAAACACACAGTGGCTGAAATTGTTATTTTCTGTTGACTCATGTAAAATATTCATCTGTAAAAGGGAAGGTCCAGGCTGATGCCTTCACACCTCAATAACTATAATTGTGATGCTTAGGGCTGAATCCACACAGGGCTTAAACCCCTTCAGCCTATGGGCAGCAGCAGCAGCAAACGATGTGCCTCTGCTCCTCGAGAGACGCTGGCAGGAGGATTTGGATGCAAAGGACTGCCTTGTACCAAATAAAGTGATAGAGTTGGCCAGTGGGTGAGTCATGCAGCCTGGTCTTCCACAGGATATCACAGCTGGATTTAGAGGAGTCTGCTGTGAATGTAGCCATGGGAAATGCCAAATCCAGGAGCATTTGCTGGACAGGGGCTGCCCCTTGAATGGCTGCAGGTGAGCGTTTTGCCACCTCCCCACTATTGCTCCTGCTGAGCCACCACGTCCCTGCTGGCACTGCTCGTCTGTTCCCAAATGAGGCATCCTGCTCTTCAAAACTGCTGAGGATCCATAAATAATTACTCATCACAGTGGGAGCTGTGGGATAAGTGGTCTGGAAAATGAAGTGGTGTGTCTCTCCACTTGAAGTAGTATCTCAGGAACTAGTTTTGAAATGCTTGTCTGAAATCCTTTTCTTTCTCCTTGAATGTGTCTGAACCGCTCATCAATTTAGGAACTTCTGATTCAGATGATCAGTGTCCTGACAACAATCCTACTCAGAGTACAGTGTAAATCCTCCACTGGACTGCTCCTCGGGCAGGAAGTAGAGGAATGCGATGGAATAAAGGCAGTCCATAGGAACACCGTGGGTGCTTTATTCACAATTCTCCAAAGGGAACAGTCCCTTGTCAATCCGCTTGCCTTCCCAGCAGTCTGCTGCTGGATCGACAGCCTGTCAGAGGACATCTCAAAGCAGACAGACACACTTACAGCAGTGACCACAGGCCTCAGTGAGTCTGGCTGGTGTTCCTAGGGTTTTCCCACTCCTGACTGTAAGACTGGGATTTTGAAAACTGGCACCAAGGCATGACTTTGGAAAACCCTTCTGAGTGTGCTGATCAGTGATGTGTTTGGAGTTTCTTCAATTCAAATCTCTTTCTGTTGTAAAATTTAGCATTTATTTAAATAGGAGAATTACCTTTTTTCCAATGACATTTTGTCTGTGTGTTTTAATGCAGTGGGAATTCTGAGCTCCTGTGAGCTGTAGGCCTGTGTCTTGTGCTTTCTGCAGCAATTTATGTTTGCTGTTGCTGGAATTTCTTGTTTCTACAGGCGAAGAGTTGATCTTCCTTCCATTCACCCACCAACCAAGCAAAGTCTCATCCATCCATTAGCAGCAAAGAATACAATTTCTCCCACTTCCTGGCTTTTCTGGCAGCTGCAGAGAAATGACTGTCCCACTAATAGTCCCTCTGTTCCAGAGATTAGTGCTTTAAGCATGTGAAAACAGTATTTCTCAATTTATTTTGACAGTTTTATTTGTCAAGTTTACAGAAAGCTTAACCAAGTCATGCTGTGACACCCCTTCCAAAATCATCTTTAACCAGTTCTAGTGAAGAAGCTGGGATTTGCTCACCACCTATAGTGTTCTTTCTCCCCACACATCCTTGCTGGTATTTTGCCCTTCCACTCACCTAACACCAAGCACACTGTAGATTAAATATATTTTTTTTTTATTTCTTTCTTCTGTGATACAACTATCTTATTGCATTAGAAAAAAGATTAACTACTACTATATCTGACTGCAGCACAATTATATAGCACCAGAGGTGACTTAGGTAGGCAAGGAAATGTTAGAAAGTTCTCCTTCATAACATTTAAACCTAGTTTTTTCATGCTTAAGGGACAGAGACAAATGGACCTTAACCAAAAATAAATTCTGGAGCATGGAAGAAAGTTTTTACCAAAGGATTGTGAGCTTTGGGGCAGCTCCCAGCAGGACTAATGAGGGGATCTAATTGTCAAGTGGAAAGACATCACTTCATGAAGCTCACTGTATCACGTGGCTGTCTGCAGGAGTGGGGTAGACATGGTGATGCTCAGGGATGATGGCAGTTGTGTCTCTGTCATTGGACAGGTACTGTGACAACAACCTCTAAAAGCCACATTGCTTGATGGTTTCCTTGCTTAATGCTGAGGAAAGTTTGTGGGGAGGTGAAAAGGTGACTGATTGCAGCTTCCCCTGTGGATTCCTGTGTGTGTTCGAGCTTGTCTGGGAAGACAACAGGTGTGCCTTGAAAGTTACACTTGCCAGTAGTGCTTTTAGAAAGCAAAATCCAAACCCTTTGGAAATTGGTTGTATCCTTTATGTAAACACCCAGGAGCTCTGTTCAAACCTGTCAGAAAGCTAGAAACATCCTGAGGGGAAAGGGTAGCAGAAGGGAAGCACTGAGGACTACAGCTAAGAGCACAGCAAGTGATGCCCCATGCTCCTGTGCATCAGCTCCCCGGAGTACATGATGCCGATCCCCCACAGTGTTGAGGGATGAGCAGTGACAGTCTGAGGAATGAGATGTCTTCCTGAGGCAGCAGAAAAATCAGGCCCTGTGCATAAATACTAATGCACAGGGCCTCCCCAAAACAGGGCAGGCAAAGCAGCAAGGGGTTTCCTACAGGGAGTAATGCTGTGCGGAGATGAGATGGAGCGGGTCATTAGCAGTGTCTCTGTCATATATAATAACAAAAAGCATTCACAAACATTCCATTAAAATGAATTTAATGGCTGGATTTAAGCCGTTATTCCAGAAGTTAAATGCCAGTTACCAATGTGTTAAAATGCACAATCAGCACTGCATAAATAAATACATCTGTTGGTTCAATCTGTAACTATAGAAATGCTGTGCACTCAGTAGAATTGTGCTGGGGGGCCCTGGCTTTCAACTACTATTGCAAGAGCTGTCATCTATCACATTTTCTTGTCATGTTCATACTTTTGCTATTGTTCACTGGTTAAGAAGGAAGGCCTTTTTTGTTTTCTGAGCAACTCTGGGAATTAGGGAAATGGAGAAAGTAGGAGCCAAAATTGTAGTGTTGTAGGTGTTAAACATTGTAAGGCTAAGACAACAAATCTCTGGGTTTTTCAGTTTGGGAAGTTAATTTAGACTCCATAATTTTGATTTTAAAAGGAAAGCAAGACCATTTGGAGTCATTGTGGAGCCCACTGCAGGCTACAAGGCTTTGCAGGAATTCCTTCATGTTTGCTGATACTGCAGAAACGACCTCAGTAGACCAGCTGTCACATCTGTCCAGTCTGGCATCTTGTCTGCAAGAGGGGCTGACACTGTGTGTGTCAGAAGATACATGTGCTATACTTCTTTGTTAAAAATGTTTAATTTTCGAAATATAGAAACATGAAGCTACAATGATGTTCTGAGGGTGTTGTCAAACAGAAGTGAATTTTTAAAGAGAAAACATCAAAATTTTTATGGAATATTTTATGACAAAAAGCCAATTTAAGAAAGCACTTCAATGAATAAGTACTTCTTAATAATGACCTGAACTCCATAAACAATGTTAAAGCTGCCAATATTCTTGGGACAGTGCTGAGAAGTCCACCCTGCTTGTTTGTCTCTTACA
Source organism: Manacus vitellinus (assembly GCF_001715985.3). Classification (NCBI taxonomy): domain Eukaryota; kingdom Metazoa; phylum Chordata; class Aves; order Passeriformes; family Pipridae; genus Manacus; species Manacus vitellinus. Next base: position 651,463 of record NW_021940687.1, read on the forward strand.
TTAGCCACACATTTTTCCAAGATTTCGTTCCTCCTTTAGGATGTAAAATTTATTATGGAGTGAAATCACTGTGAAACAGTACATTATAAAAACTCTAATTAATTGCTTCCTGTTACTTGTTGACCTTGCAGGTTTCTCATTGACTCTGAACTAACCAGTAGGCACAAAACTCTTCTGTTGATTCAAGATGCTGTAACATCTTGACATGGATGAAACTTAACCTGGTGAGCTCCTCTTGGGTCAGGAAATGGTCCAGCTTTTAATAAATTGTGGGAAAAAAACAACCAGGAAATTAGTGACTTGAAGTGTATCATATAAAATATTAAAGAAATGCAAGGCCAACTTAGCAAATGTTTTCCCCTCAATGGCTGAGTGCTGTGTCTCTAGCTGAGACACTTTCCTCGAGGAGCCTCCTGAGACCATCCATGGTGCCACTGCTAAGGCTGGGGTTCCACTTCAGTGATGGGAATCATCCCCTCTCTCCCCTTCCCACCACCACTGCCAATGGGCTGCTGACCATACTGGGGAATTAGGCTCTGAGTAACACCCAAGAAACCTGAGCTGACTATTGTCAGTACCTGTGCCATGTGGGAGTTCCATCTCCCACGTTCGCTGTGTCCAGGGAAGGAATGTTGTTTGTCTGGGGGCCCTACACCCCAAAGACAAAGCTGACCCAGAAAGCAGTTGGAAATGTTCAGAAATAGGCCCAGCTGGGGGGGGAACTACAAGAAGAAAGGGTTTGAGTGATGTCTACCTATTGCAAAGTAGATAATTAAGTTTTTAAAGCATATTAGTGCAAGAACTCTACCAGAAATAGGTACAAGAAGAGTGAGTTATCACATTTTATGGGTCCAGGAAAAAATGAGGTCACTCAACCCTTTTGGCTCTGTGAGCCCCTTCATCTCATCTTTCAGCTGTACTGGTTGTGGTCTGTTTGTTACCATGCTTATTTAACTATTTGCATATGATTGAAATGAATTTGAAATGGGCTGCAGACATAAGGTATTGTTACACATTAGCCTTTGACGCCAACAGACAGCGTATTTGACATGCAGATACACTTCATGGGCTCTAATCTGACTCATTTTCTGTATTTTAATTCTTAGATGGCAGAAGATCTTATGGAGGTCACTTCAGCCTCTGAGCATTGCCTATTAGATGGGGACAGGAGGGAGGATAACATAAACAGTGTTCAACTGTATGTGAAAAGGTCATTTAGAGAAACAGAGTCAAAGGCTTCATCTGAAGTGAAGAATTGTTCTATCACAGAGTTTTTAACAGAAAGAGCATAAATGGGCATCCCAGTCAACCAAGCTGGAGAACCCAGGTGGTCACCTTACCTGCACTCGTTCCCCGGGAGAAGTGTGGCCCTGAGCTGCAGCCACTGACACCACCCTCCATCACAGGGCTGGTGCTTCCCACTCCACAGCCAGCTTTCCAGCCCTGGACCCCTGGGGTGCTGTGAGCAGGTAACATGGGAGAGGGGAATGTGTCTGTGTGTTATGCCCAGCCACTCCTGAGGTGTGTGCCTGAGAGCAGCCTGTCGGGGAGCTGGGAATGAAGATTTTGATCATGTGTAGTTCCAAAGGGCCTTGTAATTGATTGTGAGCCAGGCTGCGAGAGCATCCCAATTCCAATTCCAGTTACTGCACTGTGCCCACCTAAATCCCCCTCGACATGTTATTTGGATATTGTGCCACCTTATAGATTGTCCATAAACTGCCAGGCAGGGCTCCTTTGTGCTGCTAAATTATTGCTGTGCTGTTACACAGAAACTGCCCAGGCACTGCCTGTGCACAGCAATATAGAATTTTATACAGAGTTTGTTTTTTAACAAGAGAGGTTGTCTATGCTTTTATGATCATATATGGGTGCCAGGTCTGGGCACCTTCATTAATTTTACTCTGTCTTCTACTGAAGGTACCATATATTGTGTTTATTGGTTGTCCATCGTGATTGATTGTGACTGTTACTTGAAGAGATGTAGATTTTATTTTTTTTTTTTTAATTCTGTGCAAGTCTTCATCCAAGAGCAGATTAGTTCTGAAGAACAGGTGTGCTGGAAGTGAATCACTTGAATTTTAGGCGATTGGGAAATGGTACTTTATTGTGAGAGCTCTTCCCTGTCTCTTCTCATCACCACCTTGGCAACGTGCTTCTATTTGAGGGCTTGTCAGCATCACAACAAATTTATATCCTCATGTCTTTCTCCAGACCAGTTTCTTTCCAGTTACTGATATTGATCTGATAAGTGCTGAGAAGAAATTGAGTGCTATTACAGTAGATAGTGACGGGTTGCTTTTAAATCTTTTGTCCTGTCACAGATGAGGAAGATTTCACCAAAGTAAATACCATGTCATCAGATTTATAGATAGAGATGATATATTATATATTATGTTATTATAATTGGTTGTGGCTAATCAACAAAAGCTGCCATATAGACTTTAATCTAGGCCACAAAAGAAAAGACCTTATCTGGCAAGAAGAAAACAAGCACATTCCTCAGAATTTCCTTGAGAAAGCAAGAGACCAAATGAACAGCTTTAATAAAATTCAATATTATTCCTTTGGTTTATTCAAGACTTTGCAAATTACTACCCAGGCTTAATGGCATTCACTGACATTATGACAACAGGGGATGCTCCACAGACAGAAATGGGAATTAGAAGTATGCAAGGTTAACTGAAATGATGCTGCTAGTAATAAGCCACTGGAACTAGCCTGTCACTCACCCTCTCCTTCTGCTTCTGGATCCCGATTAACCTGTCAGTTGTTCATATGCTTCTTCCATCAGCTTCAGTAAGAGGAAGGTGTGAAAGAAGATGAACAAGATGGTCATATATTTAAATCAAATATACTAAATACTGTAAATATAGGGTGTGACATGTCCTAGATTATGTCTATGTCATGATATATCATTTTACTGCCAAAGGATATGAGATGATATAGGCTAATGCAATGTGAAGTGACACAGCCTAACTACAAGTGCCTTTTGATGCAGAAAAATACATTTAAAGAGCAATGTGATGAATCCATGGTGTGCAATGACTTTTCAACAGGATATCCAGCCTGTTTGTGCTCAGAGTTGTGAAGTTGTTGGACTCTCTCCTACTTTGGATTTCCTGAGGCTTTCTGTTCCATGACCACTAGTCTGTCTTATGGCTGGAAGCTGGTGCTTCATCTCACTGGTGTTTGACAGGGGGACATGTTTCAACTGAGTGCCAGAAGCCACTTGTGATCTATTGCCATAATTAAGGTTGGATATACAGACTTTTTCCTGTGCAATTTTTTTCTTTCCTTGTTTTCTCAAGCACTTGAAAAAATGACAGTAGCTAATGTTTGCTGGGGGGGTCATTCCCACTCTTTCCTCCCAGAAATGTGATTATCTGTCTTCCTTCTGTGCACCCCTTACATGTTTTCTTTCCATCCCATAACTGCAAGCAGCTGCATTTTCCAAAATGCAGCAGTGGAAACAGAGCAGAAGGGAGCTGAAACAGTTTTGCATGTGGATGTAGAGGCCTTCTCACAAAGCACTTTTAGAAATACGTAGGACCACACACACAAAAAAAGAGTAGAAGAGTCCACAGGAAAATCTGAATGGTTTAACAGCAGCAAAAACCACCCAAATTGTCATGTGCCAGGCTATTTTCTTGGTCTCGTACTTGGGGAGGAGATCTGCACATTCTGCAGATGTCCTGTCATGTCATGTCTCTCTTGGGCAGCCATAGTAACTTAAAGGAAAAAGACCATAGTGACATGTCCCAAAACAAACTTAAGCAAGTTCTCTACAGCCAAGTGAAAGTGGAGTTCCAACTGGGTTTTCCTTCTGTGTATTTCAGGCCAAGAGCTAGAACAAGGCTCCCCATCACATACAAAATGGTGAAGTGTTTGGGCAACTTGGCAAAAACTCAAGAGAGCAGATGAATTAATTGTATTTTTTTTTTGTGAAGTTTTGAGATCATTGTACAAAGTTCTGGATTTGAGGCAAGTCAGTGTGGCTAATAAGGAAGTCTTAAGAGAGTCTTGAGCTCTGGCATTTTTCTAGGTGCTACCATTCAGATAGCTTGGAAGAGGAATATCAGTGGTACATGCTAACTGTGAGATGTAAAAGAGTCCTATAGCTCCGCTGCAACTGTATTCTCTCAAAACATGTAAGTTTACATCCAGGAAATTTGAAATTGTCAGCACATGTTTTCAAAATGAATAGGAGCAAGCACAGACTGACTACCTAAATATACATTGTTTTCTGGTAGTTCTCAATCAGCTGCTGTGAAGTTTTCATGCAGTTTCTGTTAGTCATGCGAGTGCTGGTACATACTGACTGTGACCTAGGCCAGAACAATAATGTGTAAGGAATCATATGGTGAAAGTCAACAGTAATTGTGTTGTGAAATTGTGTCACAGGGCTGGAGATGCTGGACACTGCTCTGTACACCTCATCCTACCTCTGCCTCCTGTGCTTAGTCCTGACACAGTGCAGAATCCCAGACAAAGCCCTGCTTTTCCAGAACCTCTCAGAAAGGATTATGCAGAGCTAAATAAACATCAGTGCTGGTTTGGTGTAAACTGACTGTAGGTGGAAGAAAGGAACTGTCAGGGATCAGTCTAGGGGTGCCAGGGAACATGCTGTAGCTGGAACACATCTGGGTGTCTCAAGTTGAAGCCTGACTATGTTCAGGCTTGAAGCAGAGCCAGTGGGAGCTGCAAGACTGAGCTGACTCTGAGAGTGCTCCTGAGGTGTCCTTGCATCACTGTGGTGAGCAGAGAGCTGCCAACAGCACTGATCTGAGCCTGGAAACTGAAGATATGTAGCTGTGTGTACTAGTTTATCAAGGGAAAAGTGGAGACTGCCATTACAGGCAGGGCTTTGCCTTTCCTCCTTCAAATGTCTTTGGCTTTATCTATCACTGACCTGTAGGAAATGGGAGGTAATGAAGTCTTGGGGATATTTTCATCACAGGCCAGGTTTGTCAGGATTTTCAGGATTTTCATTTCCAGTGGTGTCCAGGAGAGTACTCCTGCCTGCTGTAGTGTGGGAGCATCCTGCAGCTCCCCACTGAACGGGCGGCGGGGATGTGGTGCAGGTCTTTGGCCAACAGTGGAGGGAGCTGAGTGGCCACAGGGGCTGGTCCTGCAGACTCCCTTAGTTTGGGTACCAAGAAGCTGTAGTTTGAGCTGATTTGTGTAATGGGCTTTTTGCCTGTGATTGCTGCTTCTAAGATGTTAAATTAAGTCTTTTTTCATACCACCGATGTGACAGTGATACTGCCCTTCCATTTTTCTCTCTGTCCAATACTTCCCAAATTACTACTGGGGTTTGCCTAAATCTGTGGCTTATGTAGGAAAGGAGGTGTTTGAGTATGTCTTTTGGTGGATTTACTGTCATTTACTTACACAGTTCCTTGTTGCTGTAGACATCAACAGCACTGATCTGTACATGCACTGTTGAGTAAGAAAGGTATGGCTGTTTCCAAGTCTCCACAAATGCTGCATTAGCCAATTCCTACTGGAGGGTAGTTTTGGTTGGAGTCAGGGAGCAGGTAAGTCTCTTTGAACTCATTCGTTAAGCAGGAACTCCAACTGAAGTTTGAGGAAAGGGTATAGTGTCCCTAAATTATTAATTCTGCTCGAGTAGGGAAAATTTATGTGCTGCTCGTGACTTTAAAAAAAGAAGTGTCTCCTTGGCTAACGGTGCACTTTAACAAGGTGGAGCCTCGCCGCTGTTGGCCTGAAAATGGGAGCAAGTTTCCTTCATACCTGACTCTTCCTTTAAATTTTGTTCTTAAACTCTCACTTCATTAACATGCAGTTAATCATTTGGCAATTAATTTAGCAGACATCTGTTGTTTTGCATATTTTGTAATGTAATAACAGTTGCAGCCATTGGAAGATAGCATTTGCCAATGAGTCTGAGATAATATGATGGAGTCAGTTCATTCCAGGCACAAAACAAACAGAGACTGCACTTTCATCCTTGAGAGGAACCTTTCAAGTGCATCCAAGAATTCCACAGGGCAAATGCCAAGTCTATGCATCTGTGTCTCCAAGCTGTATTCTGACTTTCTTCCATTTCTTTTTGCCTCTAGGGATCCACTAGCCACAGTATGTCTGAACTGATCACTTACCCCCAGAATCATCTGTGTTTTGGATATCTTTGATATCTTCGGCTCATCCCTCACAGCAACATCTGAGGCAAGACTCTAATTAAGGACTGTTGTCTCTTCTCTTGGAGGTTAGTATTCTTGTACTTCCATGGCCTCTGCTTTGAGACTCCCTGACTAATGTCAAGGACTGAGCAAATTACTCAGAGCTTCTTGTCAGCGATGTTCCTTTTCAAAAGTTTAATTAGCAGAGAATAACGCAGTTTGAAATAAATGTAGCCAACCCAAAAGCCAGCTCCTGTGAAGGGCTTTGCTTGTTAGCACTAAGGCTCTTATGACTATATCTCTTTTTGAATGGTGCAAGCTTAAGACAAGTTGGAGAACTCCACAATCAATGAGTCCCAAAACTACTTTTACACACACCTGCAGACAAGCTAAAAATATAGAACATCTGTTATGTGTATATGTATATATAAAATGAGGTTTTTTTATTTTTCCTTGAGTGCTGCTATGTGGGCTAAAGCAACAAACTGTTGCTAGTGTACTTTAGAACTAAATCAGTCCAAAATCTAATTAATTCTTTGATTGTGGAGACTTACATGCCATTCTGCAGGAGTCTGGAACAGGGACTTCATTATTATCTTGTGATGCTGCAGAAATTATTGTTTGAATCACTTCAAGTGTTCACAAACCTTAGTGAAGCTGGTAGGAAAAATTTTTAAAATAGATAAAAGAAAGTGCTTCTTTATGCAGTGGGTGATGAACTTCTGGATCTTGTGGCCATAGATGTTCATATGAGCAGATGCAAAAAGAGAGTAGACATTCATGGACCAAAAGCCTATAAATGGATACCAGGAGGACTGAGCGATACACCCTATAACATCCTTGATACAACAGCTTTGGGGGAATGAAAAGTAAATGGAGAGCAGAGAGTGACTAGGTTGAAAGGCTCTCTCTAAATAGTTTATCCTGTTGCTACTGAGTCAGGATCTTGGGTCCGATGAAGCATCAGTCTGAGCCAGGAAACAGTTCCTAAACCCTCATGTCGTTCATGTGACTTGTACTTGAGCAGTGCAGGTAGTCAGGTTCAGCCTTGGCTCTAGAGGTCCAGTCCTTATCAAATCTACAATCAGAAGTGGCCCCTCCCTGGAGCCCTCTTGCTGACACCAGGAGCACAGGCTGTTTCAGAGCACAGCTGAGATGGATTGGCCAGTCTGTAGGGAAAATGGTTACCCTGACTTTTCCAAAGAAGCTATACTTTATCATGCAAATCACAAGGATCATTTCTCACCAAGCCTCTTACTTTCAGAGGTAATTTATCTCTAGCCATTTCCATTAGTTCATTGTCCTTCCCCAGCACTGTCCTTTGGCTCAGTTGCTTGGCTTCAGTGTGAGGTGAGATGGATCTGAGTGGCATTTGGCTAACATGCTCTGAAACACTCAGCTCATCTGAAAGTCTCTGCAAAGTACTAGCTATTTCTACAACCACCTTTTTTTGGAATTAACAGGACAAATCAAGGGCAGTAAAAGCCTAAGGAAAGGGCTCTATTTCCCTTCTGTAGAGACAACACATGGAATTTACAAGACCCACATACTGGATTTCATTTCCCCTCTTGAATCCCTGCAGTGCTGCAAAATACTGCTTGCTTTGAATGGAAATTTTCTTTTTGCATTCCGATCGCTTCATACTGCACATTCTGTGATATCCATCTCTGCTGTCTGTTTTCACAGAGCTTATGCAGTCAGAAATCTCTGTTTGGGGTCAGATCATCAGCTGACAGACACGTGCTGCTCAGGCTCCAGTGAAGCTATATTGACATTCTTTGGCTGAAAAGAGCTGGGACAGTATCTCTGAGAACACAATGTAAAGTGCTCCATATTTCTTTTGCTGGTTCAATGCTTGGAAGAAATCCAGCAAAAAAACAATGTGAATTAAAAATGGAAGCTACTTCCCCAGCCCTCTCTGCATGCTAGCTTAGTGATCACATGAATTAACTGGGCATGCCTTTCGCTTAGTACAATGCAAACATCTCCCCATGTGCAACTTGGTGTTAAAATGTGAAAAACCAGTGTTGGTCTAGCCTTCTTATGTCACCCTGTCACCATAGCTGAATGTACCTTATCAGAGAGAGCACCTTTTATGAGAATGTGCCCCAATAAAACTCTCACAGGTTTCAGTTTCTCCCATTAGCTTGCACTGCTCACTGATTGCATTGATTTCATCATTTGTCAGGTGCAGATCGAAGGCATCTCAGCACATCTAATACACAATGCAGACCCTTAAGAAGTGCAAAAGAAAAACCAGCCAGTTCATACACAAACTCAGTGTAATAAACCTAAGAATCTAGCACAAAAGCAAAGCCAGTAACTGTCAGAGAAACCACTTGGGTAGTAAAAGGTATTTTAGAAAGTACTGCTCCTAAAGCCTATTTAGGCACAAAGCATTCTTGTCACACTTTGCAACAGCTGTTATTAAAAACTACTTGAGGGTAAATGTGTTTTCTGGTATTTATCAGTGGGTCATTAACCTTAACAATATCAACATTTCAATTGTCAGCAAGATTAAAAAAGCCCATTATAGCAAAATGAGTACATTCTATGTAGAGATATTGGAGTGCTGATGAATTACTAGTTCTATTCAGATACAGCCTTCAATAAGGTACAGCCTTCAGTGTAGTGAGAAACAGAGGATGAATTACTTGTTGTGTGAAATAAAATGCTGAAGAGTTAGAAGCAAACCAAATGAGAAGGTCTAGCACGTGGAAGGACTTAAAGGTTTTCTCCACAAGACAAAGAATATGCATAAGCTTTTAGTTTTTGTAGGTGATGGCAGTAATGATGATGCAAAACTGAGTAATGAAGTCTGTGGATTCAGGCCCTTATTTATACACAGAGGGGAGAAGGAGTCCAGGCGGGAAACATGCTGATTCCACTCACAGGACCACACAGAGGGCAGCAGAAATGAAAGAGAAGACCTGCCAAGCAACACTGCACTCTATCTACCTGGTCCCTTGTTCATGTGATTCCAGAGGAAGATAACCCAAGGACCAGCTAGGCCTCTAAATTTTGGTGTTGGAGCATGCAGAATCTAGGGCCCATGTGGCAGGAATTGCTAATTGTTACCTGGTAATGCAGTGGAGATCTAATGTGCTGAAACCTGATGTATAGAGAGCCACAGTCACAAAACTCATCTCAGAGGAACAGTCACATCCAGTGCCGGGTGAATGCAATGGAACAGAAAGCTCGGGGGGGAGCAGGCTCTGAGGGAAAAGAGGCAGTTGGGATAAGAAAGGTAAAGGCTCACTGAATATTTTCATGTTATACTGAGATAGAAGGGGGACTTGACCCTTGCAGTAACAGGATCTTTGCCATCCTCTCAGTGGCAGAGTTTGGTTAGAAGGGAAGCCTTAGGAATGAGCTCTTTCCTGCATCACAGGCCACATCTCCACTTGCCACTTGCTTTTGCCAAGAGGCCTCCCGTGTGAGGGACTCTGCAGGATGCAGAGGCACCAAATGCTTGTGCACTGCAAGGTAAGAAGGACCAGGAAACAAAGGTCATGCTGGCACCCCGGGCCCCCTGACTGCCTTGTTCACTACTGCAGTTTTTAAGTTATAACAGTAAAGCTATAACAGGAGCCTTTGAGAAAGATTTTTTGTTGCTCCCTTTTCCCTCTGCTGGTTATTTTTCTAAGTGTGTGTGCACATGAGAATATTCTTAGGGGTTCATTTATTCCTGTCAGATAACTTTCATTACTGTAATAAAACTCGACTGTGTGACGACTTTTATTTCTGGATTCTGACTTGTCATGCTTTTCCGAGGTTTTCCTCTGACCTCTAGAATGTAAAAGGTTGGGGAGTGACATATCTGGCATTTGTGAATGTTTTAGAAATACTGGAATTCAAAAAGCCTGGCAGTTCCTGTCTGGTAGATCTAATTTCAAGCTCTAGTAAGACCATGGAATGAAACTGCAGGTCAGCCCAGAAGGCAGCACTAGGAGAAGGTTGATGCTCTTTAAAGCAAAACATCAATGCAGAGATGACCAGGAAGGTCAGCCACACCTGACAACTACAGATCCTCCAAAACAGATGAAGATTTGACACCCAGCAGCCTCCTCTTCCTTTTTATATTTTCCTTCAGTCTTCTGGCAATGTAGGCACCCAGTTCCTTCTGCAACAGCAGAGACAGACTTGCTCTGTTAAGGAAACTCTGGGGACAGAGACAGGCTGGTACCAAGTTCTGTTCTTGTAAAGCAAGGGCTGAAATACTTATTTTTGTGTTTCCCAAATGAAAACAAAAGCATATGCCAACCCTCTGCAAGGTGTCCTGCAGAAGTGTAGTAAGTCTGATGCTTTTTGAACAGTTACTGTGCAGGATTTGCTCTACCGTAATCTGGGTACGCATTCTGTTCTGTTAATCTGTTCAACACATTCCTGGTGGTTCTGTGAGTCCCAGGAAAGGAGTGTGCATACATGCACATGGCTCTTGTGTGGGCTCTCTATGTGCCATCCAGCCAGCTGGAGTTATATCTCTGACCAAGCTTCTGCTCCCACTCCAGCCATGCCTGCAAACCTCAAACAAGTAGCCAGTGCTCAGAGGGAATGCACAAAAGTGTCCCTACATACAGTGATGCCCGCTTCTCCTTTCCTGTTCTACTCCTGCCACAGGACCTTGTTGGAAAGTGGAACTGATCTCTCCTTTTCAAATAGAAGAGGTTTCCATATGAAACTGCTCAGGTATCCTGAACAGCACCCACTGCAGAATCATAAACACTTGCTTTATACTGGGCTGTAAGAATGAAACCTGACCTGAAAACTGGGTTGTTGTGAATTAAGAAGACTTGGATTGATATTAATGTGGTTTCTGTTGAAGTCTTAGAGATAAAATTTAATTTTGAAATGTTTTGGAATTTATAAGTGTCTTTTGGTTGCTAACTAGCAGAAGGGTAAGAAGCAATTAGAAATAAAAGCAGGAGGTTGATGCAGATGATATCCTGTGGAAATTATCATGTTCATATGAGATCCATTCTTGCCTAATATTTTCCGTAAATCTGAAAGAGCACTTGATGGCATGTGAAAGCAGATGTGATGGCAGAGTGGACTTGATATGGATGCTGCTCAGGATGAAGGAAAGGTAGAGCAGAAAGGATAGGTACTAGAAATATGACCTAGATGATGCTGAATAAGAATCTGCTTGGAAAAAAAAAAAACATGGAGGGCATCTAGTAGGAAATATAACTCCAGACCCAGAGATTTAGTGGCACGGAGGAAAATAGATGTGCAGTCCAAAAATTATACTGGACAGTAAGTGAATTTGTAGTGCAATGCAGAGTGGCAGGTAGAAAGGTCAGGGAATTGTCAGCTCTGGAAGCACGGATGACATGTCATCAGAGCACGGAGGCAATAGCCTTTCTCCATGTGTGCCCAGGAGGAAGAATGGTAGCTGTAGGAATGTTACTAGGAGAAAGTGTAGGCAACTGAGAGTAATGCCAAAGATAGGAACAATTAATGGGATAGAAATATATTTTCATAGGTAAAGAATAAAGATAGAAAAATGGTATGTGGCTTTCGCACTAATTTTCAAACAGTAAAGAGAACTGTTTATTAAACTGTCCTGCCCTACACCTTTGTAATTACAAGATAATGTCTGGAGCTTCTACATATCCGTAGTCTCCAAAAAGTCGTGGCATCAATGCCAGCACCTGCTGTAAATGAAGCTGGAGGAGACAACACTTTAGGTTAAGGGATGGTCGGCCAAATTTCGCTCTCTTCACATCTCTGCACTTCAACTAAGGTAAATAAATTTGCCCAAGGAGGTATTAAATGAACCATTCTGATTTATGACAGACCAAACCCTTGATGAAGGCACCATTCACAACAATTAAAAAGACTGAGCAATTAACAGTATGTATAATTGAGAGTGTAGTGTCTGATTGATTTATATATAAATGCATCATTATCTGTCAAAACATTTATTGTTAGCAATACAATATTCACAGCATAGCATTGATAGTGTTCTGCAAAGGACCTGCTATTCAAGCGGTGGCCGTTTGTCACCTGGCAAGATCCACTGAATCATATCCCATTGAATACTTTGAAAGTATTGTTCAACATCCTCCACAATGTCTGAATATTCATTGTCAAATACTCCACTAGCTTTCTCTTTGCACATCTTGAGTTACTGAAATTAGACTACTTAACTTAATGACTGCGGATCTACCAAATGGCAATGACTGAGGGGAGCAGATACATGCAAATGTGAGCACTCTGAACAGTTTCTGGAAACAAAACCTATTTTAAGGAATACATTTAACAAGTGTCTTGGGAAAAGTCATCTTCTCGGATTTCTCTTGCTATTTTTGGTTGACTTGAAGCAGAGAGGAAGAAATACAAGAACAAAAGACAATCGTGAGGTGTGAAACCAAGTTTCTCCGTATGTTTTATAAATATTTGATATTACCCTCTGCCTGAACGGAGCTTTGTTTGGGGGAATCAGGCAGCAGATGTTTGGCTTTACCTGATAGCTACTTTGGCAGCACATTTTACTTCCCTGTTTTGTGTGACATGGTGCTGAAGCCATATTTTGTATTTATAGGCCAGACCCAAAAGCTGCAGAAGTGACAGGAAGACTCGCGTTGACACAGTTGGCTCTGGACCAGGTTCAGCCTCACTGTTTCTCCAAGCAAGGAAGGGACAAATGCTGTTTTTTGCCATGTGACTATTAGATGAAAAATGCTGCTTCTCATCTTAATCATCTTTCAAATAGCAGAGAGCCATCCCTCTCCTAGTATCATATTTCTATATTAAGACTAAAAACTTAGGAAAGGTTTGAACCTACATCTGTATGTTTTCAAAGTAAACATGGATATCTGATCATTTGAACTAGAATGTAGTTTCTGCAGCAGGTACTAAAATATTTGTATTACTTTTGCATTCTGCTTTTGGACTAATATTGTTTTAAGTACTCTGTGTTCATAACGGAGATGGTCGTTCTTGCAAACAGCCATGTAGTGCCAAAGAACATTTCTTAGTGCTATTTGTTAGTGTCTGCTGGCTAGTTAAGCACCACTGCAGATGTAAGATAGCCTGAATTTGCTAGAACTTAGCCTCCAGAAATAAATCCCTGCTGTAAACAAAACTGGGCAAAAATACTGTTGCTCGCATTGAGCTATAAGCTATAAGCGGCAGAGAGAGGAGAGATTTCAATAGCACAGGTGCAGAGTGGAAGCACTGTTTCATCAATGTTAAATACCTTGGAACAGGAATTGTCATTTGACAGCAATGACCTTACCTGTCCTGCAAACACACCTGTGTGCCATACTGTACCCTGGCAAAAGACAAAAATTCCTGAGCACTTCTGTAGCCATTCCTCCTGGAGTCTTAGCCTGCTTATGGTCTTGTGTGGGTTGTAACTTTAAAAGGAAGAGCTGGCAGCAAATGAGCCGGAGTCACTTGCAGGTTTTTTTCCTCAGAAAGCCTTCTGACCTTGAAAAGCCTTAAAGCTGCATTCCCTATGAAAAATAACTTCTACTTAGTGCTGAGCACGTGTATTGTTGCACAGACAAATAGACAAATAACAATGTGAGTACATGCCTTGATCATTTATCCTCCTCGGAGGGCCATAAACCATGAGTAAATGCAACAAAAGCAGAAGATTAATAGTGGCTGCATAATGCTTTGCATTTTTCATAACGATTCTCTACAGATAGAATCAGTAAGTGTCACTAATTGGTAGGCACTTGTTCTGCAAGGGGGCCCGATCCTCCCTCTGGTAGCGTTGGAGGCCAGTCCCTGGCTCTGGTGTGGGGAGAGCAGGAGCAGGCTCCTGAGGAACTGCAAGGTCTGCACTTTTACAGATGCCGTTAAGTCAGGCAAAGGCTGTGTGCAATGCAGAGAAAACCCTGGGAGCCTGCACAGCCTGTCTGGGCAGGGGCAGTTGTTGCAAACCCACTGGTGGCTACTCAGGCTGGAGGAGAAATAGAAGCTTGGCCACAAGCCAGCTGCTGAATTTAACATGTATTCAGCTGAGTGACTGACTGGCATAATAATATCATCCTGCAGCATCCCGCTGATTTCCTTCAGATCTTGTTGGCTTGTTGTCTGCCCCTGATCCTTGTCCCCTGTGGATGCAGGACTGCTGCGTGGGAAACTGCTGGAAAGACTACCTACCCAGTGTTGTCCAAACATTGTCCAAAGTAGCAAGTTCATGCAGCAATACTGAGTGTTGTGGAGGCCTGTACAGGTCCAGGAAAAACGCCTTCATCAAACTTTTATCAAATTTGCTCTGTTGCTTAAATTGATTTTTTTTTTTAAGTCTTACATAAAGAATGAGAGCATATTGTGTCTATTCTAATGCTCTAACTCTGAAATTACAGATCTGCATACATCCAGTATTATGCCAAGTAGAGGTACCCAAGCTTCCTCCCTGGAACAGTGCTGTTTGGGCAGGAAGCTCTGCCAATGCAGCTGTGCTGCTCCCAGTGCCCAGGCAGATTTGACTCTTTATGTGCAGTCTGGGTGTAGTGTATGGGCTCAGAGAGTGACCATAAAACTAGTGCTCCGAGAGGGGAGCTGGTACCACACCCAGCGCTGCAGAGTCCTCTGTCAGACCTCCCACACTGAGATGATGATGGGCCCGAAAGCCATGAACTCTGGTTTGGGCTGGCCACTTGACTTTTGAAATTGCCACACATACGTTGCACGGCTGCTCCTGTTGCCAGCTCTCTGAAATGTAAAAGCCAATTATTTGGGCTCTGCAGCCAGAATTTCCCCAAGTGAACTCAGAGAAAGTTATCTCACACAGATTTATCTAAAAAGCTGCCTAGTGGTGGGGACCTTTTCCATTTCCCCAAATCCAGAATACCCACATCCCTGCTCACATTCTCCATAACATTTAGTATCTCCTTGTGCAATTTCAGGGATCTGCCCTGCTCCAGTCTGAGAATGCCACTGGAATGGTGTGTCCTCTGCAAAAGGGAGGATGTGGAACAGATGGAGACACAGAGGGAGGGCATATGCAGCTTCCCAACCTCTTTCTGTCAGCACCTCTCTTAAGGAAATGGACTTTATCCCTTTGTCTTCTCCCCACTCCTAGTTAAAAGCAGCTCTGTGTCCTATAGAGACCTCGATTGTCCTTCCCGAGGAGGCAGGAAAATAGGAAGAGCAGCTTGTTAAGCAAGGTAAGGCTCAGAGGAATGTCACTCCACAAATGGCTCTGGCAGAGGACAAGCCCATTAGGGAAAAGCTGTCAGTGCTTAAAGTGCCTCTGCTGACCAGTCATGTGCTCTTTTAGTTGTTTTTTTACCTATTGCTAATCCTCTTCATCTCTCCCTTTTCCTGGCTATTTACTGGCTATCTGTGCAGTGTCTTGAACACAATATGGCTTCAGTCTGGCTTCTTGGCACTGCTGTAACAGAGGTATTTCTGTTACTAAAAGCAGTCAAATAAAATCCAGCAGGATTGGGATGTGAACATTTGTGGTCAGTCTCAAAACCCAAACCAAAGTAGCAGCTTTGTTCTTTTCAGGCAGATCATCAATTAGGGCCAAAATTGGTAACATGTCAGTATGACTTACAGATTCCAGGCTGCTTTTTAAAAAGCATCCAAGATACATAGACCATTACTTGACATGATATAGATATGCGTACAACATTTACCCTGCAATTATTGAGATGCTTCTGAACCCTCCGGGATGTTTAACTTCAGAGCTCCTTCATTTTACTATTTATTCAGTGGTGGCCACAAACAAACCCCTATTCCTTATGTGAGGCAAAGATTTCTAAGAAAAGAATGTAGAATATCACGAAGTCCTATCCACTTAAGTTAAGGAAAGCCATTGCCTGAATGGGAATGACCTGAGCATTCATTCCTAAACTGTGCCATCAGGTACTTTCGGGGTAATCAGAGGTTATCGCCTCCAGAAAAAGTGCATCTGAAAAGAGAGACTGGCTGCCAGACAGGCATCTCTAAAGGGAAAGGAGCTTCTCTGCTGCAAACCAAGGAACATATGCTCTTCCCTCCATGCATCAGTGTACGGTAATGAAAAGGAGCAGGGCTTTTAGCAGAGCTATCCTGGCACACCAAACATACATTTGATGTTCAGTGGCCTAACATGAGTTAAAGGGAAGTGCATGGATGGGAAACATCTAAAAAGGTGTCAAATGAGGCCACCAATGCACTATGGATCAGAGCTTGAGTATACTGCCTGAAAAAATAAATTCCCTGCAGAAACCCTGTTCCCTTTTTATTCAATGTCTCGTATTCTGTTATTTACTGGTGCTCTCTATAATTTGCACCACTGCATGTTAGGACTTGCTGGAAACAAAAGGAGAGCTTGAGAGAGCAGATTTCAACTAGAATGTCATATCCAGGCAAGTTTCCTTGATATGAACTTTTCAAAATTTCTGGGCTTGGATGTTCCACTGATTTACCTTGGGAATGGTTTACTAGTACCGATGTACCCACTGCAGATCCAGGGAGATCTTTCCTCCTCTTGTTGCTTTTTAAAACTGTACCTCTGTGAGCTGACAGCTGCATCTCTACAGTTAAAATAATCTTTTGCCAATGGATTTTCTGTACACTTTCTGAAAATCCCTGCCTAGAAACGTGGATCTGTAAGAAGGGAATATCTGAATCTTCCTCTAGGCATAAGCGCAGTAGGCTCTTTTCTAGGTAACATGTAGTCGGGGTCAGGGAAACAGCTAATATCCCATGGTTTTAATTTGCTATATGTCAAAGCTCTGGAGAGTCAAGGTGGCTGCTGCTGTCATTGATGGAAAAGAATTTCAGACATTGCAGGGTGAAAAATCAGAAATGATAGCTGATAGGTAAACAAGTCCTCAAAACTATGTGAACCAGAACATGGATGTGGTAACTCACTGGAAATCAGTAATCGACCTGAAAGAGTCAGTTGGGCTTGCTAATGCAATTGGAATCAAGTTGGTAGGACTGGCAGGAGGATTTGCCTTCTGAGGGTTTGTTTTCATTGCTGCATGATAAACTGCACCTGGAGCAGGAAAGGGTTTTGTCTGGCAATGAGGAGAATGGGTCACACCTGAGAACTCTGGCTTAAATTTATGGCTGGGATGGCAGTGCTTTGTAACAGACCAACATGAAGGGATGGTGTGGGGCTGTGGTTCTAGGTCCCCAGGAATTCAGGGTGAATCTTTACTGCAATCTGTCTTTATTTGCCTCAGAGAAATGTGATTTTTACTAGCAGTATCATAGGGATTTTTGTGGCAAAGTGTGCACTGTACTATGAAGGTGTTGTCAGCCTTCAAAAAGCCCTTGTCTGAAGAGGGCTTTTTGAAAGTGGTTGTTTGGGGTTTTTTTTACATCTCTAATTAAAACATGGCTAAAAGTAAATTTCTAGAAGTAAAAGTAGGATTAAAACTTAGTTAGATTTTATGAAGTAATTAGAATGGCATTCATAAAGCCTGTGGCCAGATCAAAAATGCAGTTTTATCCAAAGCACATCTGCTGTATCTTTTCTTATTAAAGCACTTTGACCTTCTACTGTGAACAACAGAAGGTTTGGCAGGTGATATTATGTGCTCTAACCACAAAAAAGTAGGAGAGAGTTGTAATAACCCTGGAGTTCATGGAATTTTGCTTCCAGAGAGTTTGTTATGATTTTCACTTGTCTCTATGAAAACTTTGCACTAAGGGCAGATTTTATGTGAGCTCAGAGAGAAAACAACCTGAATGGTCATGTATGCATATCCCTTCCTTCCATGGCTAAGCTGGGCTCAGGCTTGTCCTAAACTTACCTGTTTTTATGTGTTTACCTCTTTTATCTAGTCAGACATAAAAAAATCTTATGTGCTTGAAGACTTGTTTTATTTTTTCCTATCAAAGAGACTACATTTTTCCACTAACTTTGCCTTGTTAAGATCCTCCCTAAAATAACACAGTGGCTGTGAGCACAGTTATTTCATGCTATCTGCAAGTTGGCCAAAGCCAGCTTTATGTTGTTCCTGAATGATGCCATAGGTTGTGCCTGTGGCTCCTGTCTTTACAATACCATCCCAGAATACAATTCCCTGGAGAAGGTGGAAGTTGATCACCTTGCTCTGTGAGAGCAGGAGCTGGAAGAGCACCAGCTGTATTAGATGGTAGAAAAGCTCCTGTGAATTTCCTTTGAAGCCTGTGAAGAAGGTGGGTGGTGGGGTTGCTTCCAGCTGTCTCTAACAGAGAGATGTTTGTGCTGACTTTCCTCTCTGCCACTTTCTGACACGTAGACTAACCATGGACAAAACTAGAAATCCTCACGTTAGAAAATTAAATACCTCCAGTAAAGCATAGAAAAATTTTGTGGAGACAGGTCTTCAGGAGACTGAAGAACAAGCTCAGGAGAGATTCTTGAGCAGGAGAATAGTCAGAGGTGAGGTAGACTGTACCCTGGCACAGGGGGTGGGACTCTTTCCTCCTCTGTTCTCTCTGTGTGTTGTCAGCACAGTCACAATTATGCAGGTACGGCTTCTAATCTTTCCCTTATAGTTCAAACCTTTACTAATAAGAACTCTCCACTCTGTGGACATCTCTGAAAACTCCATTTGCAACATCTTACAGAGACTATCTAAAAAGAATAAAAAGCAATCATGGAAAATCAGATCTTTGATAGAATATTTCCAGTTGGAAACCCAGGACTGTAAGCCACATCTGAAGAAAATACGGATGGCTTCCAAAAGAAAACATGTATTTTATTTTCTTTCTTCAAAGATAAGATATTGAACTAAATATGATGCTATATAGTGTGGTATTAAGTCATTGCAATCAGGAAAACCTACTGATTTTCTTTCTCTTGTATTTTCTATGCAAAGGTTCTTCTAAGAGAGCTTTGCTTGGCAGCTTTGCTTTTCATGGAAATGGGGTGTGGTGACACTACAGAATTTCCTTGTCTTTTCCAAGTATTTATCTGACCCAGGGAGTCAAGTGCAGGGCTTAGACAAAAACACATACCCACCCTTGTCAAGCCATGAAGGGATGGAGCCCAGCTGTGTATGGGGGGTTGCTTCTGCTGCAGAGTCCTTCACTGAAGGAAAGGGAGAGAGATTGCTAATGCTCAAGGGCTTCAAAGATAACAAAAAAACTGGTTTTCTTTAAAACAGTTGAGTCTGATTTGGTTCCCATTATATTTTCATTCACACCCTATGCTGCAGGAGATGGCATGTCTTGCACTCACACTTAAGCAAAGACCTTGCTGCTCTGTGTAGAAATGCCTTGAGAGGGGTCTCACACAAAGCTGTACTCACCTGAAACATGAAGATGTTCTCAGTGTCCTGCAGGTAGAGATGGCCAAAGCATGCCTTTCCAGGCCTTTGCCTGAACTAAGGAAACAGGTTCAACCTGCAGTGAAATCTGTTGTTAGTTGTGCTGTGGGACTGCTGTGGGATGATGACTTTTACTCCTGTTACAACAGTGGGCAATCAGAGGGACTAAGGATGTTTCAGCATGGGGGTGGTGTTTTGTTTTCTTTTTTTTATTTTTCCGTCATTTGCTTGATTCTTCTTGTAGTCCAATCTCCTGTTGCCTTTCCTTGAGAAACGTCTGAAGCAGTTCTGGTGGGGGTTTTTTGTAGTTACAGAATCAAGCAGAGTGGGACTTCCTCCATTGCTGGTGTTTGTAGGAGCCAGGGTCACACAGATATCTGTGCTGCACAGAGATGTCTCTGCTGTGCAGGCTGGTGCTGTGTTGGGGGTGTCAGCTCCTGAAAGCAGCCACCATGCCAGCACAGCCTTGTGCTCAGGTCAGCTGCTCAGTGTATTTTCAGGTGCTGTCAGGTTGTGTATGAGCAGGAACACCACTGGGCAGTGCCCTGGTGTGTGGTGGTGCCAATTCCCCAAAGCTCTGCTCATGTATAGTGGTTACCTCTTAAAGGATACCAGTTAAGCAGAAGCATCAGTGCTCGGCAACTTTGCTGCTCTGAGGAATCTCATCTGACGATGGGATGAGCAAACACATTTTCAAGAGTTCTTGTAAATGAAACAGCCTGCTGGAGAACTTAAAATTCAGGTCCTTGTATTTAAAAGAAAACTTTTTCATTATATTCTCCTACAGTCAAGAGAGTTAAATTAGTCTCCACCATTCTCTCTGCCTTCCAAGCTCTTTGGGATTGGAGAGGGAAGGACAGAAACTACTTGAAACAGACACTAATGGCACCAAAACGTGATAGAGCTGACTCTGTTTGAATCCTTTTTGAAGTCCTTCAGGTCATTGGGATGGCTTTCCACCATCTTCAGTCAGATCTAGCTGTAAGCACTGTTTGGAAAACACCCCGATCTATAATTTAGGCACCACCACAAAGGATGTATCAAAGCAAAATAGGAGGAGGGCCGTCCTTTTTCCAGAAGTGATTTCATATGTGTTTCATTACCATAAACCATCAGGGAAAGAGGAAAATATGACTCCAATACGAAGTGCATTCAAAACACATCATGAGTCTTTGTTAACGGGTGACCACAGGGGTATTGATTAGTGTCTGATTTGTTTTGCTGTTGTAGCAATGCTTTTCTGTGCTGCCCTGAACACAAGTTTTTTCTATTTTACTTTTTTTTTTTTAATTATAGAATCATTCCAGGCAAAGAGTCCTGAGTTATTAACATCTAAGATAGGGAATTCACCATGATTGTTCTTATTTCTTTGCTAAAGCATTATCTTATGAGTTCCTTTATTTCTATCAATACATATGTCTGTCTTTGGAAGAGGATACAGTACCTCATTTTTTTAATAACATAATAATGATAATTTTTGTTTGCAAATGGAGTATACAAAGGTATAAACTGACTTGGCATCTTTCCCTGGCTTCCTCAAAGAAATTACAGCTATAACGTTTATATAGCAAAATGACAAGGACTAGACATCACTCTTTTGAGATTACCATATTCTTCCAACAGCAAGAATTTCCCTGAATTTATTTTCATTGTATGTGTTGTGGCAGGTGCATAGGTGTGAAACAAATAAATAATATGAAAGAAACCTTCCGCAGAGAGAGAGAGAATATGTTCTGAGATGGTTATCTCGGAAAAAGTGAAAACTCCTGCACGGTCTCTTCAACTGCTGAATAAACCCAGCTTCAGAACATCATGGAACCTGTTAATCTCTCATTTTGTTTATGCTTTAATCAAAAACTTTCATTGCATGTTCAGAGGTAATATCTTATGTAGCAGTGATGCTGAATCTACAGCACTACATGTTAAATCATTCATACAGGTTTAGAGATAGTTACCTCTAAATGACAGTCTGGGTTTATTAAGGCTTTGTTTAGTGTCTGGAAGCAGCCCAGGGTGAAGGTAGTTTGTTTTGCCAGTAGCAGTGTCATTAGCGTACAATCTGTTGGAAAATGCTTTGCTCTTCAAAAATAAACTCCAGCATACAGTTGTGGTGAAGTGGACCCGCATGATTTGTATGCATTCAAAGCTGTTCTCTTGATTATTGATTAAGGCACTGTTCTGTGAAAGTCAAGTATTCAAGAAAGCACAGTTGTGGTTGCAGGGTTTCTTTCATTGGAGAAATACTATGGATTTTTTTCCTCAAATTTACAAAGATGAAAGTGAGGCAGAACTTGCTGACAGGGTTTTCATGGGGATCTACAGAATTGGATGAGATACGTGGTTGTGTAAAAGCCAGAGAGAAACAGAAGGCCTTTTTAAAGGTGTTAAAAACTCAGCCCTTGCTGAGTGCTTGCAGTTTTAGCAAACATGTCTGAGCTGGCCTGCAGAAAATGCATTTCCACCTCAGAGTGAAAATTCCACCAAGAACCCAGGCACAGGCTGAGGCTCTCATCCCAGCCAGGGCCTGAATAGGAAATGAGAAAGCATAAAGTGCTGATGACACTGCTGAGGAGCATAGTCCAGGCATGTTTTCCGCTGTAAATGACTTTTCTGGATGCCCTTGCTGTGGGCAGAGATGCAGGCCTGCTGCTGACCCCAGTCTCTTCCTGCAGCACTCTGTGTTTCAGACCCACTGCACACAGAGGCTCCTGCGGCTGTTGTCATGGGCTGCTGCAAACACTCACCCTTCTGAAAATGAGCAGCTCAGTTTTACTACTGGTCTGTATGCCAAGTGATCCGAAGTCTTGGAAAAAATGAAGTGGATTTCATTTTTTTCATTCACTCTCTTTGTTTCTCTGTGCAACTGGAAAGGAAGGGAACCTTATGAAAGCCAATGTTTCTCATTTTTGGGATGTCAAAGATTACTTCTAAAAGTAATTGCAAAGGGTATTTCACGTCTTTGCCTAAAAATTTATTATTCTATCTCTTCTTGCTTTTTTAAACTGTCAAATACACGTCATGGCATGGACCAAGATAAAATATATTAGTTCTTTTTTTGCCAAAGCTTCTTATTTTTTTAAATAAGTGCAAGTTTTGTTTCTACTTAATTGGTAAATAACCAGTCTGCTGAGGCTTCAAATAATCAGCCAGAAGCACCCTAAAACTCCTTACCTCGTCTTTCAGCAAGGTCTAATCTACTCATATGAACAAGCTATCTGGAGTTACGTGGTTTTCAGCCAGTAGGAAGGTCTCTCCTCATCTCCAGTGGATACAGAAGCAGTGACTGGAGAGGACTGAGGGGACTCGGCAGGGTCTGCTGTGTCTCAGAAACATTGTGTTCCTCAGAGGGAAGTGTTTCTGTTGTTTGTCTTGCCAGGGAAGTGTATTTATTTAGTGAACCATGCCAAACCCTCAATGTCTTGCATGAATAGCAAACAAACAGACTAACATCAGCAGACACTGGGAAATGGGAGATGACAACCAGCCAGGCTCTTTAGTGGTACACAACGAAGATGGGGCGCTTGTGTAACCTTAGCACGTGAGCCCAGCATTATTCCACTGCGCAGTGGACTTCCTGGTCACTGCACAGAGCTCCCCACACGTTGTTTATCCTTTCCCTTGCCCATGAATAGGATTGTCTTGTAATCAGTGACAGACTCAGGGACGGTTTTCTGTCTCTTGATCTCAGGGGGGAACCATGATGGAAGGAGAGGAGTGCACATCATTTCTAGCTTTAGGCAGATGATGATTAAGCTGGATGGCTAAAATAAGATCCAACCCAGGCATACTGTTGACAGCACTCAGGGAAAATTCCCAGGGACAGATTCCAGCTAACCCTGGTGCAGCCTGCCCACCATAACTGCAAGTCTCACTGTTGGCAGCTCAAGATGTGTGCACTGAGCTCTCCTGTCTCCTTCGTTTTTCCCCAGATGTTTATTTTAAATAGCCCTTTCCTCTTATACACATCTGGTTCCACATGTTCCCGTGTTAAAGTCAACATAAGGTTCCAAATAAATCCCTGATGCAACTGTGACAGCTTCATTGAACTTAGTGGCAACTGCTCTGAGCTACAGAGGGTGGTGACTTCATTGGAAACTACAGCAGGAGGAGGAAACTGGGATGGAAAAAGGAGGTCTGGTTTTGAATTCCTCTCGTTGCAGGCTTAGGGCATAAGTATCCAGAGATCCCAAGGACAGTTAATCCAGATTAATTTCTGATGCGTATTACTTCAAATGCAGGAACCTAAACTTTGGAAATTAAGCTCCCTAATGCATTGTGACAGTTCAGTTTTGTTTTTTTAAGAAGTGTTTAGGCGATGTGTTTAATGTACTTTAACTGCTCAATGGAGCCCCCATATCCTTGTCTACTATGGGCTCTCAAGTTGGTATAAAACCTTAGAAACAATGTAGTATTTACATACACCTTATACATGATGTTACTGTCACCGTGGGCTAAGCATAGAAAAATGTGCTTGTTTTGTTTAGGCATGATTTTTATTCATAGGATATGTGGATTTTTTTTCCAGGTGCTGCTCTTCCCTGAGCTTACAGTTGTTGAATTTCAAATATTGGCAATTGATGACAGAGCCTTTAATTTTTCTTCAAGGTCAATCTGTGCTCTTTCACTTGGGAAATCCCTGAAAAGAGTTTTAGGGCTATAATCTCCAAAGATGAAAATCCATGGGTTTTAATGGAGTTGTGTCAGCAGGGAACTTGCTTGTTAGATTTGGCAGAGCAATGGAGACAGCCTGATGGCAGTAGCTTCTGTTGTTGTCCCTGCAGAGAGGAATGAGGACATGGATAATCCTCTTCAAAAAGGATTGGACTCTCTCTGGATTCCCCACACAGAATTTCAGAATGAGTTTCATGCTGCATCTGTATTTCTCTGCAGGAAAAAAAAAAAGTAACTTAAGTCTAGATAACCGAAGTCAGTTAAAAATATATATTCACACACACAATCACAGTTTGGGATGCAGGAACAGAACCCATGAGTAGGAAATCAGGTATCAGCAGTAATGTGCTATTACATGGAACATGCGGGGCAGAACACTATCTTGGCTTTCCCATGAGGAGGAGAAACGTGGAGTGTTGGGCTTCTGTTTTAGGAGCCCAACAGGCAACACTCTCCTGTGTCTTGTGTGCTTTGGTGTTGGAACATAGTTCATCTGTAGGCTGTGACTTACAGAGTGGCCTGTTGTCCAGTGCAGGACACCAGTCATGGCCCGTTACAGCAGCACCCTTGGTAATGAGGGCTCCATGCTGCCACTAATGACAGTGGGCTTTCTGCTGCTGCATCCAGGCTGCCTCTGGTTCCCACTTGGGTCATTTAAAATGGCATGGGCATATTTACACTGTCCTGCAGCACTGATACATCCTCACGCTCCTGGTCCTTATAAATGTGGGGTTTGCACACTGGGATTGATCAAAACCTTGGGATCCTGTGTCAAAGAATTGTTCTGTGTCCTCGCTGCAGAAACTGTAGATCAGAAATAGCACTACAAATATCTGTTGTTCTGCTTTAACACTGGCAGGTTTTTACAACCTTCTGAATACCTATGTCCTCCTCTTGTGGGGAATACAGTGGACTTTGTATCTCTTTATTAAGTACTTTAGTCAGTAGTTTTATTTCATACAGTCCAGTTTAATGTATCTCCATACATATATGTCAGTTCCTACCTGTAGGAACCCAAATATGTGTTTTGCATGTTGTTTACATATAGACATATGTACATAAAATCATGCATGCATCTTGCATGGAGAGTTTGTGCATATCTGTACTGTGGGTGTATTTGCCTGTATAAAAATATTTGAAAAAGTAAATTAGAATATATTTTTGTATAGTTTTTTTTCTGTAATACTGATAGGTTCTAAGAAGGATACACCCTGCCAAAATTACCTCACAAGATGTCTAGAAAAGATGGTCTTTTAAACATCTTAAAAGTTCCATGATATTTGCAGAAAAACCAAATGAAGTGGTGACCTCACAGCAACACCAATGATCCAGAAAGCAGGAGGTATAAGGTATAATTTCCAATGCTGTAAGTTAATATGTGTACAATCCCACATGCTTTCCATGTACGTATGTGCCTACACTCCTCCAAACTTCATCCTGAAAACTCAGCCATGGCTGCGTGGAGCTTCTCCATCTTCAGCTTTCTTCTGAATACTGAGAGGATCTAAATGACTTTGTCTATGTTAATTGAAATAAATTACATTTTTCCTCAGGCCTTAGATGGCTTTAGTGAACTGACATCGCTTCCTCTATGAGGGACAGGGCAAAAGAGCAAACAATGTTTGCATCATGTTCATGTGAACTAACCTCAGCTGCTGTACAATGCCATGAAACCTCTCAAACCCAGTAACCCCAACCTCTATTAACCTTTCATGCAACCAGAAACAGAAAGGTGCAGCAAAACAGCAACTGCAACCCGAGGGCATGACAAGTGGCTTTATGTGACAGAAAGGAGCTAGGTTCAGTAATGCTTCTGCTGCTGTATCCTCGAAATTACTTGTGCCAAATATATTTTCATTAATGTTTATTTAAAAAAAAAATCCAGAAATAAAAAAAAAAAAAAAAATTTTGGCTTTTCAAAAAGCTACCTTTGCTTCTCCTTTCTATCCCAACTGAAAAATATTGACTTGCTTCAGTCAGAGGCTGGAAGTTGTGCATGTTTATTGCTTCATTTTCTGATAAGCTAAATCTGCTAATGGTCAGTAACACTGGGAGAAAATTAAACACTACTTCTGTGAAAAATATAAACTCTAGCCACTGACTGTATTAGCAAACACTGAATGACAATAGGCTCCTGTATTAAAGCATCAATTAAGCTTGCTGTAATGAGTGCTTGTTGCAAATCAGGACCACAGTCTTGTAATAGAAAAGTACATGAGGATATTTTTAATGCACTAATAAAGTTATGTCTTAAATTAAAAGACATATTTGCAGAAATTTGCTTTTACAGGAATAACTAAGTGCGAAGTAAGTTCAAATGAGTGTGTTCAAGAGGAAAGGAGGCTTTTGTATGAACTGTCCAACAAAATTCATCTAAAAATTTTGTATTTGTTGAGTTCCTGAATGACTGTCAGAGAGTAGAGTGTGGAGAGCACTGAAATGAAACCTTCCCATAAGGAGGAAGGAGGGGAAAACAGATGCCCATTTGACTAGAAGCGTGAAAAGTGTGTACAGGGGGTCAAAGACTGTCAGGACAGAGAAGAAGATGAGATGCCTGGTCTGCCAAGACACACCACCTGTCTGAAGTGGCAGAACAGATTGTAAAGCACTGGTGGAGGGGGGAAAAGACATGCTAATACTTATTACATTAAACAAAGAGTGTGGTGGAAGGAGCCACTAACAGGGAAGTCAAATGACTGGGGGAGGGCAGGTGGAGTGTTTGACAGCAATTTTTTTTGTTCAGCTTAACAGAGACAGAGAGCTTTGCACAGAGGCAGTGCTGCTGCGCTCAGAGGGCTGAGTCACAGCTCAGCAGTGGCCCAAACTGCACAGGTCCACCAGCAACCGTGTGAACGTGATCATTCAAAGACCCTGGTTCAGCATCCTGCAAAATGTGTTTTGTGTTCTCTGTCT
Organism: Manacus vitellinus; assembly: GCF_001715985.3. Classification (NCBI taxonomy): domain Eukaryota; kingdom Metazoa; phylum Chordata; class Aves; order Passeriformes; family Pipridae; genus Manacus; species Manacus vitellinus. The sequence continues at coordinate 678,416 of NW_021940687.1, forward strand.
TCAGACTTTGGTTCAAGCATTCAAGCTCTAGGTGTTTGGAAGGCCCCAGTTTCTCTTGATGGGTATGGTGAGTCTCTCGAGCTGGTCTGTGTTTACATTACATTCAGGAGTACGGATCCAAAGCAGATTTACTTTTTAGTCCATGTGCTAAAAAGTGCAGAGCATCTGGTTGGTAGCTGAGCAGCCTTGCTGGGCTGGTGTAGAGACCTGCCTCCAACGTGAGCTCTGCTAGGCAGGAGGAAGGGCAAGTTCCAGCCAGGTCTCCACTGCCGAGGAACCATCAACCATCTGCTACACAAACCACACTGGCAACACTTCTTGGGGACAGGGACAGAAGTTTAGGGATATTGCTTCTCCTTTTCTTGTTTAAATGTATCAGTGAGTCTGGTAATTTATGTTGTACAGTGAAGATCTTGGATTGTACGTTCTCGAAAGGTTCTTTATCTGAAATCCCTAGTACTCAGTCTTTACTCTGACTCCACTTTAACTACCTTGGCTGACTGACTGAGGAACTAGCTAACAGCCAGGATGAACTTCATGTCTGTTTAAATGCTTGTGGCTTTGGTGTATAATGTAATATGATGCTGTCCCCTGGGACATCGTGGGAAAATGTAAAAACCAATTCCATACGCATGTTTGCAATATTAGAAAGGCAGCTTGATCAGGTTGGGCAGGCTTGGATTCTTTTTATGGTAGGACAAGTAAAACAAGATTATGTTTCTCAGACTCTCTGGATTAAGAATTTCTTTCACATGAGTAAATATTTATAGAAGTTATATTTAATGGTTTCTTCACTGTAGAAGGATAGTTTATTTTATTTTTTAATGAGGATTCTACAAACTGAGACAGCTTGGTAGACCCAACTTTTTCCTCATTTAACCATGTATACCAGGGTAAACAAAAAAAAAAATAATCCAAAATCAACTTCAGTTCTGGCATTCTCAATTGCCTAATTAAAGGTTTATAGGGATCTTTAGGTAGATGTGTTTAATTACACACCTGACTTTTGCTATATACAGTAAACCGACATGTTCCTTGTATGCAACAGAAAATACTTTCCCAGAAGTTACCCAGAAAAGGCCAACTTCTATTTTGCTGTTCTTACAAAAAGGATGATATTCCAGTGCTTCTTTCACCAGGTTGTTAGTGATAGTGGAAAATGTGACTGCAGGCACCTGAACTGTAGAGTGACTAAAGGTGGTGCCAGAGAGGCATGTCGCAGCCTGTGTCCCTGCAAAGACACCAACTGTGGCTCTGGTCCCAAAGCCCTTATGGTGCCTCTCAGAGTCCCCTCCACAGGAGGATCTCAGTCAGAGCCTCACATTCTTCCTATGTGTCAGGAATCAGTTTGCAGAACAGTGTGATCTTGAACCTGCAAGATATTCTGGAGCTGCAAGAGGTGAACAAGCACATGGACCCTGTCTCAGGGAAAGCATGAAGAAAAGTAGCATGTGGAGGAAATACAGCTGAGTTTGAGCTGCGCTCTTTCAGAGTGATCAAGAATAAGTCACAAGATCCTCAGACATTAATTTCACTATTTATGACTAGAGAAGTAAAACATTTCTCTGGAGACAAGGAAGTAAAAGCAATTCTCAGTGCCCTGGGCATGGGACCATTTTGGGCCCGAAAAGCTTTAAGAGGTTCCTCTTCATTCAGTCCCAGTTACTTCTGCCTATCTGAACACAAACTTCTGCAGCCTCTTCCCAGGCTTCTTGTTCCTGAAACAAAGTCATTTCCATTTAGAGCCCTCCAAGCCCCATCCACTATAAGCTTTTCTTTGACCTGCTGAGTGTGGACAGTTTCCCCAGAGCACACTGTCCTGCCCACCCTCCCTTTACCAGACATGGCCAACAATTAAGCCAATTAAGCTATATGCAGAATTAAGTCTATAGGGCCAGATTCACAAAGGGACTCTGGTGTTTGAAATGGGAATTAAGCTGATTATCAGCATATCGCTCTCATTATACGGTCTTTGAAACTTTCATAGCCTTGTGCTTGTGCACATTTCCTCTCGGAAAGTTCCTGTGTGCTCAGAGAGGGAACAGAATTCCCTTTATGCTGCCCCCTCAGTGAGAACTGCCCCAGGGCGAGTTGTGGGCTGGGGGTAGCCAGCCCCCACCTCTCCCATGGTGTCCTCAGGATCCATGAAAAGCACTCTTCCCCACATCCTTGCAATAGGCTCTCCTTGCTCCGTGTCTTAGGAGAGCCTGTTTGAACCATCTTGTTTCACACCTTTATGTACATAGTCATCGGGGGACAAAGGACATTTCTATTGGGAGAGCCTCACAGAGCTTTTCTTTCATGTGTGACAGATGCTTTCAGAATACATTTGAGGGAATCTGCATAATTGATACACAACACCAGTGCCCCAACCTGAATGACTTAAAGTCTATTTTCATCTCGTGTGGTTCAGAAGCAGCCAGTTCAGAAGCAATAGAATTTGTAAGGCTCCATTAAGATGTGCAGGTCTTCAGGCTCTCTAGCAATGGGGACCGTGTAAATACCTGAGGACAAATACCCCGGGTTTCATTAGCAAGATAAAATCCTCAGGGTGAAACATGGGAAATCAAATGCAATAAGGAAGTGATTGTGAACAGGTTATGCATAATGTCAGCCACAGCAGGCTGAGGAGTAATGAAAGCAGGGGAGAATGATGAGCTCTAAACTGCAACGATTGCCCTGTGAGCCTTGACTGCTGCAAGACATTTCCTTCCCCCGTCAGTCCTAGAAAGGCTTAGCAAACTTTTTAATAAAAAGCCAACATGGAAATTTTTTTGACAAGGTACACAGTTCAAAGTGTTGTTTCTGTCAGCAGCATGTTGTACTACCCCTCCCTCTTCAGATTTTCATTTTCATCCAGGCATAAAGGCTCATCCCAAAATGAGAACTCAGGTGGATTAGTTTCCTCTCATTGAACAGAAGGTATTTGAATTGCCCAGGCTGTGAGCTTGATGATTCTGGTCAAGCCTTTTGGAGAGGCTATAAGTTTCCCAAGGATGAGAGTTAGATAAACATTTGTTTCATTTTAAAGACATTTTGCAGACCATTACTTTGCTTATTAATGGTTCTTCCTTTCTTTCTCTGATTTTTCTCATTCCCTAAACTCTGTGATTTACTAGAGTGCCCATGCCTTGGTTCCCAGGGTATGTGGGACTGCAGCCCTTATGGGCTAGTGGAGTTCTGCTTGGGGTCCCCTGCAGGGCCTGGCCTTCCTGAGGGTCCCTGTAATAAAGACTTCAGCAACGTTCAGTAGAGTTTGAGTGTTCTGAAAGTAATACATCTGGAGCCATACAATACTCGCTTCAAATAAAGTGGGTTTATCCCATGTTCAGCTCCCTGAGTCACCATAAATCATTGGATGAGTTGCTCTCTTGTCACCATGCTCCATTTAAATTAAGGATAAAGTGTAGTGTTTCTTCACCTGCCAGGAACACTGGCTTTGCACTTAGTTTCTCCAACCTTCCTGTTCACTTTCTGGTGTCTCTGCATGAATGGCTTTTGCTGAGAACCCTTGAGAGATGGGCTGCAAGACCACCTGGGTTGGATCCAGTGTGGCAGGTCCCAAGTTCTTGGATGCTTCATGGCAGTGCAGCTATTGTACCTGTAAAGTATCAGTGTGGTGAGCAGGGCCAGTCTCAAAGACAGCATTTGTTCCCTTTCCTTCTCTAGTTTCAATAATGTTTCTGAAGTCATGGTTACTCTTCTGTTCCAGTTCTCTGTGTGATGACAGAGCAAAGACATCTCACAGAGACAGCGCAGAAAAGCTTGGCGGAGTATGGAAATCACATAAAAAATGATCATTATCAGTAAACATGAATAAGCTATTGGCACCATTCAGCCTAACATTATAATTGCTACAAATCATTTTGAGACACATTTATGTTTAGTGGCCAGTAAGAGTGAGAAACTTGTAATTTAGTTCTGACAGACACACTAGGAAGTGCCTCTTTACAAAGTGCCTCAGTACACAGAACTCTGCATTACTTGCAGACACTATTGACTGAGAAAGCAGTGTCATAGACTTTGTATGGCTACTTCAAGAAGCCAGGTAGGTTTTGTACAAGTGAACCCAATGTGAACCAATTGCAACCAGAATGCAGCCAACAAAGGAAATGGGAAGCCTGAGCTCTGAGTTTCAGGTCTTCATCTTATTCTTCCCATTGGTGAAGAGACTCAAGCCCCTCTTCCTCTTCCAACCCAACCCATTCTGTGATTCCCCACAAATGGGCAGGGTGTGCTAAACTCCTACAAGCAAACTTGTGCAGCTCCAGGACAGGCTTCTCCAGTTGTTCTGAAACTTCCCAGCCCCCTATCTAGTGGGGTGGCACACTCCAGGAGTTTGGCAGTGCCCCCTTGAGTGACAAATTTGCATTTCCCTGAAGGAGCACAGTGGTGCTATTCTATCTGTAGGTTACTAGAGAATCAGCTTTATTGCTTGCTACAGGAACATACATTTGGAATAAAGAGACTAAGTTACAAAGGAAAGAAACTACATAGCATGTTATCAAAGTTAATACTGAATAAGAGAGGTTCTCTTTAACGTCTGCAGACTTTCACTTGCTTATGAGCAAGCTGTTTAGCTCTTTGAACCTAGTCCAGGCTTAATGTGTCCTGGAGAATTCTTGAAGGAATGTCTTTTCTACTCTTGTTTGAAGTCGGGTCTGTGCTACCCAGGCCACAAGATTATTTGCTCTTGTCATTAAACCAAATGGAAAAATCCAGCTTTATTTTCTTTCCCATTCATAATTCTTGTGTTTGGAAAGTTAAGACATCATATGACCATGAAGATGTTTGGGTCCTTTTGTCTCCTTCCCTGACATTTTGATGACTGTGCCTATTTCTGTTCTTTCTCTAGATTAAACATTGCCTTCATCATTGTGCTCTTTCTTGTTCATTATGGAGCCTTAAGACATAGTAGCAATATTTTATACATCTTGTATCACAACACTTTATAATTCTACCTGCATTTTAACAAGAGAGGTAAAATTTACTACTGGCAATCTGTAGAGTTCAAAAACACTATTTGGACATGAAGGAATTAAAAAATGGAGATGCAACACCTCTTATAATTTTGAAAAGATTGCATTTAGAGTCACTGTGGCGTGTAGTATATAGGAAAATGTGTTACTTTGGCTAGGAAACACTGCACCTGCATAATTCTTTGTTCAAATCTCCTGCAATATTAGTCTAGGTCCTTGTATTACAAAAAAATTTCACTGTGATTAAATGGAATTAGTGGATGATACATCACTTAATGCAGAAGTAATAATATGACTTCCCTCATTAGTGCAGGACTGCTATAGTTTCTTAATTGATTTTAATCGGCATTTAATTAGAAAATGTGATTCCCCTGTGGCTAGTTCATATTTTACACTATTCTAAGGTAGACTAATTTCTTTTCTACAAGTGGCATCCCAATTTCAGGTTAGGAAAAATATGAAATCTTTTATTTGGCTTGTGACCTTTGCGGCTCTCTCTGTACATCACAGACTTGGGCTGCTTATCAACCCTAAGCCTCTAAAGGTCACCATCACCGGTCTCAGGAAAGAATCCCTTTTTCTATCTCTGGAGTAGAGTTTCCTAGTGTTGAAGTACCTCACAGGCTGTTGTACTTGTACAGCAGGTATTCAAGTATTTCTTGGGGAAATAATGCAAGGACTCCATGTTCAGAACTTGTGGGAAGATACGGACAAAAGTTTTATCATCTCTGTAAGGCTGAAAATACCCGTGAGTCCATATATTGAAAGGGTGGCGAAAGGTGCTCAATGTAATACTCTATTGTTTCAGCTCCAGAAGGAATGTCTTGAAATAGAGAGGGAGAATATCCTGCTCTTTGAATGAATAGCATAAAGAAATCCCTGTGCTAGCATGATATGAAAGTTTTATCACATTCTGGATTTTCAATTGTGCTGTATTAAACCATATTAATATTTGGTTTTTCTAGGGCAGTCGAAAATCATTGGTAATGATGAATTTTTCATTTACACTAGTGCCAAATGATCAGCCTTAGTGCTCCTAGGTCAGTCAATCATTCCACTCTAGTGGAACATTTCTGCCTTTAAGGCAAATGAAACTTTTTTCTCTCTGTCTCAAGTGTAGATAACTTATGGGACAAACTCACTAATAGCTTATCGTGTGTGCAATGGCTGCTGCCCTATGATCCATCAACATACCCAAAATGAAAAGTGATTTCCCCAGAGACTCAGGGTAGAGCTGCTCATAGGTTTTTTTTGTGTACCTGAATGTAGATTCTCTATTAAGCAGCCAGATGAAGCGGAGTCTCTCTAACCAGCCATGTTGTGACTTGCTAAGAAGGAAAAAAACCCCTAGAGTCTGATCCAAACATGGGTATAATATACGGATATCTTGATTCCAAGGACATTCAGAACAGTAATCCTTCCCACAATTGGAACAACATGAGCTCATGCTGAAGCAAAATTGTATTTAAACAAAATGATCTCCAAAAACATTAACCCTAATAGTCCATTTTGTAATAGAAACCTACAGGGTTATTGCCCAAATTGTGTTTTTGCTGTGAGTTATGTATGGTGTAGATTTCTTAACAGTCATTTGCCTCAGTACAGCAAAGAAGGCAGGTGTGGCTGCCCTTAAACCCTGCTTACAACATCACTTCCAAACAAAAGCATCTGACCCTTTGGTTTCTGGCTTTGTTTGGCACAGAATTGTAACTGCAGGGATTTCTCAGTGACGTTCACTCATTTTGTCTTTCTTTTAATACTGCTGCTCTGAGATTGGTGGTATATTGAAACTTGAGTAATTACATCTGCCTGCATGGTGTATTTAGCCTTACAACACAATATTCCTTTCTTTGCTTTATGTCTTTTATTATTGCCTGTTTTCTGAAGCCTTTGAATTTAGCTCAGACTGTAAGGTTGAAAGCTGTTGATTTCTGAAAGGTAAAAATGAACAAACAACAACTCCTCCAAAGCTCACTAAATCAACATATTTGTTTGCAAACCAGCACTAACAAAAAGGTTGCTGAGGAGACCTCTGCTTCTTTCTGCTTCATATCCTTGCTTTGTGCTGCTTGCCTATCCTGCTTTCCCTCTTTTAATTTCTTTTTTAATAATGTGTCTTTGTTTCTTCTCTCCCACCTGCATTTTTCATCTGCCTTCTGTATTTGTCTCCTGTACCTCCTTCAAGTTTTCTTCCCGAGGAACCTTCCATCCTGAAGAGAGCATTGTTTGAGAGAATGTCTCCCAGTAAAATACCAACAGACCAGGTTCTTAGGTGCCCTGTAATGGTGGAAATCAGACACAGTGAGCAGGATTCACCAGAAACTGTATTATTTTTCTACTGGCATTTTACTTTTGTTCTAACCCACTTAGGCTGGCAGGAATAATTCCAGTGCAAGGCATGATGTGAACAGTAGTCGGATCTCAATCTGGTTTACTGAGGAAATGCTGTAAATCCACTCCAACAGGTTGGTTGTTTTGGACTTTAGCACAGACTTTTCACACCATTTTTTATGATGGTTCAATGAGTGAGGTGCCCAAATCTGAGGTCATGTAATCTCCAGTTGTTCTTATTGGTGTCTGGACAAGTAGTTTTCACTTTGCATCTGTGTTATTGGTTATGTCTGGACATCTTTAGGCATTTGAAAGCACTTTAGCACTGGTCTAATTAAGCTCGTACTAGGGGCAATGGTAGAACTGCTGTTGACCTCACAGGAAAGAAGTTTGACAAATGCCAAGTGGTTTTGAAAAGCCCAGTGAAGTGCTCTACAGTTGTCCTGCTATTCTGGAGCAGGAATGAATAGGGATGTTAAGAGTGCTGCTTAATGGCCCTTCTCAGGCTGCTCCTGCAGTGGTGGCTCTTGCTTTTGCCAAAGCCAGTGGGGAGAGTGAACGTTACACAGGAGCTGCTCTACGAGAACTACCCCTGCTCAAGCTCAGATTCTACTTAACACGGTATATTTCAGATTTATTTTTAAAGGCTCTTATAAATATAGTTTTGTGGTACACATGTCTGAGGCGAAGTTAGAACCTCACATCAGTCGCGTGCTGTTCTGCAGCAAAGACAAACACGCATGAGAAGCATATGGGAAGTTGAATAAAAATGCAGTGCCTGAATCTGCTCTAGAGACAAACTTGTGAAGTGGCCTTTCCCCATGTTTCGTGAAAATGAGAATCTCTTACTAGCCCAAAGTGGAAAAATGCGTTATGTTTGTATGTAATAAAATGTGTTGTCTTTGAAAAATCTATTTATAGGCCTTGTCAATGGCAGCTGTTCAGCCTACTGTCTCACTGCTACCTGCCAATTTTCTCTTTATGCTTCTATTAACTGGAGCTTTGGGATTCACAGTTTATTCTAATTCATTCTTAATGATAGAAAGTCAAAGTCTCTTGTGTCAGTACTTGTGAGATATGCTGAAGCACTGCAGTCAAACTTCGTATGGAGAGGGATTTTTTTTTTTTTATTTCTCTATACTTCTGGATGATTTTTATACATTCAGAGTATCAGGATTACAACTGGTGTCAGAACAGAATGTGTCAGTAAGAATGAAGTTTTGCAATCTGCATTGTTTTAAAGGACTTTGATCCTGTCCATCCATGAATAATTTCTTGGTCTCAGGGATATTCCTTTAGTCTTTTAGACAGGGGCTAAGTAAAGGTTGCTGTCACTTTTACTGAGGCAAACCTGTGTATTTCTGAGATGTGATTCTGTTAAAGGGTTATGTGAGTGCTATCTCAGAGATGTTGTTTAGCAGTGTAGGGAAACGCTTGCTTTTGTAATGCAGATTTTTAAGCAGAGTTACTTGTCACTTCTCCTTTCATTGGCAGTAGAGACACTGATGGGAAGTCTGTGAGAAAGTTTAGCACACTTAAAGCAGGCAGAACAAGATCATGTGGGTCAGGTAAAACATTATTTCTGAAATACCATTTTCCATTATATGTCTCAGTAGCAAGTGCTGCTGCTGTTCTGTGTGTGAGGGGGTAGAGGTGTCTGCAAATTTGTGATATTTAGTTGATCTATTCCAACAAACTTAGCCTCATTTCCTCCACACAGACAGCAAGTCAAAGGAAGATGTATTTAGCAAGAGGCATCCTACTGAAGTTAAAATTAAAAGCTATAAAAAGAGCTGACACTTTGAGTTAGGCAGAAGAAACAATCCTTTATTGTCCCAATGAGGTTGAAGCATGACAGAAATGAAGGCTCAGTATGAATGAGTTAATAACAAAATCTAGTGCCTTGCCATGTTCTTAGAGCTGTTCAAGGGTGTTGAAGGAGAAAATGTAGTCTCCGGTCATATCATGATATTACTGGGTGCAATATGCACTGGTGTCCAAGGGAATTGTGCTGTTTGTGCCAGGATTGAATTGAAAACTTCATGGTTGTTTGTTTGTTTGTTTGTTTTTTTCTTCATTGCTTGGATGTGCAGATAAATGCAGTAACAGAAGACTGTCAGAAAATTAACAGAAAAATTATCAGTGGATATCAAGACTACAGCATTTCTCCTATCCTGATTGTATTACCCTTGAGCAGCCAGAAAAGCTATAAAAGAAAACAAATTTTCTACTGTACCAAAACTGACTGCTTTAATTTCTACTTTCATTTAGAGATAGGTATTTGAGAAGTAATAAATATTCCTAAGCTGTACAAAACCACCACTTCAGTTAACCCCAAAAGAAGAGAAAGAACAATAGGTGAAAATGCAGTGGACTCAAACAGAGAAATTAAACTGATGTCCTGGAAAAATAGACACAGATCAGGAAATCCTCTCACTGATGGGTACCCAGAAAGCACCGATGCATAACAGGGTCAACTATTCCTTTATGAACTCCCCCCCTCCTTTTTTAACCTGAATTTTAGAAGTTCTCTGCATGAGATTATTTTTCTTCTTTCTCTGTGCTGAGGGTCTTTGTAGAAGTGCAGTAAAAACACAGAAAGGAAATAGAGAGTCTGCTGAGGACAAGTGACCTAATTTATGGCTTTATGTCCCAAGTCTCACCAGAATGTCCAAGGATAACATCAGCTAGCTCTCTCACAGTTACTAATTATGAAAAAGCTTGGCAGGGCGGCCTGAATCTTTTTATTAGACCAAGTAATATGGCTGTGGGGAAAAAGGGAAATATCTGGAATAAATAAGATCTTCTACCAGTTCATTAAAAATATATGATTTGGATTGTTGGAAGATGCAACAACCCTGGGCTTCCTGACAAGCCCTTGCCGGTTACCACACTAACCTTCCAACTACCACTAACGTATGTACAGCAGTTTTGGATAATTTATTTGTTCATGTCCTAAGATGCAGGGCCTTGAATGGACAGGGTGGGTACCTGATAATTTTGGGGAACATGTGGTGAACTTTGAGACAATTTGGAGCGTGTTTGTCAGAGTTGCTGGAATTAGATCAGCATATGCTGCTTGAGGAGCTGGCCAGTACACAGATGTGGGGGAGAAATAAGGGAAAGGTACAAGTGCGAGTTAAGAAGCTGTTGTGAAAATCACTAGTTACATAATTTAAAGAAACGACTATCTGAGGAGGGGGAGAAGAGAAGGCAATATGGCCTTTTCAATGCAAAAGAAAACTCTGAATCAATGCTGAAAAAAACAAATGGCAAGGTCATTACATTGACAATGAATAATAGAGCAGCTAAGAAAGGCAATTGTGTGCTTCCATTCTTAAGAAAGCCATTTCTTCTGGCAACCAACCATCCCAACCAGAGACTAGAGTCTTATTAGAGTAGGAAATGAGTTGTTCTGCTGACTTCATGCGTGTAGTGAATTGGCTGCAGAACTTCTACAACAAAGTTCTTTTCAAACAAGTAGCAAATTGCAGATGAGATTCGTTAATATGCCTCACGGCACTCAGCTGTGTTAGTACATGCCAGAATGTGCACAACATATGGAGTTTAGGTATAGATTTAAACGTGTTAAATTTGACTCTCAGATTGATTATGTTAGTGTTAGACAAATATTATCTGAAAGGACACAAACACAGTAGTTATCAAAATAAAGCACCAAGCAGAAAGATGGATGTAGCGTGCCCAGGCTTAGCTGATTGCTGTACTGAACTTTATCAGGACACTGAAGCTGCACTGGTTTCTTACTTGTGTGAAGTGATTGTACTGTGTGATGGCAGCAAAGTCCCACAGATCTGATTGCAAAGATTAGTGAAAGGCTCAGTGTTATTAAACCTCTGTCATTCTTCCTCTGTTTTCCACAGACACAAAAGAAGTATATTTTGAGATATAATAAGAAGAGACAAAACTTCTGTTTTCCTGTGCAGGGAAGGCACGGGATATGCCATAACTCTCGGTGTAAGGAGAGCACCTGCTGAGAGAACTAACAATAGGCCATTCACTAAAAAAGCACCAGTAATTAATCCTGGAGTTATACGGGGTTGTAGGCTAGTTAGAGGCCTGGTGTAAATGAGTATAGTCTAATGGTACCCTAATTTACACCCCGGTTCTATGGCATTTAAAGCTATTTGCAGTATAAGCATTAGTTTTTATAATTTGTTCTGCCAGAGGAGAGATTCTCTTCTATATTGCATTGTGTAGGTACTGGTTTCAGCATTTGCTGGGAGAAGAAAAGTCAGGTCAGCTTGTCTAGTTGGGAACTGTTGTTCTATTGAAAGTAATTGCAGTTTTCATGATAAAATGTTGTATGTATTATATTAAATTTATTCCTATACTCTTGTATTGACCAATCGTGTAATTAAGGGATATACCAAGGATTTCTACTGTAGAAACCAACCACCTATCCTGAAGACTTTAATATAGCTGTAAAAGTTGATTATATGTTAGAGTGTGAGTGTAAAGATCTTGGAGAAAGAGCTCTTTAGTGCACATAAAGACATCTCTATATAATGGCTTATAAACATCTTCCCTCAAAACCTGACAATATTGAAGGGAGATGATGAAGAGCTACTCAAAAATCCATTTAACTGATAAGCTGAATGCTCCTAATAAGCCAGTTTCAGGTATCACAGTGAAATAAGTGAAAACACAATCTGAAGCAAGAGTCTGAGCCGTAAGAAATCCTGCCCTTTCAGGACAGTTTTTACTCAAAGTGTGTTCTTTAGACCTCGTTTCGTGGTGATAATGTCAGCCCTTGAGGTACCCACAGTTGGCACCTGCTGCCAGTCTCTCAGTGCCAGGTACAGCAGGAGTAGGAGCCAATCCCATCAGTCACTGCGGGGTTCTTCTTAAATATGGCAGAGCTCAGTTTAATTTCTGTACAGGAGCTGCACCTGCTGCCTGTGGGACAAAAAGCCTGGCCTAGCAGGCTGCAGTGCTGAGAGTCTGTCTGCCTGCAGAGGTTGGATCTAAGCTTGCTGTACTGCAAAGGACAGTGCTGAGTGTGAGTGAGCTCACGCCTGGGCATGGCTGCTGCTCAGGCACTGTGGGAGATTTAATGAGATCCACAGGGAGAATGAGCCCAGTCATGCCCACACAGTCCAAGGGCAAGTGCAGCTAAACCAAGGCTCTGGAGCTGCCAGAGAACTTCACCATGCATTTCTTTCCTGCCTTGAGCTTTCACTAACTCAGGACCTCTGTGTTGCACTCCATCTCATGCAGGACTGATGTCCAAAGTCCTACAGCACTGCAGATTATACACCAGGGCTGCTCTCATCTCTTTGCAGTGTTCTCTGGTATTCTTCCAGTACACCCTTTGCGCCCTTAGAATGGGTATGGGGAGTGGAGGGGGGGTGACCCCATGAGACAGGGGTTACAGCTTCCACAGGGAGCTGTGGAAGGACTTTCCCTCTGACTACCCCAGTGGGAAACTGTACTGAGTTTCTCTGGACTGGAAGTTGCTCTTTGCCTTTCACACAGAAACCTCTTTGCTTTTCAGTGTATCCTTTAGAGATTTTTGGCAGTGGTTTATTCAGTAACCAAAATTTTCTGCTTACCAATTCAGTTTCAGAACAGGAACAGAAAACCAAACAGAGGGTGCAGATGAGAACAGCAGCTGAACAGGGCAGGGTGAGCCTCAAGTGAATGACAGTTCCTAAGCAAATGCTCTACATTTCTTAAACTTTTGGATTTTTGCTATTCTGGCACAGGCTGTCTAGAAATAGCAGTGCCTGGGATCAGCTCTCCTGCAGCAGTGGGTTATGTGGCAGAGAGGAGCCCTTCTGCAGGGAGGGGCAGCTGTGAGCACTCTGCAACAGCCCAGCTGCCTGTGGCTCTGTCCATACCCAGCTCACTGGGGGGATCTGAGTTCAGGGGGTGTTGTGTGTGAGCCCAGGGAGCCCTGGAAGCTGCAAGATCAGAGCCCAAGTTTACATGTGCCATAACCAGGCTTTGTTTTCAAAATAAGAGGCTCTGGCCACAAGGCTGAGCTCTGTGCTCACCTGAGTTTGGAACTGCCTGTTACTCTCAAGTCCTGCATTATTCTCTTCTCGCTTCTGCCTCTCTAAGGGCAGGCCTTCAGGGCTTAATTTGTATATATGGTTGACATAATTATGCATGTAAATTAGACATGCTCTTTTAACTTCACATATCTGACTACCCCATTAAAGAGATTTAAGGGCACCTCTGGTCAGTGAAGGTGACTTAAAACTAACTTCTTTCATATCATGTGAGTATACTTTGTTTCAGCTGGGTCCTGACCAGCAGAAACCATTCCAGGTTTGTTCTCAGCTCATGTCTGATGGTTCCCTTAGGGCCATTATATTTATATATATAAGTGTATATATTCATATCCATATCTATATATAAACTCATTTTTAATCTAGGTTCATTTAGATAAAATAAAGCATTTCAAATATTTAGAAGAGAAAGGAAAGGACAAGTTGCTTTCTTGTGAGGAGAACTGAGTCTTCCTTGAAGACTGAGCACTTTGATAATTTTCTGCAGCAGTTATCTTCAGCACCAGATTTTGGCAGAACATGATTGAATTAGGGCCTGAGGGTACAAATTCCATTTCAGGAGTATGCTGGAAGAAGGAGTCTGCCAGCATAAAGACAGAGACAGTATCTGCAGTGTAAAAATTTGGAACAGACGGCATAGGGTCGGGAGAAGGAGGGGCATCATGACTGGAGAGGGAGCAGCAGACAGAAAGCCTCGGCCAAAGCCCCCTTTTGAAGTCTGTGGCAGAGCCAGACCAGGCCCAGGCACCTCAGTACAGGTGAGGGAGGCTGCAGGCAGTGGTGTGCACTTCATTCCCCTGGTAGGAAACACCCTGTACAGGCTAAGGGTAAGATGGACTTTTCTGATCCTAGCCCAGTATTTCCACAAAATCCTTTCCTGTCCCTGTACATTTTTAAAAAATATTACTTTATTTTAGCCTATCTTTGGGATTAGAGCATTGGCACTAAGTGCAAATGAGTATTTTCTCCCATGTGCTTGAAGACCACCCAATCAAAAACAGGACCAGAGAAGCTGGTGTTATGCCCAAGTTTAACTTAATCCACCACTGAACTTCAGCTACTTGCATTGCACCTCTTTTGTTGGTTTTAATCATTGTGTCACATTATTGTTTGAAGCTGGCAGCATTATATTTAATCAAGAGCATTTGCTTAATTCATTTTCAGTTTCTGCAGTGCATGTGTCTGATAGGGTAAGAACCAGTCACAAATGGCATCAGTGATAGTGAGTGGCCCAACTCCTCATACCCAGAGCAGCAAAGTTAAGCCTTATAAAAAACCTGGAGCAAACTCCAGGAGAGGAAAACATCCAATTGGATGGAATTACCTATAAATCCCAGGGGCAAGGGCTCCCTGTAGTACAGTGTGGGGCTCCAGAACAAACCCACTGTGCAGACATTAGAAAGGGAAGAAGGGGACAGAACAGCTGATCGTTTTAAGTAACTAAAGGACTTTTTGAAAAACAATTATTAAATTTAGTTAAGTAAATTAAATATGAAACTTATTGTGTCTATATAGAAGCAGTAAAAAAAAAATCAGTGCACTGCTTTGCACTGGTTTCTCTTTAAGGCAGGGTAAGCATCTTGCTTTAAGGACGTGCGTTGTGGGGAACTGCAAACTGAATCCAGTTCTTCAGGCCCTGTGACTGCCAACTCCAGTGAGCCTGCTGGACTGCAGGAGTTGGATGTCTGCTGAGCAAACTGGGGAGGAGAATGAACAAGTATTAACCTTTTCCTCAGGGGTCAGAGCACAATCAAAATGCCCTTCCACAGAAAGTAACAGAATGAGATTAATTTTACATGCTACAGCTATGATTGTCCAAGTGTTATAGGGAAGGCAGGATAAATTCAGGCAGACAGGGTTTCATTAATTGAGGGAATTTCCTGGCTAATTTACAGGTGTTCAGGGACCTGACCTATTTCAATTTGAATAATAGCTGATGACAGAGTTCAATATGCACCAGCATTCTATTTAAACAGAGGGGAGAAATTTGTTTTGGGCTGGGGCTTCTTAATTAGTATTCCCCAAATATGGCATCATTTTGCTATGCCCAGCTAGCACTATTTCCTTGTCAGATTTAAACTTAAAATCAATGCCTTCAGCTTTGCTCTATGTAAAAGATTTAAAAAAAAACAAGCTAAAGACACAAAACTTGGGTTATATCTGGTTATTGATTTAAGTTTTAATCTGAATTAAATGGGGGAAAAAACCAGAAAAACTCTCAGATACTTTTAAAATTCTTCCTTTGATAATTAGACTCTTATTTCAAGTTTCATTTGGTTAATGGACAACTATCTTGGCCATAAATTACACTTTCTATGGTGCTATGTTTTATACCCACCTGAATACCAACAGTCATCCCCTACTCACTCTATCAGTAAGAGGGAAACAACAAAAGGGAGGATGACCAGAAGCCATGGAAGACAATTCTATTACCAGCTCTGGTCTTCCAGTTATTCACTGTAACTTGAAATTACTTGCTAAGTTTCGAAATTTCAGCTAAAATTTTTAACTGTAGGGTTTTTAGCCTATTTAGAAAGAAATAATCTCAAGCCCTCTGGGCGGTCAGTTAATATTTAATGCTGTTGTACTCTGACATCAAGATTTCATGAGTAGGTAACAAAGAAATGTGTTTAGCTCACAAATTCCTTGAAGCACAGCACAGAGTGGAATGCACACCTCTAATAGTGGGTTAATTCAGCTGTTTTCTATGTCACTTTTCAGTTAATACAAAACATACCTGCCTAAGGTAACAGTGGCACTGAGCCTCCTGCAGTCCCTAGTGCCTGACAAAGGTAGCTCTGGTCCTGCACAAATACTGGTCTGTGCAAATACTTAGAGGAAGAAAGACCCTGTCTCTGGGATGTTTGCAGTCTCCTAGATGTTACTTACTGACTTTGTAGGTCTCTGTAATAAGCTTTAAGTAGAGGGAGTTGCTTTAAATGTGTAGCATCTCACTTAAAACCAGGCTTAACCTTCAGTATGATACTGCCCGGCGGAGCGATCTATCTGTTAATCACTTAGATTCCCTGCTGCCTGTTTTCCATCCATTTCCATCTCTCTGTTCTGGCTTCTCCTGGTTGTAGGAGGAATATAATATTTCTCACTGCCTGTCCCAAAATCTTGGCACAAATATTCCTCAGAGTTTGGGGCTCAGCATATACCAACCTTTAGAAGTAAACTTGTGCTAACAGCAGTCTTACTCCTAACAATCAGAGCAGCAGTAAAATGAGACAGCCCCAAATGTCAGATTAATGACAGATAACCACTATGCAACCCAATGCAAACTAGTTCCTGAGAATAACTCCTGTTGTCTGTCCCATAGTTTAAGAAACTGTTAGGCTCAGACAGCTCCTGTGAATGGCATTTCTCCATCTCCCGGCAAAGCGTGCACACTCATGCCCAGTTCTCATAGATTGCATCACAGACAGTATCTGTGACTGGGGAAGACAGTTTCTGTGAGGCTGAGTAGTTCCCACGGTTCTTCCCCAGACAAATAATCTTGGCATTTGTGAAATATTAAGTTTGTAGAGAATAGTGACTTCTTTCTTGTTCAAGAAATAGCGTTGAGCTCTCCTATGTTATTTTATCGGTGTTCATTTTCACAAAAGGCTAATAATCTCGTTTCTTTCCTTGTCTCCATTGTGAAGTGCATTTGCACCTTCTTTAATCTTTTCAAGATAAGCAAGCCAGCCAGAGGCTAAATAATTACTGACAGCTGCTAGGTACTGTCTGTCCTATTAGATGTGTTAATCAAATTTTGTAAATGTGTAGAAACTTCAGCATTAGCAGAACAAGGTAACTCGGTGGGTTTTTTCATCAGATTTACCCAGAACAGTGTATTCTGCAAATATTTTCTACCCAGTCTCTCAGAATCACAGTTTGAGTTGGAAGGGACATTAAAGTCATCTAGTTCCAACCCCTCTGCCATGGGAAGAGTTACTCAGAGCCCTATCCAACCTTGCTCACACCACTGCTCTGGAGCTTCTAGTGTCCCCTTGGTCGTCCCCCCTGTCATCTGTAAACTCTCCTGTGGGTCCTGCAGCACAGGAGTGGAACCCAGAATGGCTCCATCTCTAAAAGTGAGAATGACATATCCCTTTATTCGTGCAGCATCTCCCAGTACAGTAAGTGTAAAATTAGATTTTGGATGTAGGACACAGGAGAGATTAATATTATGGGTTCTGGCCAGAAAAATGTACTCTAGGCAGATGTGGTCTAATGGATTTAGTAGAAGCATGCTGTGCATGTGTAGGTACATCACCAGGCCAAGTCCCTTGTGCTGTAACTGCTGCTTTCAAAAGCTAATGAGACAAAAATGTTAATTTCATGACCCATCTCCTGGAGTCCTGACAGAGCCCCCCCTCCCTTGGGATTTGGGCGTGAACTGAGATTTAAGGTCAGGCTGCTGTGGAAGCCTTACAGTATGTTGGGCTGGAGTAGGGAAGAACAAAGACAGTTCTTGCAGGGGGTGGCTACTATTTATATGTAGTGACAAAAATAGGTCCTCTCTGCATTTGTCCCAATGTCCCCAGGCACATAGAGCACAAAGAGTCTGGGCCCTGAGCTGTCTCTATAGTATAGATTCCTCTGCAGGGAGGGAGCTGCCCCAAGGAGTCCCCTAGCCCTATTCCTCTGACAGCCCAGTGTGCCATGGGACAGGCATTGGGATCTCGTGGCCAAAGTCTCAAACCATTCCCAGCACACTAATGATCCTCCAATGGGCCATCAAAGCTGATATTCTGCTGTCTCTGCCTGGTCCCTCATTACCATCAAATTGTCAGATTTCCTCAGACCCACCGGCCTTCCTCAAAGTCTAGCCCCTCGTGTATCTGTTGCTCTGGCTTCAGGAAATAAGAGCGAGCCTAATGTCTATCAAATAATCCCAGCAAAACTGAGATTCCTCTGAGTAATGGGTCTAAACTAGTTATATCTCTGTAACAGAGATCATAAAAAGGAGTAAAACCAAAATACCTGTTTATTCCTACTTCATCTGAAAGAACATTGAGTGTCAAAGCAGATCCTTACTTCATCTGAAAGAACGTTGAGTGTCAAAGCAGATCTCAGAGTCAAAACCTGGTCACTGCCACTTGTTCCACTGTCACTTGTCAGTTTTTAGCTGTTCTGCATTATCTCTGTGCCTCACTGTGTCAGTTTTGCTGTACTCCTTGTCATCTTCCCAATAATGGCAATGGGCGCACAGGAATCAGAGATGGAATAAATTGAGAAGGAGTGATTGGAAAAGCATGAAGGCCTTTGGAGCTCCAGAGTACTGAAAACCCAAAAAAGAATTAAAGACACATTTTAGACATGCAGTTAAAAACTGCACAAGCTCTGAGACAGCAAGAATGGTTCTGAATTATAGCAAAAAGTGAAGAATCTGCAAATATTGTCAAACAAAAATTAAAGATCGGGGATGGTGCTAAACTCCATCAAAAGGAAGCCAGAAGAGGCACAAATGATGGTAATCAAACTGAAAAACATATTGTAAGTTTTTCGTCTCCTGCTCGGGTTAGTACTAGAGCCTGCCCTAGTACTAACTGGCGTCCATGGCTGCTGGACGCCATGAAGTTTTGCAGAATAACTGCTGTGTGTGTGTTTGGCAGTGATTCTGGAGGCATGGACCTAAAAAATTTTGGGAAGCCAACGAGTGTTGACTACACAGTTTAAACACATACTAAGCTCATACTACAACTGTTCTGAAGGTTCAATAGCCAGTCTCTGCTGCATCCATATCCTGTGTGGATCAGCCACAGTTCAGGCATCACTCCCAGTAAATGGAGTGATTTGGAGTACATATTAAAAGAGGGAAAAGTTAAAAGACTTCTGCCTACTCAAAAGAAGTAGCCATTGTTTTCAGAACAAAAAAGTCTCATGCACTTGACAAGACAGTCATGGTTATTCAGTGTATTCCCTGTCAGAAGAGGAACATCTTGGGGCAGAAGCAATTTTGTAGCCCGCTATCCTACACAGCTCTGGCCACTGCACTGGAAGAGTCTGGCACTAATCTCCCAGCATCTGTTAGAACCACTGTATTTTTAGATGTATGTCTGCTGGGGATTCCAAGACTTCAAGAAATGGAAGTTATAATACATCCCTGAATGGGCTGCTCTCATATCTACTTCCCTGGTGGTTAAAAAGGGAGGTATCTCATCTCATCTGAATTGCTGCCATTCAGAGGTTTTTGTTAGCCTGTATCTCTCAGGTAATGAAGATCCTTCTTTGCTTTGAGGAATTCCCTCTCCACACACACACTTAGCACTGAACTCACTCTTTAACAGCCTTGGGGATATATAATGCTTGCCTCATGCTTTTCACTGTAGGATTCTTTTCTTCCCAATTACTTATCATTTTGCCAAACTGGAACCATTAGGTTGACTTTTCCAGTCAGGGTTATTTTCTTGCCAAGGTAAACCTTACTGCTTATAGCTTTTTTTTTTTTTTTGTAAGTTTCAGCCAAAATGATCCAGTATGTGCACAAATAAGGAGAGGGAAGCACATCTTTTAGGTTATTTGTTTGTTTTTAATGGTAAAAAAAACCCCAAAACCACAGAGTCTGGATGAGCATTTGGAAAGGGGTATCTTTTTTTGTGGAAATAAATATTGTGATGCTTTCAAGTGCTCTGATACCATCTTGCCATTAAAAAAAAAAATTAAAAAATGAATTGTTCTGCTTTCATAGCTGGGCTTGTTGAAAGTACAGCAAACAAGGCAGTATTTGAGGCCTTGCTGGGAAGAACAAGGTTAAACTAGAATGTTGAATAACACTGCAATGCATATGCCCTGTCCATTTTACACCCCAGCTGAAGCAGATGGTGACTACACCCAAACATACATAGCTGAAAGCTGTGGCTCAACATATTGCAGAGCTGATAGGTGTAATCATTTTGGCACCCTGATTTTTGTGTATTTCCACTTGACCCTTTAAATGGTGTTGTTTTCATGTTGTATTTTGCATGCAACAACCCATAGGTTCACTTTATTTAGTCTCTGAGTGTCAGGCAGGTTTTCAGCCTTCAAAGCCACAGCTGTAGCTCTTCTACAACCCCCTCGTGTTGCCAGCGTCCTTTCTCTGAAGGATGCTTTGGAGTTCCAGTAATGCTCACACAAACAGTTGCTCTGTAATTGTCATTGTTCCCGTGGTACATTTTATTGGCAAAAATCGAGTGTGTCTGAGGCCTGCTCCCGATGCCAAGAGTTTTTTAAGATGTGCTGAGCACCTCTCCATCTCTCTGAGTTCAGCTGGCATTGACAGCTCCAAGTACCTTGCAAGAGTAAGCACTTGGCATATAGGGCAAGTGAGACAATCAGCATTTTATGCATGTCAGGATGTGATCATGCTTGTTTTAATCCACTCTCCAGTAAGCCTCCTTGCAGAAAAACAGCTCTTGCACTTAATAGGGCCAAGGCCTTCAACCAAATGGCAGCAAGTGTAATTACAGACTGTTTTTGAGAAGGCTCTTTGCGTGAAAGAGTTATCTTTTGCTTTAGCCATGTTTGTAGCCTATTAAAATTTTAGGTGGCTCCAATAAGATTTCCTTTCTTGTTCATGTAAAAATGTGCACTGTCTTTTCATGCAGGTAATTGCTTTATCTAAACACATGGGTTGATCACAGGTTTTGTAAGAGAGGTGCTCTTGGTGCCAGGTTAGTGTCCCAGCATGTGTCCGTGCGTGTGCTAACCTGTGTATGTGCATGGAACAGGATTTTAAGAGTTAGTGGATCACACTGACCACAGGTTGAGCATTACAGTATTTTGGGAACTGTGCCCCTCCATAACAGAGAGGAACAAGGGTTGAGGTCTGTCTGTTAATGGGGCTTCTGGGTGTTTTCTGCTGATGTAACATAAACGATGCAACATTGTTAGAGAAGGAGGAAAGGAATGACCATCTGAAGTGAAAACACGAGGAGTCATGACTATTTTACTCCAAATCATATAGTATGTGCCTAAGACAAGCATGTTATGTAGGACCACCACACAAAAGTGTTACGCTGACGTCCCCCACACCATGTCTTTCTGTGGAAGCACTAACAGTGTTAGCAACAGACCCCTGCAAATGGTGAGAAATGTATTGAGTTTAATTCTCCTTGGCACCAGAGACTCATTTGTATTGCCCCACCATGGCAAGGCCGTGCTAGAAACCCTGGCTATGAGTGGAGAACATTCTGTTATTTATCATCTTAAAGTGTGTTCCTCTCTGGAGAAGCAAGGAACGCTTTTAATGATAGATTTTTGGTGATGTGAATGTAAAATACATCACAGTTTCTGGTATCTTTTTAATTTTATGGATGGCACAGCTTAAAACCAGGTACATCAAATAAAATAACTACTGCTGAGAGTGAATAAAAGTTGGCAGGTACGGCAGTTTAAAATAGCCCTATTTTCACCCTAAATATAGCCTAATTTAATTGAAATCTAGTGGTAGCTATGAGACAGCTGCTATATCAAAGACCGGTGACAGCCTGCTGAGGTTAAAAGAATACAGGCTGCCTGTATCTCTGCTGAGATAAAGTGGCATCACAGAGAGCAGAGCAGCAGTTAGATTGATGAAAAGTTAAGTTTTTAAAACACTGATTTGTAAAGCCCTTATGCAGTTTTATTTATAGTTTGTCTCTATCCTAATAAAATAGGTTTCTGCCTGAAAGCAGGAGCGTGATGCAGATCCTCAGTTGCTGTTAGATGCTTTAGCTCACCTGGAAAGGAAGCAACAGATACAGCAAGTCAGTCAAGTGTCCCCTGTGAAATTCTGACAGTGTAGGAGCAATAATGGTAGAATTTCAACTTTTTCCGTGGGACAGTTCCTTACAAATGGGTTTTTCAGCTTTGTGAGGTCAGCCTAAAACCACCACATGGTTTAGGGGAGAACCCTCAGTACTTTAAGGCAAAATCTGACTAACTAAGTGATCTCGTAATTGGTACCCCATTCTAACAGCACGATGTACAGAAAGACCAGAGACTCAACTCTAGGAAGGAGCTGTCTCCACTGGCACACGTGAAAAGTGGACATTTCTCATTATCCCACTGTTTTCAATATTCTCTAATTAACAAGCACTATTTTAATCTCCATGCTTTCTGGTTATTATTATTTTTTCAGCCTCATACAGTCTAAACCCCAGTCTCTCAGACTTATCCTCCCTGGTAGCTATTGCCATTCTTTTTAGTTGCTAGTACTTAATTAATATTTGCCATGTTCTTACTAAGGTAAGTCCATACTTTCTCATTATATGAAATTAAAAGTAGATGAGCTTAGTTCCCAACTAAGAGAAGCTTTATAAAGATATAGGGCACCCCTACATATGGATTTATTTTCTTTTTGATTTTGATTCTCAGGAGAGCCCTTAAGATTTTCTATCAACCCTGTCAATCAAATAAGTTGATGAATCATTGAGTCAGAGCTATGGCAACAAGCAGTCCTGCATAGCAAGTTCTGAAGTGAGTTCCTGACTTGATTATTGCACGCAGACAGAACCTCTTCATGGCTGTGGCTCACTGCTGAAGGAATACAAAACAAGGCAAGTGTGAAAGCTCATTCACCTCAGTTTTTGTGATTGCCCTTAGGAAGACGTGAGCTCAGTTCCCCTCCTGAGCCTCATGCTCCCTGGACTGGATCAGGAGAAGCATTAAAAAGGCAAAACAATCTGCCTACACAGGAGGAAAAGCATCCTAATAGCAGCCCTTCTAGCTGAGTATAGGACAAAACCTGCAGGCAGGGATAGCAGGAGGTTCATGGAGTATGGGAGAAGAGAAAGATAACATATAATGTTACTGGTTTCATCGTGATGGATGAATTAAGTGTTCCTATGAACCTCCCTGGATATCTGTAACTTACGTTCTTTATTGGCATCATTATACGTATGTCATACAAACAAATATCAGATTGGGAAGGGGCACCACACCAAAAGACACTGAGATACCACAGAGGTTTGTTTGTATCATAGGAGGCTCCTGGCACACTGCAGGACAGGACAAAGAGGTAGGAGTCTGTCCTCAGCATCACCCCCCCAGGCATGCAGGAACCCTGGAGCTGAGCTGCTTGATCCTGGGAAACCTGCTGCTGAGGCATCAAAGTGCACAAAGAGCCTCACTGGGAGTCAGCTGAGTTCTTAATGCTGTTGTTTATGTAACTGTAACTTTAAATGGTTTCAGATCACCACATTATAAATTGAGAGTCTGTAAAGTGCACATGAGAATGGGTCAGACCACAGGGCTGTCTCTGGCAGTGGTCACTAACGGAGCTACAGGGAAGAGCATAAACAGTGCTTCCACACGGACCCTCTGAGCTTCCAGCACTGTGCCTCAGGATCTCTCCAGCTGAGAGTGATATCTGGGATTAATAGCTATGTGAATGTTGATGTTAAGGGGAGTTTGAGAAAAGAAATTCCAGCCATCTCTACTGGATTAACAAAGATAATTTTGCAGTTTTTCTCTGCATTTGACTATCTCCAATTTTGCTTTTCATATACAAAAGCAACAATTAAAAGTATGGCATCAAAACTTGCAAATCTGCATGAACAGGACACAATCAAATCGCATAAATGGAAAAAAAAGGACTTTCTCTTGCAGGCTGTGCTGCATCTCTTGAAGAGAGAAGAGTACATTCATGATGCTACTTTTTGAAGGGAAGGATTTTCATCTCCTTCTCAATACATAGTTTTGAACAGTTCATTTCACAAAACATTAGAAAGGAAAGATTTGGAGAAAATTGTATTTCTCTGCCTTAAAATTGAGTTATGGGTAGGGTGTTTGCCAGCTCATTTTTCTTGTTTGTGTGAAATGGACATTTGTGAGTTGTGGAAAATGAGCAATGGGAGGAGGGAAGAAACTGTCCAAGCCTATGTAAGAAGTTTAGATAGTACACTGGTGTAATTTATAAGGATTTACAGAGATTACTGTGCTTTGATACCCAAGAAGGCCATTGTGGACACACTGCAGGGTGGTTTTGCCTTGTGACCCATCAAATCAATGGCAGCCATCGATGGGTCTGCTTTTGTCTGCCTTGAGGACATGGGAGCAACAGCAGCTATTAAGTGAACAACTCTAAATTCTGATATCAGCATTGGTAATTGAACTTGAGCTATCAGGCTGATGGTGACAGATGCTGGTGACACAGTGTCACTAATAAAGCCTGTAGCATGTATGAGAACAGGATGTCACAGTGGAATGCAGTTTCTTTACAGGCAAGTATTACATGATCTTCTCATGTCAAGAGAGTGAGAGAGAGAGTGTCCTGTTTCTACCAGGTGTGAGTTAGGAAGGACAGGCAGTCAGTGATTGCAAATAGTGCTCTCCTCTGACACTGGGTCATTCTTCCAGGTAGAGAACTCCATGGATATGCTGGTATCCACTACAAGTCCTCACTTGGTTAAGAAAATGCATGCAGTTTCTACTAGTGGAATATGTCCCAAAAGGAAATTCTTCTCACAGCTCAGTAAGTTTTACAGGTGCCTTATACTGGGTTACCTTAGAGTTTATGAACCTTGTTAATGTTACAAAAACAAAGCCAAGAAAGCACAGAGATTAAGCATTTTATTATGAAAATTTGAGAGGACAGCAAGGATAAAATATAGTGCTTCATTGTAGGAGCTAGTCTTTATTTCCTTAAATTCTGAAGACATGAAAGAATAATTTCTTCTCTTATCAATTGCGTGTTCCATTAGGAAACCACTTTGTCTCTTTCATTTTGAGCAGCTGTAGTTATGAAAGCACTCTGTGCTTAATTAGTTTAATAACAAATTCTCATACTAAAGATATATGGATTATATATATTGCATCAGCAAATAGTATTTGTTAGCTGCTGGTGCTGCATTGGAGGGAAGAGAGAACACAGCACATTAGGCCTCTTCGTTTTTGCAAACTCATTTTGACATCCAATATTAACATTTTCAGGCTCCTTTATAAGGGAAAGGATGCTCTGTTTCATTTGCAGACTGAAAGAGTCTCCACTGGACTGTAATTAGTGTTATGTACATCTAATATTGGGAAAAAACTAACGGAGTCCTCTTTTGGGGGGGTGGTGGAGGAGGGGGAAGAACACTTTATAAGCTAGCAGTCATTGAAAGGACACAACGCCAGAAAATCTGGCCCTGATTTTAATCTCAAAGCTGCATCTGTGTTAAAATCCATTGAGGGTGCAAACACCAGTTTAGAGAATACTATGGATGCAAGTTTATTATATTGTAAGCTTTTTTGGGGTTACCTTTTCCTTTGGCTCTTATGGGGAAATACTGGGAGACTAGAATAAGGAACAGTGTGGATAAAGAAGATTACAACAGCCACAAATAATCCAATATTTCATAATTTAATTTCAAACTCACTAGACTGCAGAGTCCCCACTAGACTGGCGGGAGAATAATCTAAGAAGGGTATTGGCTTGGCAGTGGTAACGTCAGAACTTAAAGAGGGCTGGCAGATTTCTAAAAGTAAATGTGTATCCTTCCGTCTCCCTCTCTTTCTCAACTCAATATAGATTAAAGTGACCTCTGGAGATAAACTCTACTGAATGCCCCCCCCGCCGAGCAGTCCTTCTGTGTAGTTTTTATTTGTACAGTATGTGAAAGAAGAGTTCAGATTAAATTCCTGGCCTTTCAGAAAAGTTTGTCTGTTCCTTAAAAAAAAAGGAAACAAAAAGAAAAAAGGCTATTTTATTTTAAACCCGAAGCCTCTTTCATAGTCCCATGATCTCATAAGTTCTTTGGCTGGCCTGTGACCTTTCAACCCTGCACTACATGTTTCTTTTCTAAATTAGCCAGTGTTGAGACATCAGTGGAGGAATATAAATGTTATTATAAAAGGCATCATTCTCTCCCAAAAATGTCAGTGTGAGTGAGTCACTGCACCTAACTGCTTAGCTTTTGTAAGGCAGCAAGGAAGATTTGAAAATCTGATCCAGGGTCCCTCAGTCCACCAACTTCTACTTAAAATGCTTTAAAAAGCTGTGTCTCTGGCATCTGCTACAATAGAGGCAAAGGAACTAAGCTTTGCTCCTTTAACCACAGAAGACAAGTCTTCCCTAAGACAAAACTATATAGGTGGTGTAAAAATACATAGCTATTGCAAACAATTTATTTTGAAGGCTATGCTCAAAAGTAGCCCTGTAAAAACAAACCAACCAACAAACCAAAAACCCTCTAAGAAAGAACTCAGTGCCCTGGTGAGTTCTATCATTTCTAACACTCGGTGTCTTTACATCTCCTTGTGTTCATGCTCTCTGGTTTCTAGCAGGTTGAGGAAATGAAATCAGATTAAGAGCTCTATTTTTAATCTTAAGGAGATGGGTTTGTGTTGTCTGGCATCTTGAAAAAACCAACACTAGATGCTTATGCAGTACTGGCCAAAGAAAGAATAACTAGAGAGGCAGTAACATTACATGAGAATGTTGGATTTTAAGGGTGCTTAATCCTCAACCAGGAAAAAATGCTGGACCTACACTATCTTCTGAGGGCTCGATCTTGGAGCACCTTCAAAGTCATGTAGGCAAAGCATATGCATGCACTGTCTTTGTGTTGCAAAATGCATCGATCTTAAAATGAAAAAGCTGGCCCAAATCTATTCCAGCTGTAACTCTGCTCATGTACAGTTAGATCAGAAGTGAAGCTGGCACATGTCAGAAAATGTGTGTCACCTGCTAATTATCTTAACTAACTGTGCAGAGAGAAAGGAACAGGAAGGACACATTTCCAAACTCCAAGTCAGGTTTTCTCCCCCACGTGTGGAAGACTGCCCACCATTTGCTGTTAGCTGCCCTGCCAGGTACCTGGTGATAACCCTGGCTTACCTGCTCCTCTGGCTGACACTTACTCGGTGCTGGGGATTTTCTTGAGCCACAGACATAGCCTGGAGTGGGAGAGCCTCTGCTCCCAACTGGAGGTGTTGGGTGCTTTTAAGTACAGCACTGTTGGTGTTTCCTCACGGTCGGTTTCTCTAGAAAAACAGGTTATGTTGTCCCTAACTGAACGTGGGGGGGGGAATAAACACTTGAGCAGAATGCAAGATAATTGTATTAATTCGTCTAAGTGCTTTAGTCTGTAGTGTTTAATGTAGCAACAGCTGAGGATAAAGTGCCAGCTGAGAAGTTCCATTAGGGATGCCAGATGCCTGTATTGCAACTCCACACGTTTCTTGCTTCATGGCTGTAACTTCTTCCTCCTGCAGAAGTCTGGGATGACTGTCCCACTTCTATTTGCCTCAGAGCAATGCTCAGGAACACGCTGTTGGAGCTGGTATTCATCAGAACAGAGTGTGTTCCTGATGATGTCTTTCTTAGGTCAATGCCAGAGACTGAAGACAGCGAGAATGAGGGAAGGTTTTTACTTGAAAAATCCCTTTCAAAAACATTCAGCTGCAGAATATAACCTCTTGAATTATAAGAGGAAGTTGTCTGATTGCAACTTTTGCAGGAAGTGGGACAAATTATCTATACATCACTGCAGGGGCATGCTAAAAAGACACATTTCTAAATCAGTAATTTTGGGGCCAATTCTGAGTAATTTCATACTATCAAGCTAAGCTCTGCTTATCAAACATAAACCAGATTCAAGTGCTGTGTCCATATTCTTTGTTCATGGCTGCATATGTTTTGGAGACCTGGGACTGGAAAAAGCTTAATTGAAAGTGTCCAGAAAAGATGAAATGTACTTCCTGGGGCAGACCCAATTAGCAGCAGTTTCTCTAACAACTTTATGGCATTTATTTATTTTTTGGCCTTTAAGACTTCTTTCTACTGGGAAATCTCTGACTCAGATATAACACAAGTACAGTCCTGCAGGGTGGAGTCATTTGTAGGAGGTCATTAGAGCAATACATTCCTTTAAATTGCTGCTGTAAAATTGAGTTATTCAATTCAAAATACAGCACAGAGTGGCAATTACCTGCATTAGCCAGATTCTCTGTCTGAAATTACTTAGTTGTTCCTAATCTTCCTCTGCAGAGTACTAGCCACACATGGGGAAATGAAGCATTGGTCTGTCCCACCCAAGGGTCGAACAGCAGGTTGGCCCAGCTCAAGTGTACCCTGCTACACTTGTCCTCAGTCCAGCACCTCTCCCTCTGTTCCTCAGCAGCCAGGATTGTGATTGTCCTTGCCCTGGGGCCTGAATCTGGCTCGCTCAAGAACTTGGAAGGATCCCCAGCTCTGTGCATCTATTAAACAATGTTCCTGATTAATTAATCTGGACACACAAATCCCAACAAGTCTTAGTATTTCAGGAAGGCAAATGGCATCTTACAAAGTCAACTGAGATCAAGCTGGATTTGGCAGTTGTACATAGATGTTCCAAGAGTTCAGAGGAACTGATTTGATATTTTTGGTGATCAAAACAACCAGACATGTGCTGCTTGCGCATGTCAGAAAGGCTTTATGGGGGAATGTGTGCAGACGGGAAGAGGAGATGCCAGATTTCTAATGAAGGAAGAGCCAGCAAAGAAGTAAATAGCTGTACATAGTGAGGTGTAATTGAGTAAATCCTCTGAATAACTTAATTATATTTGATTCAGCGAAACACATGTCCAGCTTCTGCTGAACACCAACCCGGGGGGGGGGGGGGGCAGGGAGCAGTGGAAGGGCTTTCTTGAATCCTGTAGGAGACAGCTATTGCAGGGAATAAAGGACATGGGCAGAAAAGGTACTGAGATAATCCTACTTTGATGAAGATTTTTAATCTAAAGGTGCCAGATTTGTTGATGTTGCCACAGAATCAAATGTATCATAAAACTGGCTAGGGGGAATGGGCCAAGGGCTTCATTACACATATCGGTGGTGAGAGCAAGGAAGCAAAGACAACTTAGGCTTTGCCCATCTCTTTCCCTCCCCACTTCCAGACAGTATGAACTCTGTACTCGATGCATAGGGAAGAAAGCAGAAACACCACTGAATTCAAGTGGGAATGTTCTATTCTTTTATGTGGCATCAAAGATACAATGCAATTTGATAAGGTTATCTGGGGTTTTTCCTGTTCTGGTTTTCCTGTCAGACTGCAGGTTGCTGTAACTCAGCATAGGTCCATTTTGGAATCAGCTGGAGGTCTAGTCAGTGTAATTGCCTTGCTGCCTGTACAATTCTTGACTTGCATCAAGATGAAAAAGAGATGCAATGTCCACTGCATTGTGAAACTTTTGGAAAGTGCTGAAAAACAAGATATCCCTGTGAAAGTTGAGGTTGTAGAAAGCCTCTGTTCACCTCTTGTTTTTAAATGGTAGATTTCCCCACTTGTGCCAGATGATTTGGCTCTTCTTCATTATTCTCACTTCATAATGCCTGGATCAGCTTTTCAGTGGGCAGTGCTTTTTGTCGGGACTGTCAAGAGATGATCTCCAGAGCAAGATGGATTTTCTGTCTTCCTGTGGCTATCTTGCTTGGCTGGCTGTTTGCTTTTCTCCTCCTCTGCATTTTGTCTACTCATCTTTGTGTTTTATTGTGCTTTTTCTTATCTTCCTCAGTTCTAGTTCTTTCTGCCTGTTTTTTGGACAATGTTTTTTTTTACTTTTTGCCAAGCTCCATTCTCTTAGCTGAGAATGTTCAGAAACTGGATCTGATCCTCAGATACGCACAAATTTATAATGGATGCCAAAAATGCATTTTCATCATGACACTTTGAGGATGTTTATTTCAATTTACTTGAAATGGACCTGGTCAAATCCTGCATGTGCATACAAACTTAACAGCAAAATAGATGTACCTCATCATTTAAGATTTGTTTGCACAGGACTGGATCCTGTATAGACTTGCAAAAAGCTTCTCTGTTGAAGAGCTGATATAAGCTCAGGTTTATTTTTAATTTGTCTACTTATAAGCTTCTCATTCTGATAGTATGCAAGCATCTTCCAGCCCGGTTGATTCTATGATTCTATCTCACAGGCAGGTGGTTAGGTAAGAAGCACTCTTATCCCTATTTAGGAGATAAGTGATCTGCTGATGGTCACTTAATCACAGAGGTTCGCAGCAGAGCTTGTTCTTCATTTGTAGCTCCTGAAAAGTGCTTGGGAGCTGGCAGTCTGATCTGTGCTGGCAGTTGGTAGCCTAGTGTGTCACTGGGGGAACTGCCGAGTGCACGTGAACACACAGAGTGTGTGCTGTGGTCTCTCAGGATTTTATCAGGAATGACATGACTTTAGTCCCTGCTGCTGGCACTGTTGTCACCCAGTTTGGGGAAGTGAGATGTATATGAAGAAGGGAAATATTTTGGCCTGTGAAATGATCCATAGCTCAGGGGATGGTTCCAAGGCCAAAACCCAAGGGTTTCAGTCCCAAATCTTTCCCTGCCAGCAGATAGTATTTCAGTGCACTTCAGCAGCTGTATGAGTGTAGAGGGCTTTGTGCTGAAACCCTGGGGTGCAGCCATAGCTCTCAGACAGCTTCCCCAAGGTCACTTTAGGCAGAGCTGAAAGCAAGCCCTCAATATACAACAGCGGCAAGTATCCAACCCCAGGCTTTGAGAAGAAAAAGAGAAAATGAAAACGTACTGCCTTGGTCCCCTATGTCATCCACCCTGAGTCATTCTGTAGCACCAGACCAGATAAAAGGTTTATGACTCTGCCTTTCTTCTCTATCAAGTACTTTGTCTCTTTGGAGGTTGCATTCCTGGAGCTCATTCCCCTCAACAGACCCAAATGAGACTGTTGTTAATTGTGTGTCTTTAAGCATTTGATTTTCCCTTTGATTTTCCAAAAGGAGGAACCGAGATCCTAGTGTTTCTCTAGTCATGGCAATATATGTACAGTTTCCTCTGCTGGTTCTTTTCTGCTGTTATTGTGGCTGGACATAGGTCTTCAAGTGATGTTTACAAAGCCAGAGGTGAGGAAAGGGTTATGACTATAAAATTAGAAAAAATCCCCAGGAGTAATGGCTGAAATAACCTTGTGCCACATAATACTTAGTAACCTCCTATGTGTGCAGTACTTTTGCATTTACAAAAGAGTTCCCATTTGAAAACAGGGTAGGTCAAGCTTTGCATGATCCATGGCAGATATTTTCCCCACATATTTCAAGGAACAAGACCTATTTTCAGATTCCAGAAAGCTCACAAAGCAAGCTCCAGGCTGAGGTGTACCAAGTTTTTGGGATTCTGTAAGCCTTGGGTTTCTAAACCGTACATCACTGAGAGATGCAGCAAGAGGCCAAAAGGTAAAATGTCATCTCTGAAAGAACTGAGATCTGGAGTGTATTGGGGTGTATCTGACTCATAGCTTTTAACTTGTGGTGGTAACGATGTGTCACCTTTGTCATGATCTTCATTACAAAATTCTGCCTGCCTTTGCGGTTAGATCCTCTTAATCTGCTTTGTCGTATCTCATAGATGAATCTAATTAGGAAGATTTAATAGGAAATCATTAGGCGATTTCATAGGAAACCAACAACTTTCCTCATCCCTACTGCCACTCCCTGGGGCTCCTACTTTGCTGTCACTTACTTCTCTCTTACTCATTCCCCAGGAGAACAAGCAGTTCTGAAGCAGTGAGATGAGCAATGCCTGTTTTCCACATATTTTTACATGTCTGAGTGCCGAGTCCAAAAAGTACGATCTCTGATAAATTTTGGGGGTTGGGGGGGCACAGTGATGGGGTTTCCACTGCCTTGTAAAATGTAAGCTCATCCAAATGCTTCAGCTGGGGCATGGGCAGATTCCCTCTCCTTTTTCCACAGAAAACAAATGCTCTCAGTAGTGATCTTTGCATCCTCTGTCTGTTTTGAAACGTGTTAGATGCTGGCCAAAAGCCTGCAAGCTCATTTGGGGAAAGCACGCGGGCATTGTCTTGACACACACAGGTGATCACAGATACCTCAGTTCTGTGGGAAGCAGTTTAAAACACGGCTGGTAGAGCTGCAGAGCACTAGTTTCAAGAGCTGACAGGCTGCTGTAGGAACTAAACTCCAAAGCTGAGAACGTGTCGTTGAAAATCACCTCTCTTTCCGCATCTGCTCTTAAAGGGGCACTTTTAGCCTCCCCAGGACCTTGCTGGGACTCTCAGGCTCTCAGCTGAGATGCTTTCTACTCGCCGGTCTGGCAAAGTGTGGTATAATTTGAGTCTTCTATACGGCTGTTTTCCCACCACGTTGAGGGACTCGGAGTCCTCAGGTCGACCACTCGGACCACGCCACAGACAAAGATGGGTTTGATGCGCGTTGTCACCGCGTCCTTCCCGAAGGCCGGCGTGCGGCCCCTCGAGTGCTGCCAGTGCTCTGGGGCTGGCGTGAGCCCTGCCCTGCCCGGGGAGGGTTCGGGATGCTCCTCGCCCCGGCCCGGCGGGGTCTGCGGGCGCGGAAGCGGCCCGCAGGCCGGGGGCGCGGGGCGGGCGGGGGCTTGCGCCCCGCGCGGGATTCGGCGCGGGGCCGTGTGATGCACGTCCGGCGGGGGAAGCCTGCCCTCGCCGGAGCCGCCCCGCCGCCCGGTCTCCGCGCGCAGGTTGGAGGCGGTGCCGGCACGAGCCACAAGCCCAAAGCCCAGCCAGCCCAGCCCAGCCCAGCCCGGCGCGCCGCCGCGGGGTGCAGCCCCGCAGCCCGCCCGCGCCCCGCCCCGGCCGCGGCTCCGGCCGGGCCCCGGCGGCAAGAGAAAGAAGCGGCGGGACTGCCCGGGGATTGCAGCCGCAGCGGGAGACACAAGCCCTCTCGCGCCTCACTTGCTCCTGGGCTTTTGAAGCGGCGCGGCCGAACTTGGATCTGCTGCCCCCTCCGGCCCGAGCCGCGGCGGCGTCCCGGGCTGAACGTTCGCTCGGCGCCTTCCCTCCACGCCTCGGGCAGCCGGGCTCCCCCTTCTTCGCCGCCCTCGGCCCGCGCCCGTCCGCCGGGGCCTGCTCGCGGAGGGGGCCCGCACCACGCTGCGCCCCCTCGGACCGCCTTCAGTCCGCCGCGGGACGCTTGGCTTTGCCTTCAGCAACGGCAGGTGGCGGGGCCAAGCGGAGAAAGGATGCGGTGTCTTTTCCGTGGGGATTTTGGCTGCCTGTGTGTCGCCGTCCGCCCGGCTCGCGGTTGGACAGCGGCAAGCAAGGCCGAGGAGCTGCGCCGAGGTCCGGCAGCTGTATGGGGCCAAGGGCTTCAGCCTCAGCGGCGTGCCCCAGGCCGAGATCTCCGGTGAGTGCCGCGGAGGAGTGTGCGGGGGGCGGCCGAAGGTGCCGTGCCCCCGGCCGGGGCAGCCCACGGGGGGATCCCCGGCCAACGGTTCTCGGGGTGCCAGCGGGCGGGGGTGCGCCGCCGCCCGCCGCTGGAACTTGTCCCTCGCGTCGTGGGCGGTGAGAAGTCGGACCCGAGAGGTTTCCCCGAGGGGCAGGCTCCCCTCACCCCTTGCAGCACCCCCGGGCTGGAAAGGGTCTCTTCGCGGTGCTGGCTATGCGAGCGGAGCTGTGAGAGGGGGTGGTCGCAGCAAGTGTTCAGTGGTTGTTCTCTCTTTTTTCTCATTGTCTCGTTGCTTCTGTTTTGAGTACAATTGAAACGGTTCCGGGGTTTTGGTTCAGAAATGGGGATAATCAGACTGAAATGGGTTTTGGTGTCGGAGCTGGAAAATGCCACAAGGTTATGAGAGAGGAATTGATTTCTTTTAATCTTCTTCTGGATAGGGAACAAACGTATAAATGGTACTTGTCACTTGATAAAAACGAAGCAGGACTAAAATGACAGAGGAAAATCGTGCAACATACCTCAGTGTGTCTTCTTGCCTTCGGTCTGGCTTTGGACAAATCTTGATTTCCTCCTCTTTGCAGAAACCAATGAAATAGTAAAGAATATTGAATATCTGGTTTGTGG
The DNA here is from genome assembly GCF_001715985.3 of Manacus vitellinus. Classification (NCBI taxonomy): domain Eukaryota; kingdom Metazoa; phylum Chordata; class Aves; order Passeriformes; family Pipridae; genus Manacus; species Manacus vitellinus. The sequence continues at coordinate 712,489 of NW_021940687.1, forward strand.
GTTTGGGTGGGTTTTTTTTTTTTTTTTTTTTTTTTTTTTTTTTTCTTGAAAGCTTGGGGAAAATATGCTGATGTATTGTAGTTTTTTTAAAAAATTCTCATCTAAGTTTTGATACACCAACTTGTGACCCATATCCGAGAGGTTTCTCCTCACTTGTGGGAGCTTCCTCCTTCAGACAAAGCATAAAACATGCAGGCGTACGTGCCAGAGCCAACCTACAGGGACACCCCAGTAAAACAGCAGTTTGTAGTGCACATCTAAGCTTACAGAATGCCTTATGTTGAATATTTCATTGGGTAGTTTTTCAGAGAAACCAATTTGTTATCTGACCTGTGAATGGAAAAGGCTGATGCATATACATGTCTCATCAATTTGAACAAATTAATACTTTCTTTGTCAAGTTACAAGTGAGAGTAAATTTCCAAAGTAAAACGAGCACTCCTTGAAGTTTAAACAGTGGCAAGTTTCAAGACAATTTGAACATCGCTATTAATAGAATAGTAATTCAGTTGAGCAAGAAAGTGGCTTTTTATAAATTTGCATCTAATTATTACAAACATGAATACATTAGCAGTCCTGTTTCAAGTGGAAAATTCTTGGAAGACAAAATGTTTACAAACACTGGTGAAGTGGCTGCAGCGTTGTACACAGGGATAGTACTACAGGGGCAGTCACTGAGGCTCGCAGGAGCTGTGGTTACAAGTATCACGTATCGTTACAAGTATCGCATATCACAGGTTAGCAGAGAGCGAAACATCTTGTGTCTGCACGTTGTTAAGGTTCACAAAGTGACAGGACGCAGATTTCTGGGATCCAGGAGTTTTGTTTCCTGCTGTTTGTTGCTATGAGCATATACGATGGCAGTCTCAAGCAACAGCAGTTAAAATTGTAGGTATCCAACTGGGCACCTCTGGCTGTTACTGTAAACAGGGAAACTGTAGATAAATGCTGTGAAAACTTGAGGAATACCGCATGGAAAGTAATATGAAGAAGTGCTTGGGGGGAAGAAGGATCCACACATAAACCTGCTGCTGATACTATAGCCAGGTATTTAAAACAGCTAACAGACTGAATGATTTTCATTGGTAATTACTGTGCGTTCATCCTGACTGATATGTAGTCAGGGACACGCTTTTCTGTTGCTGTAGTACTTACCCAGTGCAGTTAAAACATCAGTGTACATAGATACCAACTTCAGAAATGTCCTGATAAAGTAGTGTTGTCTATCATCTGGACTTTTTAGCAGTTGTGCAGGTTGGTGCAGAGGTTGGTGCCAGTTTTGCTGTCTCCAAAAAAGAAGAGTCTCAACACCCTCCTGCAGTATACCCATGTGTAATAAGTGCAGAATTGTACAGTTTATAATTCCACATTTTGTCCAAATAGTCATTGCTTCAATGGCTATTGGTTTCAATGGCATTACTTCAACTTGATGACCGTGGGGGTTGTCATCTGCATGGAGCCTTGTCAGGTTATGCCTGCCTGACACCTGTGAGTGCAAACACATGGACACAGGTGAGGTTGGGGTGGGTGTCTTCTGACATATCTCAAGTGAAAGGACGAGAGGAAATGGCCTTAAGTTGCACCAGGGGAGGTTCAGATTAGATACTAGAAAAAAAATTTCACTGAAAGAGTAGTCAGGCATTGGAATAAGTTGCCCAGGGAGGTGGTGGAATCGCCATCTTTGGAAGTGTTCAAGAGGCATCTGGATGTGGTACTTGGGGGTACGGATAAGAGGGGGTTATGGTGGTGCTGGGTTGATGATTGGACTACATGATGTTGAAGGTCTCCTCCAACCTTGATGATTCTGTGATAAAACAACTTTTGGCTAAGCTAAGAGATGCTAATGAAGTCAATTCAGTGTTGTCTCCAGTTGGACCTATGCAGAGGTTTCCTGTTGGTGGCCCTCTCCATGTTGTCAGAGAGGCCCAAGAGCTACCCCATGAACCATGTTTTTACCTTATTTCTGAGCTCTCTGGAGACAAAAGCCCTTCACTTGCTCCTTCTCCAAAGTGACTTAGCTGTTCCTTCTTTCCATTGCTTGCCCTGAAGCAAAGGGGAACACTCATGTCTTAGCCCCACGGCCTTGCCCCCAAAGCAGTGCTGCCACACTCGGCTGACCTTGCTCATGTCTGCTCTGAACTGGCCCCAGGCACTGCTTGGTGTGTGGCTGTCACACCAGCCTGGCACCAGGAGCCAAACCGTGGACTGCCTGCATCCCCAGAGCATGACTGCAAAAGGAGTTCAGTGACCTCCCACGATGCAGGCTCTGACTCAGGCTGACATGGCTGTGTTTGTGTTGGTTTTAGAACACTTACTGCACACTTTACACCTTCTAATCTGTATTCTTTGTTATGATTTTAAAGGATTATGAATAATCTAAAGTCTGCACAGCTCACCAGAAGGTTGTCCCTGCTTCTGGCTGTACGGATGAGTTGAAGAAGCCGTCACACAGTTATAAGCTGGCTAATAGAAAAGCATCTGATTCAGGGGTAGACTCTTGGTTTACCAGATTTCTCATGAACCACCTAGACAGGGTTTCCTGGTTTTTTGCTAATGCTGTGCGATGCCTTTAATGTGTCTAAGACTTTAAATGTGTCAGGTGCTGTTATTAAGTGTGTTTAGGGAATACACAAGGTGTTATATCTCAGTACTTTGAAGTCAATGGCAAAACTCCCAAACATGAAAGCAGCGTCTGCTCGTTTTAGCAATCCTGACAGACAACCATGCACCAGAGACCTGGGTGAAGATCTGCCTAGAAGAAAGTTTCTGGTGCTTGGGAGAAAGTCCCCTGCTCCTTGAGTTTGGGAAAGTTACAACACTTGCTTCTATAAGATGTACAAACTTTAGCAAAGTTTTCCTGTGTGTTGGAGAATGTTCCTGCTCTCTGGCTGGATGACCCACACCCCCTTTCTGTGATTGCTACAAAATGTGGGAAACCAGTTTGACAACTTCCAGTTATTCTCTTTCCTGTTGAGTCTTCTGGAGGTGGCAAGCCTCCATTCTTATTGTCTGACATTCTTGCTACCCAGACACCATCACCCTATTGCTGGTCTCCTGCTCTGGTGACTGAGGGAGAGAGATGTCTCCTCTAGGTGTGCTTCTTAGTGCCTGTGATAAGGGCTGGTCATCTTAGGTTCACAGTAGCATTTGTGATAGAAGAGAGTGACCGTACACCAAGAAATATTGTGTTTTGGGGAGGATATCCAGCTTTCTCTGACTTCATGGAGGGTGTCTTTGGATTACTGATGTTGAATGGGTGACTGCTCCCCAGCAGAGATAGTTCTCCCATGGACTGGAGAAGACTTGAGAGTTGTGATTTGATGTGGATGTGCTTGGCCCTTGCTCACTGTTTGGGCTGGACTTCTGCTTTGGCTTGTTTATTCCTGAGATTAATCCTTCCTAGACTTGGCTTGCTGCTAAGTTGAGCTTGTTGACACAGGCAATGGGTGCAATGCAGTGAAAGAAGAGGAGGGTACAGAAAAAAGCCAGGTGGACTTTGCCAGGCTATACTGCTGGCCATCTAGTCACACATCTCACTTGGATCCTTCCCTGGCTCTTTAGCTGGAAGGAATCAGAACAATTTTTTAATCTTTTAGTCCTTTAGGCTGTATAATTAGTTTTTGTAATGAAAACCTTGGCAAGTGTATGTGTTGGAGCCATTTGGAGAAGTGTTATCTAAGTAGAGAACAGGTCTGGTGACAGGATGGGACTTGACGAGGCTCTCAGAGTATGAAGGGGGTAATGGAACCCCATCTTGGGGGCATTTCAGCTGCAGGAAATTGCGAAGTGGGGCAAACCTGCATCTGTGGCATGGAACATAAAATCTGGGGCTCCACCACTCCCCAGGAAAGATCTTTATCCTTCATTGAAAAGGGACACACTGTTGATCCAGTACTTTTTGAGGTGGTTGTTACATTTGGGTTGTAGTTACTCAAGGCAGAGAGATTTCTCAAGGTTAGCTGCTCCATGGTGAACTCTCAGATGAAATATCAACCCATTTATGCAAATGAATTTGTTAGGGACAAATCGTAATGGCCTTTGTAGCCTGCTGGGTTTAGAGTGATATTTCTGATGGGGCAAAACACAGGGAATTGTGCCTTTTCCTCCATCTGGCAAGTGTTTTGGTGTGAATGTCAGAGGAGGCCATGCCTGAACTATGTATCTCTCTGTTTGACTTAAAATATACATAGAAATTTGCATACTTTACACTTTGTGATGCTGTGTTGATTTTTGACTGCACAATGTGTGCGTACCGAACAATTATGGAAATTGGATTTATGGAGAAAAATGGGCTCCCTCTAGTGGTTCACCCTGGCGCCCTCACATTCCCGCGCCCACTGGAGCATGGCAGGGATCTGGAAGGCTTTGTGCTGAGATCCTGAGAGTTTTGTGGTGCTGACATTATTTTTAGGAGAATCTGCCTTTCTGTCACTGTGATATGGATGACTAAGCTCTCACCACATAATTGTCCTTATCAGCTGTGTCTGACAAAACTATGTCAACAGCTTCTTTTGTTGATGAAGCAAAAGCCTGATATTTCTTTTTCAAAAAAATTTGCATGGATTTATATCTGGAAACACCCACCAGCACCACTGTGTGAAACTGCAGAGCTCACCTCATCTCTCATTTTCCTGTTCTTGCCCTGTAAATGCCCTGTTTTGTTTAAGAACATGTAAGAACACATGTCAGTCAAACTCTGAGTTCACCGGATGGGTTTGGTAGATGTGTGGGTTTTGGCAGCGACTGTGAAACAGTTGGTTTAATGTTCTATTGCTTTCAGTACAATTGTCTGACATTGAGGGGACTGGACAGATATATATTCCTCTGGGTGATTTCAATAATTAAGCATGCTTTGACTTAGCCAAAGGCATGGAGGGAACTGCTAACTTGGTTGTCAAAAATGTGTATTTAAAGACAGAGATTTTATTTACCTCATAGGTGACAACAAAGATGACTGAAAACAGAGGCCCTGGAGCACCTGCCCACAAGCAGCAGCTGAGCCCAGGCTCTGTGCCCTGCCCACGACTGCCCACTGGGCTGGGTACAGGAGTCGAGTATCATCTATTTTTATGGCAGCATCAAATTGCATTAGGCACAGTATGGCAAGAGAAAGCAGGATAAAAGGATTGCCCCAGCCTCAGAGAGCTGATGGTCTGAGGGATATCCTGACCCTGCTGTCTGCAGTAGTCTCAGCACTGTGTGACTAGGGCCAGTGCTGCAGTTTAGGTCTCCTGGCAGCAGCTTGTGTGTTCCTGTCACTTGTCTTGCGGGACTGTGGAATTGAGGAGCAGGGTAGGTGGGAGGGTGATTGGCAGGTGTCACTGGTATAAGGAAAAATATTGTATCTGCTTCCAGCATTCAGCTGGAAATACCGACTGGGAATTTCAGGGGAAGACCAGGGAAGTAGACATCTCAATTCTGTGGAAATCCACAGGCTTCCTTGGAGAAAACAGCTTTCATTTCAGTTTGCTGCCCAGGGCCCCGCTGAACACATATTTCTCTAAATTGGTTTCTTTCTTTGCCCCATAGGGTGTTTTGGTGTATGTGTAGTAGGCAGGTAGCCTCACAGAGGGGGTAATGTCAAACAGCAGGCTGCTCTGGCACAGTCGGCCCTGCTGGCTCTGCCAAACTTCTGTGACAGGGCATGTGTTCCCTCCAAACGAGATTGCTTGCTGTCCCACAGGTAGCTTCCAAGATGGTATTTGCACGTGTTGCTCCTGCTCGGAGGAGCAGTAGGAAAAGCCCCCACAGAGAGTTGCCCTCAGCGAGGTGTCCTGTCCCACAGTGGTGTCTCCTGGTGGAAGCACAGCCTGCACTCTGTGTGCTGGGCAGCAGCTGCAGCAGTAGCAGGGCTGGGCTCTGACTGCCTCGGGTACAGGCAGAGGCCTCCCGGGTCCCCTGGAATGGTCTGCCCTGCAAACATAGAGCATTTGCTTAGTTGAATGCTCAGAAAGGAGCTGGATGTGCTACTTCTGGTTGCATGACAGAAAGGTCACCTTCAAGTGCCCTCCTCAGCTTTAATGTGCCCCTTCTGAACTTGCCATGTACATTGAACCTTTCTGAAGATCTTAAATTACTCCTGCTTTCCACCTATATAAGTCCAGCCAGAGTTGAGCCATCTTTTCCAATGCTGCTCCAAATACTGACTCTCAGGCACAGCTGTGAGAAGGAGGGAGAGGTACAGTGGGCAGTTTGTGGGGTAGACACACCACCTTGCTTGGGTGTTGGCCTGGAACAAGTCCATAAGAGTATCTTAATTTTTAAATTTCTCTGGTAAAAAGTCACATTCTTGTTTTGCTGTCTGTGAAAGGAGGGTTGACAATGTCTTAGTGATGGCTGTGAGGGTAACTCTGCCCCATCGTGATGGGGAGAGACCTAGGGAAGGGAGATCCTAAAGCTTGCAGGAACCCTTGTAGCAGTTGCTTGAAGATTATTTCATCATGTTTTGTAGTTTCATTGCACAAGGTTGCTGTAGCTGCCAATGCATTAAGAATATTTCCCCTCAAAGTTACAAAAAATAAATAAAATTCAAAACTCAATGAAAGCAGAAAATTTCCTTTATTCCCCGTTACCGTGAAGGACAGATCACCCTCTCCTCTGATGTCTATATAGCCTGACATTTTGTTGCTCAGAATATGTTTTATCCGTCACAGGTGAAACCTGTCTTTAAGTAACATTTGATTCCCAGGGAATCGGGTTACCTCCGTTGCCAGATTGTTCTGCAAAAAATAGTGAAGCTTTAGACTGCAGACACTTAAAATGCTTGTCTGAACGTGACAGAGCTCCGAGCCTGGTCAGTCACTTCTGCCCAGTAACGTGTTCCTGTTTTACTTGGAATTCTTCAGATACGAAAAACTTTTCTTTTTTCAAGTTTGAATAAGCAGAGTGCTGTGACAGTTTTTCACAATGCTCTTGCTCCAACTTTTAGATAATACATTAATCACAATTGTATTGACTGTACAGAGATTATAAAACTAATTTGATTTTTCTGGTGCCTTTTCGTATACTGCAGCATGAATCAGAAGCACAGAATTACCCAGCTGTTACAGACTCCTGTGCTAGCAACATGAGTAAAACCAGTTTTTCAATTGCCATGCATTCTTCTGGAGTATTAAAAAAAAAAAAAAAAGAAAGAAAAAACCAAACAACAAAAGAAGTTTTGCTGTGGTTTCAGGGAGCAACATGATAGTACTTATGCAGACAGTCAATCTTTTATATGACTAAAATGCAAATACTCTATGACAAATAGTTTTGCCTTGCAAAAAATTGCTATTTTATAGGATTGTAAAACTGTACTGTATAATTTAGTTGGAGTATTTCCACTAATTTTACCCAAGTCTCTTACTTTTTAGCTGGAGCAGACAGGCATATTTCTAAAATATAAGTATTTTAGAAGTTCTTTTAGTTGTAATTTTTGTTCATAAATAAAAATATAATAAAAGCACTGTCAGAAATTAGGATTAATTTTCCATTTTTAAAAATAAATATACTTCAGTCTCTTCTGCTCTCAGTTCATGTTGTTGCATTACAGTTGTTGCAGTGATTTGGTTGTATAATTGATCCTGGAGTGAGGGCCAAGCACAGCATAAAGTAACTTCTGTGTGAGGGCTGCTGTATTAGCATCTCTTGTCTATTCCTGCCGTCTTCCCAGATAAGCTGCATGGTGGAAATTGGGTGCTGTAATTACCATGGGTCTGGCAGGAGGGAGGTCTGGTCCTAGTCCCCATCTGGGTATAGATTTTCACCATGAAGCTGGAAAAGCCACTTCACTTTTCTTTTTCCAGCAGTCTCCTCTGCCATAAACACTAAATTGGACGAGAGAGCTGGAATAACTCATGGGAAGTTTGGTTTATTAAACTCTAGTCCCTACATGTAAGAGAGCAGTGGTCTTGTCTCCTGATGCAGTTGCTTGCTGTGCACAGCTGCTTGAGTTTAAAACAGTTGTATAACCAGTTTGGATTTTTACAAACATCTGTTTGGCTTTGTGACAGAATACCAAACAAGCCTTGCAAAAAAGCCCCTCTTTCCCCCCTTTCATTTGTGGGAGGTCTCAGAGAGGCTTCCATGTTGAGAGAGGAGGAGGAGGTGGCAGCTGGTATTTTTATTAGAGAGGCTCTCTGAGGCCAAAGCATAGCTGAGGGACTCATCTGCTGTGAATTTGAGGGAGGGCTGCACAACAGTGGGAACCCATGGGTAGAAGTCCCATGGACTCTGCCACAGGCTCCCCATCCTATCTGATGGTGGTGGGATGTAGCAATGCCCCAGCTGCTTGTGTGTTGTGGATTGGTGTGAAAGAGAGATTGGGAAGTGCCTGTGGAGGTCAGAGAAGTGTTCCAGGCTGCCTTTTGCAAGTATTGGGCTTGGCAGTGCTGGGTTAATGGTCAGACTGGATGATCTTAGAGATCCTTTCCAACCTCGATGATTCTATGACTTGTGGCAGGTCTATTCAGTGCCCAAAATACAAATTTTTGCAGGGGCATGGTGGCTGTGTGCTGGTCCTGTCGTGGGTGAGAGCCTGTGCACCTGGCCTGTGCTCACACACCTCTCATGCAACTGGCCAAGGCATCTCTTGCATGTGATGCAATACCTGCACTTTGATGTAGCTCTTGCAGTGTGTAAGGAATCACTGGTATGGGTTTAAATGTAACCATAAATGGAAGCAGGGCTCCATTGCTCTACTTTCAGAGTTGGTATAAAAGTGCCATTGGCATCCAGAGTAACTTCGTGTTTGAAAAGGATAGAGCATACAGCTGTCTTTTTGAAAAGCTGTCTGCTGCTGTTGGTCAATTTATGGCCAAGAAACTGGAAGCAACTCGTGAGTTTTATGTATTTTTGTATATGTCTGTGTGTGCCCATGATGTGGTGGTAGCTCTGGAACGGGAATTTTGCCAAGCTCTGGGAGATGTAGACTGGGCCATTATTGGCTTCAGCTGGAGGAGGGAATGTGGTCTCTTGGACCTGCTTCTTTCAGTGCTGCTGGCTGAGTCCCACCTGTGGAGGAGCTGCTCCCATGGCAGCTTGTTTGTGCTGCTGTCCCAGTGGGATGAGAGTTCCCTGCTTGAGTTCAGATACGCAGCAACCTCTCAGGATGAAGGTGAGCAGTTGCGTACGGAGCCATGCTTGCTTCTGACACCTGCTTGGTTTGTCCTATCTGGACAACAGCGTGGAGAACAGCTTGTTTTGCCATAACCAGGTGTCCTGCACCTGTTTAGTTGTGCGATCACTAAAGCCCCAAATATCTCCATGCCAAGCAGATGCCTTCCATATCAGGAGGGATGCCTGGTGCAGAGTGGACTGATTGTGCTGCTCCATAGGGACTATACCTTCAGGGGAAACCTAAAAGAAAAAAAGAAATGTTGATAGCACTTCTGCAGAACTAATTAATACAAAATTTTTATTGGTAAATATTCACAGGTGCCAGCAAATATAAATAAGCAATGCTTAGGCTGTGACTTTGTTCTTGTTAAAATAAACAGAGAGCAAACACCTTCTGACAGGGAGTACATTTCAGTTGTAAACCAGGAGAGAAAGCCACTGTGTTTAAATGCGGTATCACTTCTCCCCTTATCCTGGATCAGCTGTCTGGGGGCTTGAGTTTATTTAGTAACACTGCTGCCACTGTTTGTGTTGCATTGAAGAGATCTCCTATCACAGCCGTAAATTAAATATTTTTCACTGTTAGCAATACACTGAGTGACAGGTTTTAGGACTGAAATTCCTAAATGTGTCTGCTGATGTATGTGTGTCCAGCAACATGGAGTCTTGTGTTATCCTGCTATCACTGATATATTTTGAGCATCTTACATCACTCAGGCTGATTTGGTTATCCTTTTTGTCAGCTAGAGAGAAAGACATGTGAAATGTCCCTTTCCAGTGTCCTTTATTGGAGCAGTGGTTACTCTTGGGGCCCAGTGTGCCTGCATGTGCTGAGACCTCTGCAACAGCAAGTGGTGTGCCAAAACAATGTTGCTGTGTTGTTTTGTAAACTGAAGGCTGCAGGGTTTGTGTAGTTAACATACATAAAAATATAATAACTGATTTAAAAAAATTATTTCCATGCTCTATCTGGAAAAAAAAAAAGTGTGAAGTGCCTTATAGCCTTCTTTTTGGTGACTGTGAGACTGTATCTGGAGCATGATATCCAATTTCAGGCTGCCTGTAAAGGAATGGTACAGCTATACTGGAGCAAGTCTGGCTTGTCCAGTAAGTAAAGTGTAGAAGAAAGAAGGCTTGATGAGATCCCAGTGCTGTCTGCAGCTACTTAATGTGTGGGAATAGAGAAAACAGATAGACTTGTGTGCATGGGGGCAGTATAGGAGGTGTCAGACCCAAGCTGGAACTGGGGAAATTCTCATTTCATACATGGAAAGACTTTTTCAACCTGAGTGATTGAACACTGGCACAGGAGCCCAAAGAGGTATTGTGATTTCCATCTCCACCCTTGAAGATATTCAGAGTTTGAGCAGATGAGGCCTTGGGGCATCTGCTCTAGTTTGTCCTACTTTGAATGAGATGTTGGACTGGATGGCTGCAAAAGACCTTTGGGCTGAAATTATTCTGTGCAATGCTGTAATTATACCACACGCAGACAAATCAGGTGTTTGTGTAGGGTTTTTGTTAATGAAGGTCCTCCAAAGAGGAGTGGGTGAAAGGAAATCCTTCCAGTACTGGCATGCAATGTTTGCATTTTTTGAACTTATTTATTAGTTTATGAAATATGACATTCAGTCAAATCAAAGAGGAGCAGCAATGTTCTCCTACATGAGTAGGAAGCTGTGGTGGTACTCTAGAGATCCCAGTTCAATTTTCTGCTCTGGCACATGTGTCTGGCATGACCTTGGGCAAGTTACTTAATCTGTCTGTATCTCCAATCCCCATTTGTGCATTACTGTCTTTAAATTATAATATCTTGTTTTTATAATTTGTCTTTGACTTATAAAGTCTTGGAGTACTGAGTCTCGCTATTGCTCTGAATTTCACTATACAGTACTTAGCACAATGGGACCATAAATCTTCATCAGTCCCATGATACATGAATAATAAACAGTTACAGCATAATTTAGGGCCACACTTTGCCTCTGATCTCACGATGCATAAAGACAGAGGGTTTTTGTTGATTAAAATGCTATGCTGTTCGGCCTAACGAAGATACATGGGCCTTACTGAACAGATTTTTACGAGCCTGTTGTTGGCTCTTCTGGTTTGTTGGGGTTTTATTTTGTTTCATCATTACTCATTGATTGCAGGTATCTAAGCAATTTGCTTGACAGATCAGGGAATAATAAATTCCTTTAATCTATGTCTCTTTCAGTTTAATTATTGTTAACTCATTACTTGGTGTTTAGTTCAATGGATAATGAACTCTGTTCACTGTGTGGTGGAACGGACTTGGACTACAGAGACAAAACTGGCTTCTCCAGTTCTTTTTAAGGTACAAACCAAAACTGCAGAGTCACAGAGTGTTTAACTCCAGGTTAGATGGAAGGTTACCAGCAGGCGTACCATGGTTACCTTTGCAGGCTTGAATGTAGGTTAACATTATTTCAGATGGTTCCATGTCTGGCACTGCATTACATTTGTTGCTTTATTTTTAGACAGTTAAGAAACTGGTAACTATTATGTAGGCAGCTATTTCTGTCTTGATTACAAGACAGTGTCTAATAAGTCGTATGTAGTACAATCCTAATTACTGCAGACAGACTTTACATTTGTGACTGTGGTAATACTGTTAGACTACTTCCTGCAGAGTTTTGTAGGGTGTTCAGACCTTCTCATTTTGGCTACAGCTGGGGGAATAAATCTTTCATTCACTCAAGGGTGCTATGGTCTCTCATTGCCATGCTACTGAGCATCTGGGTTCTGTTTGGACATAACCCACTTCTCTTGTTTCTTCATCCTGAAATTTTTGTCATCTTTTTGTCACTGAAGACTGTGAACCCTACATGGCAGGTGTTGGCCATCACTCCATGTTGTGCCAGCGGCAGTTCTGTGGTGGAGCTGAGGAGGCCGTTACGAACCCTGGAGAGCTCACACGGCTCAGGGTCACCCATATCACTTCATTCTACATCAGCAGCTTGGTTCAGCCCTGAAGCCAACATCCACTGTGTCCCATCTAACACAAACTGAAAGAAACCTGAGTGTTTTTAACACTTTGGTTATGTATCTTAAGTTTCCTTCCTGAGGCTGAGGAAAGCTAGACACCAGGAGTTAGGGGACACTGACACACCAGGGAGGGGAGCAGGGCCTGTGGAGTCACTCTAAAAATGACCAGCAAGTCGTTCATCTGTTGCTACCTGCTTTTACACCCCAGCAGGCTGGCTTCACTCGTGCCTCCCTCTGTTCTGCAGCTATTCACACAGGAATCAGAGAGTAAAAATACTACCAAGACTTCAATCTTTCCACCAAGGCTATGGCTCTGGAGCAGAGCAAGAAGCCTGCAAACACAGGTGCCCCTGGTAGAAATATAACTTTCCTGTTAGGGTATCATCAGCTTTTTCAGCTAGAAAAGTAAAGAGAGTAGGGATTTTGGTGAGAAACCATGCTGAATGGCTTCGAAGGGTTTGGCAACATGTCACAGAAAGCCCGAGTATGGCTATATGTCAAAGATCACTGTTGAAATGTTTATTTTGGGCTTGCTACTGTATTCTGCTCAGTCATCAGGAGAAGAGGTTCATAGCACTTGTACTGTCTGATCCTTTTCAGCACGAATTTAATGCAAAATAAACAAAGGTAAAACTTGGGTGCCCGGGAATACTAAACTGCTGCTCTGGAGATATTTCTCCTCTTCTGGGGAAGGAGTTGTTCTTTGCACAGTGTCCCCACATAAGCCCCTTAATATGAATGACATTACTCACATTTGCAGAAAGAGAAAATGGCACTTGCCAAATCTGCAAATCACAATTGTGTTTCTGTAAACTTTGGCAGTTACATGGCTTCTGGTAAAGCTAATGGAGGCAAACTGCTTTTAATTTAAAATCCTCCCTGCAGAAAAAAAAAAATAGCTGGCAGTTGAGGGATTCGGTAGTGTCCTTGTGTGAAACTTCTTTCCTTATTTTCTATGGTTTGCTTTAGCCAAGGAGAAACTGTTAATTAAAAAATGTTCCTAATGTAGCCAAATATGCAGGAATTTACTTATGTTACAACTACCTGTACCAGTTCTGCAGTAAATCACTTCTTTGTTTTCATTTGATGAGCAATTCTAATTAACCAAATAAAGGTACTGCTTACCTCGCACTTAACTCAGCATGTTTGCTGCTTCTTAGATGATTGAGGGACTGAGGATGGCAGGTTTTGTTTAGATGAGTCTTTTGGATTCAGCAAGGCTGAGGTGGTCAAGCGGCACGAGGAGGGATAACGCCCAGAGGAGGACTCTGCCTGTGGAGCAGTTCCTGCTGGCAGGGCAGGCAGGCAGGGAACACTGAAGGCCACAGGTTCTCCCAAAAGGCTTGCTCTGGGTCTGTGCCTCCTGTGGGCACAGGGCAGGGAGATGGGAGAGAGGGAAGACAGCATTGTTTAGACCACATTTGGATGCAGTTTCTTTGAAGGCATTTTTCCTTAGTTCGGAAGGTACTGGACCAAATCATGGATCCAGTCAGCATAGTTTGATGCTTTGCATAACAGTAAATAGTCTGTGCTTGGAGAAGAGTGTGACGAAAGTGTCTGTGTCAGACATGTACATGTAGAATGATGCTGATGTAGTCCTGCAGCAGAATAATCTAGAAATTATCCAAATGCCCGTGTGTTGTGGTCACTTGCTTCAGCCCTGCCCTGAATCCTTTGCAGCAGTTCAGAGGAGCTGCAGGCAGGAGCTACACTAGGGTATTCTGCTGTACAGAGCTAAGAACATCTCTGGAGCTGTAGAATGGGGGAGCTGGGCAGAAGACATTGGAAGTCTTCCTAGCAAGTACAAATTGATAAGACTGCCTGGTCACCAACTGTGGTGCTCCAAGTGCAGTCTTTTCACAGGTCCCATTTGACAGAGCACCGTCAGCTGCAGCCAGGCTGACAGCATCTGGCACAATAAAAATTATTTCTTTTCTTTTTTATTTTTTAAAGCATATAGAGAATTTTCTCTAGCTTTAGGAAAATCAAAGTAAAATCTACTGTAGAGTTGTCTTGAACTCATCCATAACTAGGGTAAGCATTTACAGTGCCAAATGATGAAAGCATTTTACGCTTTATTGGATTGTAGTAACTTCTTCAGCACTGCATTTCATGTGTGCAGGAAGGAGGAGTTTGGCTTGTTTCAGAAATATTTCACAGTGATTTGAAACTTATTTGTTCTTACCCCTTCACACTTAACACTTGTGTTGAAAGGGGAGCTAATGGAAGTGCTGATCCAACCTGAGACAGATATCACTGCCTTTTGCTGTAATATAAAGAGTTATTATAAGCCAGTAGCTGGAGCAATATTATTCTACCTGAAATTTGAGTGTCCAGCAGGAGTCCTGACTGCTCTGTTGGTGCTCGTGGAGCAGCAGCTGGTACAGGGGGCTATAGCTCCAGCAGGCCTTCAAAGAGCTGAGAAGTTGGGCACAACCTTTCAGGGCTGCCCAAGCAGTGTGGTTTGCTCAGCAGCGTTGACTGCCTGCTCCTAAGGCTGCACCAGAGGGACAAAAATCTGGTCTCATTGCTTCCTCCAGGAGGATTTATCTTGGAATTTTGAAACTTAACCTTCTGCTCCTTCCCTAAATTTAAATCCATAGCTTCTGACTGAAGACAGAACCATATGTCAGTGAAGCACTGGGGCACAGCCACCCTCTCTATGTTTATCATCTATTGTTGCATTAGCAGTTTGCTGTAGAAACAGCATGGCAAGAGGTGTTGTATGGGACATGCACCTGGGCTGCCAGAGTGCTGCCCTGTTAGGGGGCATGCAATGAGCCTCCTCTGTGCTTGGAGAATGAGCACTGGGAGTGGTGGAAAGATGCTTGGTGTCTAATCCAAAGGTCACCTGAGGTAATCCAAAAGCATCATGCACTTCTGTGGAAGTGCCATGGATGTGTTTCCAGAAGCAGTCATGGTCTTTAAGCCTTGCTACACAAAGGAAATCACTTAAACAGGAAACAGAGCCTTCTGGAGACTGCAGGCCAGCTGCATCTTCCCTGGTGATCTTGTGGTGGGGGCAAATGATATAACAGATGGAGAAAATATATTCTTCTGATTAGTGGTTGATGGGCTCCTCCTAAGCAGAGAAGGTCTGTTCTTTTAATTAATTAGCTGGTTAATATGTTTGTGCAGTGGCATGCCCAACTAATGTGTAGTTACTATGAATACACATACAAATGGCAGTAATGGATGCAGATGGCCGTAATTACCAATGTTGGTTTCTGCAGTAATCACACATGCAACATACCAAGTTGGTTTAAAAATTGACATGTATTGGGTGATTTGTTTCCCTTCCCCACTGTGTGTGAATGTGCTTGTGTGGCTGTTCTCTGTACACCCTAGGCTTGCTGCTAGGCTGACCCACTGAGCTGAGACAAGGCTTTAAATTGTGCACAAAGAACTCAAGCAAGGTGAAGATGACTCTAACTTAGGTTTTCTCTGCAGTGTCCTACACCCAGTGCTTTGAACTATGTATTTTGCCTGATGACAGTGCAGAAGCAGGGCTCTAGGGCTGCTGAGGGCTTCATATACCTATATCTGGTGTGTAGTTGGCTTCCATAGAGGCAGCTGGTTCTCACTCTGGCAGCCAGGCCTAGGAGTAGTGTGTCAGGGGCTTGGGTGCCCTGCAGCTGCCTTAAAGAAATGTCTGATGAGGCCACCTCATGAGCTGACTCATCCTGCAGCCTGTGTCTGACCTTACCAACAGAAAATGATATTTAGGAACAGTGTGTGTGGCTGTGCCTCCTTTCTGAAGTCTCTCACTTTGTATTCCCAAACACTCACAGCTTCTCAGGAGGGTATATCAGGGGTACATCCCTGCTTAGTCCTTTACAGACCTTTTGCCCACTAATCTATGTAATTTCTTTTCAAACCTGCTGAATAGGGTCTGCACCCCCAAAATTCCCATGGCACTAAGCTCCGTCAGTTCATCTCCCACTATGTAAAGAAGCAGTTTTGTCTGGTTTGAACTGGTGAGGTCCTTGAACTTGCACAGCTGTTCTTCACTCAGATCATCTGGCCAGATAAATCCATAAAAGGGCTTTTATTAATAAACCTAATACTAAGGAGGAGCTGTATACAATTCAAGCCAATTCAAGGTTCGGGGAAGCAATTGCACCTTTTTTTTCCATGAGGGATGCCTAGAGTAAGGGAACAATATCAGATAGTTGTAGTAGTGCAGCTTTAGAAGGGAAATTGAGCTGCTTGGAGTGACTTGAGGACCCGGGAGATCCTGCAGTGGGTGCTGCCAAAACCTTTTTTTGCATGCACGCTGAGTAGTGCTTACTGGAATGGGATGATGGGCTCCCTTCAAGCCGAGTGGCTGAGGAGCTGCTTATCCATGAAGCTGAGTTCTAGTTTAGGAAATGGCAAAGACAATTTAGGGGAAGCATGCATCAGAAAGCGTTTCTGAGATTGCTGAGCACTGCTCCAGGTATAAGTGCCGAGCACCATCTGCTCTGGGATTGCTCAGCACGGAGAAGAAAAAGCTCTGGAAGCTGCTGCCGCTCTGTGCAGTGCAGATCCAGAGGGAAGCGCCCACAAGGGAGAACTGCTAGCTGTGCCCTTCACCCCAGGGGTGCCTCTGCTCCAGAAGTGGGGTGGGTGGGTATACCTGCCTCGCACACTGCTCTGGGGAGTGGGCTCTGTGAGAGTGAAAGGCCTGTGGATAATTCGTGTGCCTGCACTTCTTTGTGGAGTGGCATTAATCTTTGCATCAGGAGACTGCTGCTTTGTCTCCCAGCGTTAACCTTGAAGACTCATGATGGCAGTTAAAAAGCTGGGGGTAACAAAGGGAAGTTTAAAGAAGCCTTATAAGAGAAATTCATGTCATGGAGTGAATAATCTGAAGGCTCTGTGAGTGTAATGGAGAGCCAAGCTCAGGCTGATGACTCTAACGTAGTCAAGTAGTGCAGAAAATAACTGTAAGTACTTCCAAATCCTATGGCCATCCTTTTCTTTCTACAGCAAAAACATCTCTCTTGTGATCAGTTTTTTTTCAGGCTTTTTGTCTTTCTCTTAGCAGGTATGGTCCCAGTTAAATATTTACTTTTCAACTAACATTTTTGCTATCTGGTGCATTTGTTTTGGGACACAAGGTCTTGTTCTTTTGAAACTTGTTTTGTTAGGCTGCTGGGTAAAGCCTTCCTTTTTTGACAGCCTTTTTACTTGTTCTTTAAAACTCTTCTTTGATGTGAGCTCAGAAACACAGATATTATTCTTTTATCACTTTCCCCTGTCAGTTTAAAACCAGTTATGAGTACCACAAACTATTAAAAACAATCTAAGCTAACCTCTCAAGTGACAGATACTCAGGGCCTATCTCTTATTTTCAGGCATCTGTATAGAGCAGACTTTAGTTCTGAGGAAATGAGAAAGAATGCTGCTTGGTAAAGAAACATGATTGTAGCAGCTCAAAAAACTGTTTTGTGAAATTCATCTGGAAAAAGGCAGAGCTGTGGGATGTCCCACAGAGTTTAATATACCAAGAAACTAACTATCCTTGCAGTCATGCCTATCCTCATCTTCTGTTTCCTACGCTAATGTAGTTGATCCTTTGTTGATAACTCGGTTACCTGAGTTCATTCCTTCTTCATCAAGAAGGAATATCAGTCTCGCAGGTTAATATGGAGTTGGAAAGGTCAGCTGGGTCATGAAGAGTAGTCCTCTAATACCTAATGCAACCCGATGCATTAAGGTCTGATGAATCACCTCCATGTGTCCCCAGGTACCACTGCCCTTGAAGTGCTGCAAAGGCCAGTAGTGAGGAGATGAGACAACTGCTGTTGTCTCAGTGTGGGCTTTGCTTTGTTTTGTTTTAATCTATCTACTTCATTATGTGCCTGAATTAGAGTGTACTCTTTGAAGATCTAATCACTTGTTTAGAGCCTTATGGGAATACTTTTGAAAGTGTGGCCCTTGGCCTCCAAACATTTTTGATTATAAACTCACACACACCAGACCAGACCAAAAGCATCACTGGGGTCTCAGTACATGTTACAAAAGGAACTGTAGAGAAGAGCTCCCCAAGCTTTTTATTGTCCTTTATGAGACAGCAACTTTAGGCTTCTCTGAACAGCCCATCTTTTCCACCCCATGGGCCAGAGGTGTATGTTGGTATGAACTAAGTGAGGTTTTATCACTTGTCTTGTGCAGTAATGGTGCTGCTATGGGGTTTTGCAAATACCTGCCATTCTGGAGGCAGGTCTTTTCCTGGAGTGCAGTGTGCTGGCAACCCCTCCTCACACACTCCAGACAGCATCTCTGGTGCAGTCACCTGCTTACACTCTGACTTCAGCTCCTCTATGTAATCCAGCCAGGAAACTTGTGGGCACAGGTTATCCCACTCAGGTCAGGACAGGCCGTCTGCAGTGGATCTTTAGTGCAATGGGAGTCAGGTGAGAGTAGGAGAATTAAAGGATTCTTGGCATCTATGAAACTTAATAAAATAAATCATCTGTTTCCAGACTTCTGTCTGTCAGAAGCAGCTGTGTCTGCCAGGTCCTGAAGCTGTCAAACTAGTAATGAGAACTGGTAGAAATATCTTGGAGTGGAGGACAAGAGGGCCAAGCATAGCATTGGCAAAAGGAAACCAGTTGTTAAAACTGCTAGGAGAAAACCTAGATATCGCCTTAATAATTTTTCTCGCTTCTGGAGCCAACTCTGACAAGGTAGTGCAAGGCACTGGTGGGAGACAAGAAAAACAGAACCCACCATCACTTTCTTTTAGGTAGCTGAAATAATTAAAAACTGCCTTACCTTCACCTTTTTTAACACTGTCATAACTTAAACTAAAAAAGAGGTTTTTTCCAATATGTAATTATTTTCAAATAAATATGATTTTTTATTTTTAGCTGGTGGTGCACAATTATCTGGCATTGCACAGAGGTCCCTGATGTGCTGGGAAAGCCACGTTTCTCTAATTTGCTGCTCAGAGGTACCACTGTAGCTGTGAACAGCAGCAGCAGGGCTGAACTTGGCTGGTTCAGGGCTCTGACAGGCCAAAATAGTGTCTTTTAACTCTATCAGATTGAGTTTCCCAGATCCAGACTTTCAATAAGTGGGATTTGTAACTTTGCCCTCAGAAGATCTGCCAAGATCTTTTGCTCCTGCTTTTTTGGTCTGAATTAGTCGCTTCCTTATGGGCAATTTCCTCATATTCCTTTTCCACAGCTCTTGATAGTCCTTCAGACATCTGCAAAAGCTGGAGGGTTTGTTTGCAGTAATGTAAGGATTTGAGTCACCAAATCCCACAGAACCCTTTATCTCTTTTACTGAAATAGAGGATGCTTTATAAGACCACTTCTCCATCTCTGAGCCTGTGTCATCCCTGGATGGCAGATAACGCTTTCTGATGGTTTGCCCATGCTCCCTTCTTCCCACTTGGTTCCTGTAGCCAGATTTTGCAAAGCTCTTGGCACCCAGAACCTCGCAGGAGGAATGGGACTCTCCCAGCAGCATTGCTGGATGAGGCTGCAGAACTGGGAGTGATGGGGCTGTGCAGCTCTGGATCGCTGTTGCTGAAGCTTTCCCCAGTGGCCTGTGTTTCTCTCAGCTGCTGTTCTCAGCTGCTGGTGGACACAGACAGCTGCTGTTGTCTCAGTGTGGGCTTTGCTTTGTTTTGTTTTAATCTATCTACTTCATTATGTGCCTGAATTAGAGTGTACTCTTTGAAGATCTAACCACTTGTTTTTAGAGCCTTATGGGAATACTTTTGAAAGTGTGGCCCTTGGCCTCCAAACATTTTTGATTATAAACTCACACCAGATTGGGAAATGAGGTGTGTCTGCATGGTTTTTCTCCCTCCTCCCTTGCATTTAGCTGAGCATCAGGATATCTGGCATTCGCTGCACCAGAGCCTTATCTATAATTCATAAAGAAGAGCTTGTCCAGCCTGGGAGTTAACAACAGTACCTTTTAAAAAGTGCTGCTGAGATGCAACCTGTCCTAGGTCCTGACTTCTGCTGAAGCTCTCAGGGCTTGTCTGTCACCACTGTAGCCTCTGCTTTCACTTTTTATGTAAACATCAGCCTCTTGCAAAGAAACAAGAAGTCAAGACAAATTGGAGCTGCTTCCTGCATGTCCAGATCACAGGTTACAGCTTCCCAAGCCAGTCATCTGTCTGGGTTCCTCTCCTTTCAGCAGCATTTGATAAGGCCCCATGAGGGCTGCCCATGGTGTGCAAGGACAGTCTGTAAAGACCTTTCATCAGGATTGACAAGATGAAAATTTGACTTGTCACACAGAGGGTGCTGAGGCTTATTAAACTTAGTCATGAGGAAAGGATATGCACCAGTGGTTCCAGAGCCAGAAATCTCTGCATCAGAGACACACAGCCAGGGTTTACAACTTCCCTGAGCTGAGCACAACCTCAGTCTTTGTGTTGCTGGTGCATCCTCTGTCAGCCAGCAAGGCTTAGGCCGGGCAGAAGCTTCAGTGCTAAGAACAAATGGGGAAAAGTAACTGGGCTGAAGACTCAGGGCTTCTCAGCTGGCCAAACAGCAGGTGCTGCTGGCACACAAAGGATTTTAAGAGTAGAATTTTCAAGCTTCCTTTAAGCTTCTTGTAGAGCTAAACCACTGGGCTGGGAACAAGTGCTTTTGCAATCCCAGTCCAACAGACACCGGTGTCCATTCACTTGGACCTAACTTACAGCCCACTACTGATCTTGCTTTCTCATCCACTGACACCCCCAAGTCTATCTTCTCAGGACTGCTCTCAATCCATTCTCCTCCCAGCCTCTTCCAGGTAGGAGGCCATGGAAAGGGAAGGAATGTGAAATCTTGACCAAATGAAAACTGCTCTTTACAAACTACCCTGCCCTGTTGCATGGAGAAGAGGCAGCCTGTGCATTTGGGTCTGTGCTATGGGAGGCAGAGGAACATGGACCAGAGGCTTCTGACAGCAGAGACCTGGTTGTTAATTTGGATCGAGGTCTCACCAGAGCAAACTATCTGTGTTTTGGGTGCATGTGTGAGTATCCCAAGTGCATTTCCTCTGCCCTGTTCAATGACAGAGGGAAAACAAAAGTTGTCCCTGTTTGGTACATATGTCTGCCAGTGTGGGCCCCCATTTGATCAGGCCTTTGTGGTTTGCAGCACTTGGCAGCTGCACTGCTGCTCCTCTCTTGGATGGGATGGAACCATTGACAGGAATTTCTCTTGTCTTGGGAGAGCCACAGCAGTTGCTGATGGTCATTTCCTTTCTGCACTGCTTGGCTCTGTGGCACACACCTGCACTGCTGTAGGGGCAGCAGGCTGAAAATTGGGTTGAAGCTGGGCTTTGTGTACATTCATGGTGCACTTACAGAGCCAGACCTCAGCGATGGGAGGAGGAGAGCTGACGAGAAGGGATAATCCATTAGAGCAAACATCTGTGTGGCTCAGCAGTCCATGTCTCTGACAGATACCAAATGGAGATGTTTGAGGAAGAGAGAATGACCAGAGTTGAGAATACTGCGATCATTTGCCCCAGGATGCTCCTGCCTTGAGAGGTCTGTATCTATGGGTATTAACAGCCTTTTTGGACTTTCTCTTTAGGACTGTGAAATGAAGAACACATAGGGTATTAAGGGAGTTTCAAGCACCTTTTCTATACTGCATCAGGACAGAGAGACATAGCACATGATTTCCTGCACAAATTCTTTCCTCCTGTCAAAGAGTAATGAGATGAAGGGGTCTGCCCATCTCAAATATCAGATCCCATTTTGTCAAATGAGGTGCAGGAAATAGCAGTGTGGTTCGTGCACTCTTCTTCAATTTCAAGTCTCCTGAATTTCATTCCTTTTAAGAGATAAATTTGCTCAGCTATTTCTGTGTGGCAGATGCTGTGGGGTGGGTGCTGGCTGCCCCCAGCCTGACAGGACTGGGGCACTGCAATTACAACTGGCAGAAGGAATCCTCAGGCTCGGGAGAGTCTGTGTTCATGGTTTTTAAGGGACATCATCATGTGCCTTCTCACTTAAATGGAAAGCGTTAAATGGCCTTCTGCAGCCTAGAGGGGGAAATAAGGATAGTCTCCTCAGGGTACTTCTACCACATGCTGACTTGCCTGACTTTTTTGCAATTCACATTTATTTCATTGAGGAAGTAGTCTGCCTGATATGCTGTCATTTTGCCCCATTGCTTGCAATGGCAATTTTTTTCATCCACTTTCTGCTATTGAGACTCCAGTTTCTTGGAATTATTCCTTGTCTAATGACTTCCATTGCTAATTTAGTTCTAAGTGATCCCTGGACAGCCACAACCATAAATGCATGTAGGTGGCTGGGCTATTTGTCAGGGCTCTGCTCTAGGAGATGCTTAGTTTCAGTGCTTTTATGAAGTATTTTAAATAGCTATCTGTTTTATGTCTGCATTGTAAAGCAATCCTGAAGTTTTTCTCATTTTTAAGTCTAAACTTGTTGATTTCTATTACCAGTTCCAAATTTCTGGCCTGCTTAAAATATTCCCACAGGGACATACTGGGCTCCTAGGGCAGAACTGGTTGTGCCCTGGGTGCTGTTCAGCCACATGGACATGTCCGTTTGGATCTGAGTGAGAAGCATCCCCCTCCCTTGCTCTCCTGACTGGCACAGCCATGGTGGCAGGCTGGTGTCTTAGCCCTCCAGACAGCCCTGGGAAACCTGGTGAAGACTTGCCCCTCAGTTATGCCGTTTTCACTTTATGGCCCCCACCACGTGCATAACTTTCAGTATCTGTCATCATTATGCAGTTGAGTTGGCTAAGTGTTTCCTTGCTGGAGGTTTTGCATGGATCTGGGCTGCCTGTCTTTAATAGTTTAGCAAAACATGAAGAAACTCTTCAGGGAAGCAATTTCACAATTAAGCATTTAGGAGATGGGCACCATCCAGAGCTAACAATTTTATCTGGAGACATTTATGCAGTGTTTTGCAGACTTAATAGGACCTCTGTTCCCACAGGTCATAAAAAATATCTGCTGTCTTCTGCCTTGATAAGGTATTTATTTCTTCCTATTCCTCCAGGTCCTGAATCAGAGAAAAGTGTGTTTCTAGTGACCAGCAGGAAGGACGAACCATTCATAGCTGGGGAAATAAGGTCCCACCTCACTTACCTAGGCATGCTATGGGATGCAATTGCACCATGGAAGGAAGGAACTCATTTGTTATACCTTTAAAACTACCATCATGAGTTAAATGATATTTTCCGCTTTATCACTGCCATTGCTTCTTTGCCATATTGGAAACTCAGCACGTTGGGGCATATGAATGTTTTATATATGCATATATATATCTCCTCATCAACTTTTCCATCTGTGAAGCATATCCTAAGAGAATTCAGAACGGCCGCTCAAATAAAGTAACAGCACAGCATTTGCTGTTTAGTGGTGGAGGAAATCAAGTTGCTATGAAGTAGAATGATTTGCTCAGGGCTGCTTTGAGAACTCAGTATTCAGAATTACATTTCCTTTTTTCCTTGATTTTCATTAATATGGTTTCACTCTTTATTCTCAAGAACAAGTGACACAGGGTGGTCAAAGATAAGTGATTGATTCAGCCCAGGCTAAGAATAAAATGAGACTATATTTGTTATATAGATAAAAATGTGATTCATCTCTCCTCTTCCTTTCCTCCTCCAGTTCAGCTTTAGGCTTGCTTTTAGTCTTGTTTTTCTGAGGCCAGCAGCATGGTTCTTGCTGGCTATATCACCCTATACCAGGGAGGAAGGATTTGCTGACTGAATTCAGCTGTTCCGAAGCTGGAGACCCAGGAAAGGCTGACTAGGCCAACAGGGCCGAAATGCTCAGGGGTGCTATAAGGAGCATGAACGGATAAAACCTGAGCTACAAACCACCATGCCACAATGTTATAAAACAGACATTGCACAGTTATGAGGGTGCTAATTCATGTTAGGTGAGAACTGACTCCTTCATGGTTTAGCATGAAACTTGTGTTTTGAGTCCTTGGTCCAGAGCATGAGTAGATACAATGATTTTTTTACTGGCAATATCATCTGAATCGGTGTTGTGTCTCTGGTCCCTTTGCATGGTTGGTGTGAGGACAGAAGGGGAGTCAGGACAGTGGGCTGGAAGGGAAGGTTGCAGGTGAAGGTTTGTATTTCCCATTGGCACTGTATAGTGTGGGGCACACATTAAAACTGCAGTGTGAAGCCTGGCTGTCAGCCTGCCAGTGGCCTACTGCCTGAGTGAAAGACAAATTACGTGCTTCTGCTCCTTCAGGAGAGGTGGCTTTGTACAAGGCTTGCTGTTCTCTGTCTGCAGTGAATTGTTGGGAACAGTAGTAAAAACTGCATGTGCAGCCTATAGAGAAAGGAGGGGACAAAGGTCCTTGTCAGCCTCACAAAATCCTCATTGCAGTTACCCTCAAACTCCAGACAAAGAGATAATACACCACATTTTCCTAGAACATGAGAAAAGCAGATCTTATATCAACACAAATACTCAATTTGCCCTGTATCTTAATGGGATAATACCATTTTTTTAAAACAAGCAAACACAAAACTCTGTGTTTCCATGTGTTCATATATCCGCTATAATGTTTTGCAAATGGACCTCTAGGGTGGCATCCTGATGGGAAAACATCTGCTTTTATACATGGGCCTCTCATGGTGATAACTGTATAAAATACGTGGGGTAGAAGGTTCTTCTGGTAATGGGGGAAGTTCTAAAGCCTATAGGAGACAAACTGTTGGGTGTTGCAGGGGAATGACTTGTGGGTGTAAACTGAAGCATCGATATAAAAACCCCATAGATTTTAAAGCCAGAAAGATTGTCTCCATTTCAAACTGTGAATTGTGTCCCCTTTGGGAGCTGAAAAAAGTTTCAAAGTATAGTGGGCAGTGAATTTTTATTAATAACCTCACCAGGTGGTTTGTTTAAAAACCCAAAATAAATAACCCTTACCAATTATTATGAAAGAAAACAAGATAAAAATAAAAATCAATGAAGTTGAGTGGTTGTATGTACTTTCTCTTTCTTACTCGAGTGCTGATTGTGAAATTTTACTTGTTGTTTCAGCCTTCAGCAGGTTTTATGAAGACAGGTGAGCCATGAGGCAAATCAAGCTTTCAGAAAGTGTGATAAACTCTGCCTTTTTTAATCACCCTCTATAGCTCCAGGTGTAAAATTTAGTCAGAATACAGTTTGTAGGTTCAGGGACTAAGTAATCATTTTTCCAGAGCTATAGAGCAAGCCCAAGAGAGCTGTTAGACATCCTAAAATAAATAAATATTGAGCTCAGGGGAGAGATGAGTATGTAATTACCTGAGGTCTGGCTTTTGTGCCCTCTCAGAAAGTTAATTTAAACTTTGGGTAGCTGAAAGCTCTCTGCAAGAGGTAGCACCAGAACGTTGCTGCTGGTGAATTTGTTTGGTGTGGCATTTTTATCTGTCTGCTTTCCAACTGAAATCCATGCAGATGAAGAAATGGCATGGTTTGGAGGGGAGGCATTTGTGGGATGTAACTAATAGCTGGAACCATGACTGACAGGAAGGAGAAGGAGGATAAAGGGGCTGGTTCTGCATAGCTTTCCACAACTTCAGCATTTCTGTTTGCACAGCAGTTTTTGATTGGTTGGTTGGTTGGTTTTTTGCTTGTTTTTGTTTGGTGCTGATCTAAATCCTTATGCTTGGGAAAAGATGAACACGTGATAGCTGGGGAGAGTCAAACTTCAAACATATTCAGTTAAAGGGAAGTGAATGGCATGATATGGGTACTGAGCATAGAAACAAAAATACTTGTCAGAGATGAACTGTGGGGTCAGGCCTTGGGAGACTTGCTTTACCCAGTTACTCTTTACACTGTCTTATATCATTGTGAGCTCTCTTACTTTGGGAATCCCATGTGCTGCAGTGGGTTTGCCCTCTTCTCAAATTCGGCAGCACATAGGGAGGTCACGAAGACCACTGCATGTTTATTTTCAGTCCCTTTGCTTTTAAAGATATGGGTTCAGATGTATTTGGCAATGTACAAACTGATTTGTCAGAAATCTTATCAAACTCAGCAGAAGTCAACCCGGAGCTGAAGATCTGAGTAGAGAATTCAGTATTGGATTTTCTTCTTCTTGCTGTTTTAACTACCTTCACTGTACCTGTGGATGGTCCTGGCATGCACAGGGGCCACGTCATGTTCTTTGGTTGCTCCTTCCACTTCTGTTCATCCTTCCAGTCTTCTTATATTTTGTCTACTTGAGGCAAGTAGCAGCTGTATCTTTGGCCCAGTGTGGAGGAGGTGGCAGTTTCTGTATATTGGACGTATAAATACTTCTGATCACTTCCCTAAACATTACAGCAAGCTATGAGTAACTGATGTCATGACTCATTACTGCTGCAGCTTTTGAAGCTGTGCCTAGGTCTCCAAATCACGTAACACAGCAGACCTTGGCTGTAACAGGAATTACTGCAGCTCACAAGCAATGTCCTTGGGGCAGGGAGCCACAGTTGTCCTCAGTGCCTTTGGCATAGGAGCAGTGGGATTTGGGTTTATACTGGAGCTCCTAGATCTTAGGCCAGTAATAATAATACACCAAATCTTTCTTGGTAGTGCTCCATCCTCTCCCATTCTGGGGGAAGGGGATGTACACACACACACATAGCCGAGCGCTGTGTGGACAGCCAGCTGGGATGGCTGTCAGGAAGAAGACGATGTCCCCCACGGCCATCAAGAACTGTGCACCTGGTGCTGTGGCTTAGGAAAACTGCAGGATTTCTTGTGATATTTAAGTACAATGGGTGAGCATTAGGTCATTCTTCAAATGTACCATATACAGTGATGCATATGGAGCTTCGCCAGGCTGATGCTATTAGCTCATGCTAATCTCATTTATCTTTTGGACAGCAGAGCCTGGCAATCCTACACTACTTTTAGAATCCCAACATTCAGGAATGTTGCACAAGATTTGCCCATTATTTTTTCTTTAAGCTACTCAAGTTTGGAGGTTTTCCAGAGGTGTTCTTGTAATTTTGGATGTGAATGTTCTGTACCAACAAAAGAGAAAAGGACAGTGAACCTGCCTTTCTCTTTCAGCTACTGAAACGAGTGGCAGCAGTCCAGTACCTCAGCAATGATACTCAGAGGAGGATGTTATTTTTACCTTTTTGCATTTACAGAATTGCCTTGGCTTTTGGAGGAGGTAGCTAAGTCATTGTAAGTAAGGACCTCAGATCCGAACTCTACTTCTTGTAACTATGTCCTGGGCCATTTTTGGGTGATTACTCATGAGGTTTGTCTCTTTTAGTGCCTTTCATTGCTAATGGAGCTACATGAACACCAGTTACAGTGAGTTTTAATTATAGGCTTGAACACATCCCAAATCACAGAAAAATATCAGAAAAAAACTTGGTAAACCTCTGAATCTCAACAGGACTGTGCAACAAAACTGCTGCGATAGCTCATTTTGCATTTTTATAATGCAGTAAATCATCTGAAAACAAAACCAGAAGAGGTGTTTGTGCTGTAAAGATACTTCTCTTGCAGCTGTTTGGTAGAGCTGGTTGCTGTGGTGCTAGAAGATCTTGCTGTGAACTTGGAGGAATAGCTCCGCAAATGCACATGGTTCCATATTGCTGTCTCCCTAGTTTCAACCACATAACCTTGAGTGGGATTTTGGCACCTAAATTCCAAACACACCCAAGAAAATCTGGTCTTAGAGCATTAGTTACTAAATTAGCTGTTCTGCTCCATATGTGAATGTTCAGGACTGAAGAAGCTGAAGTGCATATTTAGAGATGCTCCTGGCCCTGGTTGGGGTGTAGCTGTTAGAATCTGGCCTGGATGTTCAGATTTTTAAGACGTTGATCCTGCAGCCTCATAATGCTCTTGGACCTTTCTGCATATGTCCCTTATTTTTATAAGTGGGGATTTGGAAAGAGGTCTTAAATTGGGTGTTAGACTTCACTACTGCCTCTTTCACCTGAAAAACAGCACCAAATGAAATTCAAGTTGCCAGTACTGAGTTGCATAAAGCCTTCATTTTAAAATGCACTTCTCCCACAAGGCACTGAACTTTAAAACACTGTACGCAGACACAGATACAAAGTATGAGAGGTTATAAGTCTAGACATAATCACTTGTCATGGTTTGAGAGCCTCAAAATCCAATTCCCTAGTCTAAGCCCCCTCTCACATCTCAACCCAATGTGAGATGGGTTTTCCAGACAACCACATGAGACTCAAATTGGGGGAAAGGGAATATATTACAATGATTGTACAAATAAATATTATAATACATCATATACATAATCTTAGCTATCTCTACCATTTATAATGGATCAGATCTCTTCTCCCCTCCAAATAAAAGTCCAGGGGGGAAGAAGGAAAGATCCCTTCTTCAGAGCAGCAATGTCTCTAAGGCAGCAGGTTTATCTGTTTCGCTCTTCTTCTCATGCAGCAGCTGGATCTCTGCCAGCACACACGAGGGGTATCCAAGCCCCTTGGCCACCCATCTTCAAACGAGAGTCTTCCTCCGTGGGCTGCGTAGCAGGGACAAAACTCGCTTCACCACGGTCAGATCACGAAGTGCAGGGGCATCTTCGTGAAAGTCCCTTCCTCAGGGGGTTCACCCCTGAGTCAGAACATCTTGGGCAGCTTTCAGTTGAAAGCCTTTGCCTCAGGAGTTCTACCAGAGCTCCTGTGCTCTGTCTCAGGCTGCCAGCTTGGCAGCAGCAGCGAGGGGGGCCAAGGTCACCCCCTCCACATTCCATCTGGCCATCTCAGTCCAGCTTCAGGACGCCTGAGCTTCTCAGCTCCTCTCTCTCCGGTGCTGCAGCACTCCAGGACTCCTCTCCTTAAATAGGAGTCCATCTCCTCCTCCTCTCTAGGAGGTCTCAGAGGGGTTTGGGGTTCTATTCCAGTTCTTACCCCATCTTCCTCTCTCTCTGCTGCTCTCTCTCTCTCTCTCGGCTCTCTCTTCAGACAACTCGGTGTCATCCTTGGCTGCATACTGTTGCTTTCTTATCTTTTGGCTCTTATCCACAGTCTCTGGACACTGCTTCTGCTGTTGCTCTGTCTCTGCTCACTCATGGTGAAGAAAACTTCTTTAGCTTTGAGCCACAGGTACTTAGCCCAGCATTACGCTGTTCCAAGTCCCTGCAGCCCTCCCCAGCCAGAGGCTGGGGGGGCCCCCAGAGGCCCCAAGGGGCTCCAAGCCCCTTCCAAGTGGCCTCAGAACATGGCTACCCCTTCTACCACCAAACTACAACTACCTTCTCTTCCGTTTGCTTGTGGTATGTTTATATTTCACAGAAGCGCTTATTGGTTAAAACTTCAAAACTTCCAGGGACCACCCCCTGGGGTTTTACCATTTTATAACTTCAGGGGGAAAAACTGTTTCCCCCCACCATACATACATAACCATGTAGAAATAAGGGCAGCTCAAAATGTGTTCCTCCACAGTATGTACTCTTTGTGACTGTTCAGTATTGTTTCTGCTTCAGTTACAATGAAATCTCTCTAGGGAAGAGACAGTGTCTTCTGCATTTCCACTGCAGAAAGCACACCATTGTGGTCTATAAATAATAATGGTTTATATTGTGTTTGCCTTTAACATTTCCATTCCCTTGTAAATAAATAACTCTATTGCTGTCTTTGCAGTATTCTTTATATTAAGCAAAGGGAGAAATAGCATTATTTAAAGAAAGGTAAATTGCAGCATAAGGGTATATTATATTTAGTATGGAAGACCACTACAGTCTTCTGTTTCTGGTTTCTAATGAAGGCAGACTAGATTTAAAACTAGTGATTGATGGTTAATAGAAAACTATTGCAGAAATCCTGTGGTTAAAGTATACAGTTTGCATACATCTTTCTGGACACTTTCCAGATTTTCATTTTAGAAGGCAGTATTACTTCTCTGTAATTTATTTTTCCTGGCATCCTTCATTAGAACATAACAAGGTGCTTTGCAGCAAATATCACTCTAGTTCATGACCAGTATGAAAGCATGCTAGAAGTGCAGCAAATACACGACTTCAGCTCCAGAGGCAGTGGTAACTGCACCAGGTGCCAATACAGATACATGGTGATGCAGTGCACAGACAAACTGCTTTTTCTTCTTTTGTTATCACCATCTTCGTGGCCGTCTAGAACAAAGTCACCTGACTTTGCATGGGAGTTCCCCCTGCTGTTCAGTAATCTTTGTGGGCTACTGCATATATGGTGAATTCCAAGTCTGTAAGGCCTTCCTTTCAAATATCCAGGATGAATATGAAAGCAAATGGCTGAATGATGAGTTGCATTTCCAGGCTTCTCCAGGGCCTTGGGAGTTGAAGAAGACTCACAATTGATATATCTGTTGAGCTTTGAAAATTTTTTGAGTTTGACCTAATGATGGTACACCCTGTATGGGGAATACTTGAAATACTGAGAAAGTATTAGCTCATTTCCTTTTGCAGTAATGCTGGAGGTGGATGGCCAAAATATGCTTTTGCATGTAGAATTTCTGCCTTATCAGAGAAGGTGAAACTGCAGGATGGTCTTGGCAGTCAGAGTGGGACTTTGGAAAGCTGATCTGGAGCTCGTGGGACTTAAGGCAGTTCCTGCAAAATGTCATACACTGCACAAAGAGGTATTCCCAGGGCCAACTTCAGGTGTTTTACGCAGGCCAGCCTGTGCTTGAATGGTCTTGCTCTCCAGGTTCTGATTTGTCTCCATCACTTATGTAAGGAGATTAGCCTCCTAAAAGAGCCTTAAAATTTGTCAGAGTAAATATTTATGTGAGTATCTTCACCCTGCCCTTAATGTGTAATGCTTTCGCTTGGGTTTACGTTCTTACTTGTGAGAATGAGGAGTACCATGGAAATCTATTCTCATTAAGTTCCTGCATATGTTCTGTATAACGTGGCTTGCACAGTAATTTAGGTGCAAATTTGGACTCACAGGCATATAGGCTTTTGAAATCCTGAAATTGCTGCATTTCCACCCACATAGAGCAGTCTAAACCCCCCTTGGTTTGGAGAAGGCTCCTTGAGGTATTTATCCAGAGGCTCCATGTAGCAGCATATAAAAAGTTTTCTTGTTATTTACCTCCGGTCTGACCTCTAAAGACCCTTATTCCATTTTCCAGAAAACAACTTATTCATTGTTGATAAAGAAGCACAGCTCCCCAGTTGCTGAGGCTGCACAGGGGAGTCCTTTTGCTGAGTACTCTGGTGTGGCTGGAGCCACTAAACAGACTTGGAGTTAAACAGACTGACTGTCTTGCTCTAAAATACCTATCCAAATGTACTCTTTCTTTCCAACCAAGAGCAGTCTCTCCTCACTGGTTGTATGTTATATCCACTAGCATTAATGGCAGCTGGAAAGCAGCAGTGAGATATTTTACTTTGAATTCTTGGAACAAATGTTGGGAATTAGTGCTTGCAGCTCATAAATAAAATAGTTTTATTTTATATGCAACACTATTCATTGGATCAAATGTCTTAAAAACATGTGAAAAAGGTAACTGGTGGCACATACCAAGCTTTCTGGGGGAAATTTCCATTAAGATGAATGACCACATCAAAATCATAGAGGAAGAAAAAAAACCAGGAGAGCTAAGAAGTGACAAGAAAGAGGTTTTTGAAGAAAGTTTGGAAGCAGTTGGAGGATTGATGTGGCTGACAGATAAGAGAGCTGTTCCAGGCAGCAGAAGTAGGCAAGGGGGGATGCAATGTTATGAATAATCTTAAAATAATCTGAAGGGGACAGCAAAAGGAGTAGTGAGAGTTGAACTGGGATAGTAAGTTGTGCTTTGCATTGAAAACAGTGACCCAACTTCCACTGGGCAAACGGGAGCTTCCTGCATGTGTCTAGAAGCTGATTTGTCAGCTACCACTGATGACAGATCAGTGGGGGAGAAAATACTGCAAAGTACAGAATTCTGCTCTGATACTTGTTTTTCTGCATTGTTAAAACTGCGTGGATGGAGAAGAGCTGGTGGCCTTTCAAAGGACACCTCTGTTTCAGAGTAGTCTCACTGCTAGTCATTACTTGACTGTATGCAGCTGTGATAGTAGCACATGTACAATAATAGTAGAGATCAAGTTCAAATCTGGCAGCGAGGATAAAGGAAACAACTGCTCTTTCTCTTCCAATCCATAAGCTGGGCAGCAATGAAAAAAAACCCCAAGTGTCAGACACAAACCAAGCAGGTTGTGCGTTGTTTCTTTTATTTCCTTCCCTTAGGTGTGGCTAACTCCCAGTTTCAAGTATCCAAATGCAGCTTCTGATGCACAGGATGGTATTTTCTTGATGCTATAAAACTTGTAGTGAACTATTAAACTGCAGCAGCATATCATCCCTGAGCTGCCCACACAGCAGTGTTGGGTGAAGTGACCTGGAAAAAGAACATGTATTTTATCTTGTTAAATTCATAAAACACTGAGATGTTTTTTTGAGAGCTGAAGTGCTACATAAGTGCAGGGTCTGATTATTTTGGGAAAGATGCTGTGACAAGTGTTCCTGATGTGTATTAGATCACCTGAGGGCAAAGTGGACTTCTTAAGGGAAAAGAGTATGTGCAGGAGACCTTGGAGTTGGTGCTGTGGGCAAAGGTCGTACTTTAAAACACCTGAAACGCTTGAACTGATGATTGTGCTAAATGAACTGCTAACTCTTGCTGATGCAGGTGCACAGCTGCTCCCAGGAAACAAGTTTGCTCCCTGTAGAAGACAATAGTACTTCATTTAGTTCTTTTCCCTTCTGACACTCTCCCCTCCATCCAGTGCTTAGATGAATTGGAGTGACTGACAGGTAAACATGCAGTGTGTTTGTTATTTTTGTATATCGTTTCCTATCCTTTCTTCCTGGTTGGTTGCAGCTGGATGTAACGTGAGTGAAATTCTGCCTTAGCAGATTGGATCACCCTGCCTTCTGCTGGGTTTGCCAAGCTGTTGTAGCCGTGTTTGTGCTTGTGTGATAATGCAACAGGGTGGCAGCTCTTGTGCTTTACCTGAAATCAGGTTTTAGACAGACTCTTTTTCTCCTCAGTGGCACCTTTTATTCACTTCAGTGCTGGGGTTTTTTTGGATTAGGCCTTTCATTAACACAGAGAATATTTTGTCTTTAAAGGTGTTGTGCAACTGGCAGGAACAGAAGGGCACCACCAGCTAGGAAAGGAAAAGATAAGCATTTTTTGGCTCAGTGAATTGTACCTAGAAGCCTTTCAGAAAATTGCCCTAATTTCTTTCTAACACCCCAACCACTGCCTTTCATGCTGACACGTAGCCTGAAACAGAGGTGAACAGTACCAGATGGTGGCTTGTATTACTAATAATTGTATTACAACAGCACTTGGTGGCCTGGTTCAGAGTGGTGCTGCATGTGGCTCTGCTGTATCAAAGAAGGCAGCCCAGGCCTCACCTGCTCAGCAGAGGAGGGGGGTAAGGATGACAAGGGACACAGAAATGTCAAGGTGTGACTTGCCCCAAGTCATTGGCGGGACTGGGAACAGAAATCAGTTCTCATAAAGCTCAACAGAGACAACAGATAGGTGATAGCACTTTTGGCACTTAATCCCAGTGCAGTGCACTGGTTTATAGGTTTATAAGGTGACTAACCAGTTTGATCCTCTTTAAAGTTTCGATATCTTTAATCTCAGTGTCTGTGAGTTTATGGGGAAAGCTGGGAATGGAACAGGGAAGTGACAATCTCTTGAATTTGTCCTAATCCCACAGGTTACAGTAAATCAGTGATGGAAGCATATTGCCTATCACAGTGCCATGCATGACTGATCAGCTCTGTCTTTCAAATGCTATTAACTTCAGGCTGGTTAATCTATATTCCTGTATGTTGAACACAAAGCAGTGCTGGCTGAGGGATTAGGGGAGAATTAAGTATTTGTTCTCTAATCCTGAATGTTTATAAATCAGTATTAATTACTTAAGGTGCTTTTAGAGAGTTTACATCCTGGTTTTTATAATAATTTCATGATCCATCTGGCTAATAAAAATACTTAATTGCAGGAGAAAAAATAAAATCTGTTGCTGTGAAGTGTAAGCATGCAGATCCTTTGCTTAATGGGAACTAATCGCTGTTATTATGGATTCTGATAAGTTAAAATTAATAGTGGGGGTAGCCACATCCCACATCACTGTCTGTAAACATGCTGCATTGATTCAGCCCAGTCTGTAGGAGAGAAGAAAGCTGAACCCCGGCCAGTGGAGCCCCTCCTGTTTCTAAGAATAAATTTATTTCTGTGATGCATTTAAGGGTGTATGGGGTTTTTGGGGGTGGCATTTGGGGCTGGGGTGGGTTTGGATTTTTTGGGGGGAGAGGAGCTGATTGATAAGCATAGAGATACCGATGGGAAATGAGCATCCTGCAGGGTTTGTCCCTGGGCTGGCAGTGGCATTTCAAGCACAAGGCTGTAGTGCAGCAATGCTGAGAAACCGAGGGGGGGGGGGGGAAGAGGGGGGCAAACAAAGACGGACGTTGTCTTCAAAGGATCATCTTTCCACTGATAAGAACAATGGTCTCAAAGCAGAGAAAAGGGGGTTTGACTGCAGCAGGAAATCTTGCACTAAGCATTAGCAGGGCTATTGATTGCCCCAGATTCAGCATTTAATCCTTCCTTTAATCACAAATCAATTCCACTGTGTTGTTGAGGTTTTTAAACTTTTCAGCCAAATGCTTCAGATTTCAGAAGAATGGTGTATCCTGTGCAGGGCTCTGGGGACCTGAAGTCCACCAGCATGCTGACATTGCTACCACTTTGTGGCAACAAAATAAATAAATATTTGGGGCACGCCCATGTCTCTGGCCCTGCCCCAGCAGATGAACCTCAGGATTAAAGGGTGGGCTCAGTTCAGCACACACTGTGTCTCACCTAAAAAATCCACTGTGCAGGCTCAAAGGGTAATGACCTTTCCCAAATCTTTGCTCTCGAAGACTGGCCATATGTAAATCTGACTGGAAGAGCATTATACAAAGAGAGAACTGAAGCTCAAGCTTTCTCAATTGGATGACATTTTTTAAAATTGTTTTTTAAGTTTAGCTAAATTTTTTTCTTGAACTCTTGGAGTTGCTCAGTGGGACAGTGAGATTGAGCCCCCTCCCTGGCATCTGCATGCCATCCTTGGAGGGAGGGCGTATTGCCCTCGTTGACAATAGCACATTATTCTCAAGCACTGCTGAGTTAAGAGTTCCCCACTGTAGTACCCCGCCCCAAATTTTACACTGCTTCATGCCATCATGTTGATGTTTATGCCTCATCTATTTGGTGAATAATTTATCACCTGCTTTTAATATCTCTGTCTAGTCTCTGACACCACAGTAGCAGGTGTCTTGTTTACTGGGCAAACAGTGGTGTTCTTGGCAAAATTACATTGGAGCATAACACATCAGTGGAAGGAGAGAGTTACAGATGGGTTGGGGGGACTTCCCCAGATGACTTTTTTTAACTGGTGGCACAGCTGAAATTTGGACTGCTGTCCCTCAGTTTTAAAGCAAGATCCTAGCTGATGGTCCACATTCTCTGAGAATTACAGGCCTTACTTGGGACTGCAGTATTTTAGTTTATTTAGTTTACTTCTTTTCTGGCTTAATTTTAAACTTTATCATCTCTGTCTTGTATCAGGCTATGAAATGTCAGTTTTGACATCACTGAACATGTCCCAGCATTTTCTTGTTTTCCACTTTTCTGACAACTGTATCTGGACTTGCCATATCACTGTGGCTGGCATGGGGGACACCTCACTATAGTACATCCAAGTTGGATGTGAGTTTGTTTGTACATGGGGAGGTTGTTTTGTAGTTGGTGTGGGATTTTTTTCTGTTTTGTTGGGGTGTTTGTATCCGACAATTTTTTATTTTTTTTTTTTTTACGTACTAATGCTCCCATTAGCTGTTGATTACTCAAATCCAGAACCCCTGAGAAGGTGATTCTTTTAGTATCTAACACTAAGTCAGGTTCAACAGGACTCTTGGTCATGGCTGTAATTAGTTTTATACTGAATGTTCCTGCCAGCACAGCTCACCTGACCAGGATAATTTTAAGAAATACCAGATTGACCCTAAATATTCTCTCATAGGTCAAGGCTTTCCATTCATTAATGGTTTGTCCTCTTCCTCCTGAGCTTCCTCCAGTATTGCTTTGATATTGGAAAGCTCTCTGAAGGAGAAAGTGGGCTCTGAGGGCAGGCTGTCCCTGACACAAGAATAAACACACACCATGGTAAAAAGAAACTATCTTTAGCAATTAACAAAGGAAAGAATGTGAAAGGTGATGAATGGTGGAAGGTATGAAAGGCTGGTTTTCAGCTGTTGAATTACTCTGCTAGCATGTGGTGCTGTGAGAGAAGCAATGTGATATATGAAAATAAAAACATTGACTGAGCTGGAGACTTCATTTCTGAAGCAGAAAGCTAAGGGTGCCAAATCCTGTTAAATTTTAATGAGATTTTAGATACAACTCCTTGTGTGTCACTGCTTGAAAAACAACACTTGAGACTGATAACAGCAGAGAGCCTGTGAGTTAACACCTGCAGCCCAGCGTGTGGCTCTCAGAGCTGAAATATGGGCCACTCTGGAAGGCACTTTGGTCAGGGGGCTGGGGTGGTAGGAAGCAATTCCTTTGCCTGAGCCATCAAAACTGCTGTGCAGTTGCTTTTTCTGCCTCTGAGCTTTGTGAGCTTACAGGGCATGTGGGGCCTGTCATCACAAGAAGGGCAGGACTGGCAGAGTTGGTGTCCTTCCTCAGCCACCTCTTTCTCCCAGCCCTCTGTTTCCTGGATGCTCTGGAGCAAAGTGGGAGGCAGGCATGGAACTCTAGTTGTATGTAAACAGAAGAGTGAAACTTTGGGGTGTTTTTACTACTGTAATCATAGCTTGGCCAATAGGTAATATTTCATGTTTTTGTCTCATTTGTGGGAGGTGGAGAGGTGTGATCATACCTTCTTTTCCTTTTTGGGCATGTTTTCTTAACAGGATACTATTTTTGCACCAGGCCCACCTCTCTTTCTGGTGGTTGCAAGAAGTGAAGTGTTCCTCCAGCCTTCAGGTATAACAAGTAGCGTGATAAGAACGACATCATCATTCACCTGGATGAGATTTGTGAAAACACCTCTATTTTTAATAGGTTTTGCAAGCAAGCTTTCATGAGGGCTGAGAGGAAGGAGAAGGGGGATAAGAAAGCTAAACTATCTCAAAACATGACTTTAAAGGCTTTAGAGTACCAATACTTATTAATTCCTTTGGCATGTATTAGAATAATATTAATCCTGATAAACTGAATTGGTATTAGTTCAGATGTCAGAAGCACTTCTACAGGCATTCAGCTGTAATTTAGCATCAATTAACTAGAACATTATTTAAAAGTGTTATTTTAATACATTAAATTTCCCAGTGTGTCCTCAGGCAGTTGCTAGAGCTTCTGTGAACTTCTCCTATCACTCTCCATTTTTCTTTCTAGCTGTAGCTCCTGCTCGCCTTTATTTGACAGTGTGTGCTTCCCACAGCCACAGAATTCCTCAGGGTGGTTGGCAGGGTGGTCTCGTGCTGCTTAACCTAATTTAGTTGCAGGAAGCTGCTGCAAGGGACAGTCCTGCCTCTTTCCACACCCCTTCCTGGTATTATTTTTCCTTCTTTGTTGACAGCTAACACTTCCAGAGGTAAGGTTTTTAAACTTAGAGAGCAATTTTTTGACAATTTTGGGACCTTGAAAATATCCTCTAGACCACGTAGCTGTTGATCAGTGCAGTGCCATTCTACAGGTTGTGTAGCCAGCACCTGGGAATGTGGGATTTGTTCCTGTCCCTGCTCACAGCAGTGTGGAGATGCTCACTGGAATGCTGGCAGCTCTGTAGCTGTCTGAGCACCTTGCTGTAAGGGACTGTGTGGCTTTTGTCACAGTGCTGTGACAAAAGAGCTGCTTGTTCAGAAGCTGGCAGGGGAATGCCTGTGCCTCCAACTGCAAAACAGACATGGTGATTGCTCATTTTATCTCTCTGTTCTTGGGGAATGCCCTGAAAACAGCTTCTGCCTCCAAAGATTGACTCTTATGATGTAGGTGGAAAATGCCCAGTACAGCAAAGCATTTCTACAGTAATTCTATAGTGCAAATCAAGGAGTCTGATACCGGAAAGTGGAACAACCTTTTCCCCTGTATAACGTGTATGAGGTGCCCTGTGGTCAGTCGCTGCTGTGGATGAGGAGTAGTCCACTGTTTTGCATGGAGGAGTTTGGGAAGTGTTAGTAGGTGTTTTCATCTCAAGAAGAAATACCTGCTGCCTTGCTCTTTCCCCACAGGGTGTAAGGGCTCTACCAGCTGATGTGTGGGGGAGCGGGGGCTGGGATGTGCTGCAGAGGACAAAGAGCCCTGCAGGCGCCTGTCCTGGCACTTGGGTCTGTTTTCATGGACTTCCCAAGGAGCCTGAAGAACAACTCCTGCTGCCTCTGGCAGCTCCCACCCAGTGAGCTGCATTTCAGCTCACGTGCAGCATGTCAAGACAGGCAACATTCCCATTTGTAAAACGTGCTATTAACAAATGCTTTCTTTAGCCTCTGCCTCCAGTTTGCTATTCCCGTTCACTCCCTGTGGAAGACAAATTTGTGTGTCCTCTGCCAATGACCTTAAGGGTCTACATTAGTGCCTGCAGGAGGCAGGGAAATGGCTCTGTGGAAGCAGCAGCCTTTGGGTCTGGCTCTTCCTCATGGGGACAAACCTCTGTTTCACTTGTCTGTAGCAGTGTTTCTACTTGCATTGTTCATGATACAGAGACACTTATTTGAGACTTGAAGAGTTTTATAGTATCTCTTCCCTCAGCTTTATGATCATTGCAGTCTTCTGTGCTCCCTCTGGGTCTGCCAGCCAAAGGCCAGAAGCAGGGCTAGGCTGGCAGGGGAGGTAATACCTCCTGTTAAAACCAGCTGATAAGCTGGGACAATGTAGGTCCTAGCCCTTTCTTTAGATAGAAAGCAGGAGCTCCTCCAACACCCTCAGTGTTTCTACAGTTACTACAGTAAGCAGTTTTTCTGCAGACCAGCAGAGGCTTGAGTGTGAGCAGATCCTGCCAAATCATCAAATTCAAAATTACTGAAGCATATGGCAATCGCTACCAAAATCTCCTGAGTTCATAGAACCACCAAAGTCACTGAATTCAGACATATCCTGTACTGCAATATATTGTAGTTTTTGTACCAGATGCTTTTGAGAGACTGGAGTGGATTTTAGCAAAACTGAAGAACTCTGAAGTCACTTGTAGAGCATGGAAATACCCATTTGCTAATCAAACATCACCAAACATCCACACTATCTTAATCCGAATAAACCTCACAGGAGACCAATGAAACAAATCTGTAAAGGAAAATTTATAACTCCACTAAGTCTCTGAGTTTTAGTTGCAGTAAAGATGATGGGGTTCATATCACAATAGGATTTTCCCCCCACACTCCCCAGTTTCCTCCTTCATCCTGGATATACCGGTAGTAATTGTGGGTCTCCCTCTTCCTCCTTCTCCTGTTCCACAAGCACTTTTCTCTTAAACTAGATCAGAGTAAGTAGCATTCTTAATCTGTACTTAGCTTAATTTATGGCTTCAGTTTCAGACCGTAAGAAAGACCTGTGACTGTGAAGTTCATCATTTTCCATCAGTCTGATAATGTACCTCTCCCTACGGTGTATTCCTGCATTTAGTTATGTTTCACTTAGGGCCAGTGTTATGATTTTTTTATGCTATATTTTTTTTCCTTTTAAGCAATCAGAATTCTTTAAAATATTTTGCAAGTCTCCTTTAACAAAGTAGATATGATTGGTATGTCTTGGTATTTTTGTTCACTTTTTCCCCTCTGCCTGTCCCTGTACAAGAACATCAGTTCTGTTGGACACTGGTTAACCTCAGGGCTGTTCATCAGGCTGGGACTTTGATTTGCCATCTGGCTCATGCATTTGACTGTGCTTTCTGCACAGTGATGTGGCCTCAGATGCCTTAAAAATGATGGCCTTTTGCGTTATTTTGCCTGGAAATCTAATTAGTTTTTTACTGATTAAACCGCTGTGTGCAATCTAATGTGTTTTCTTTATCCACTTCTCCTTGGCTTTCATGCAAGCTTCTGTGATGTGTTTGCTGAAGTATTTTAGGTTTCTTTTTGTAGCCCATCAGTGTCCCCTGTCAGTTTTGTCAAACCTCCATCTTCCTGCTCTTGGACTTGCGTAGTCAGACCAAGCTGACATCACACCTTGTGAAGATTTCACCTCAGTAAGAACAGTCATTACCTTTCATCTTTTGTCTTTATGAAGATCAAAGAGCTGCAAGTCCCAGCGAGTGAGGTTTGGTTCAAGGTTCCCATAAAGCCAAATTGGCAAGTCCGGTTGGCTTTCCTTTGCACATTGTATCAGGAATCTTCTTGGCCATCCAACCTGAGCAGCCACTGCTGTTTGGCTGAGTCCTTTGGACTCAGCTGCTTGTGGGCTTCTTGCCGGTGCCTGTAGGTCCTAGGGCAGGAGCTGCCAGTATAACTGCTGCTTTCTGAGGATAGAAAATTCGTATAGTGAAACCCTGGGAGCTGACATTAGTGCTGAGATCCCCTGTGACAGCCACTACGTGGACTGTAGCCATTGGTTATGGCTTTCAGAAATCCTGA
The DNA here is from genome assembly GCF_001715985.3 of Manacus vitellinus. Lineage (NCBI taxonomy): Eukaryota > Metazoa > Chordata > Aves > Passeriformes > Pipridae > Manacus > Manacus vitellinus. Next base: position 753,126 of record NW_021940687.1, read on the forward strand.
AGTAGCTCAAGTGATCAAGAGGTCAAATCGTGGCATTTAAGAGGGCAGCTTGTGTGAGAAAATCAGTGTCTTATATAAATATGTCACTACCTAAGGCATGGGGTGCAGAATTAAGGGATTTCCTAGTTTTATTGTTTGAAAGCGGAATTGATCTTTTGTTCAATTTGTGATAGTGTAGTCAGTTGAGATGCTATTTATTTATTTTGACATTGGACACAGGCTATGCTGCAATACTCCCTGGAGACATTCAGCTGTCTCTTTTGTTCTACTCAGGTTTGGATATTGCTGTCACCGTGGTTTCTGAGTACCTTCCGACCACGTGTTAAGAAATATGATTTAACATATGTCTCATTTAATGTCTTCTCTGGTCCTTTGGGATGAAACAGGTTTGGATATATTTTGCTAGTTAAGCTTTTTTTTTTAATTTCTCATTTTTAATGAGCTACAGATGTTGCCATTTAAGGCAGTAAAATTTGACCAGGTGCCTCAACAATGTCAGCCTTTGCTGTGCATTTGGAGAATTGCTATTCCTAAGAGTTCATCCCAAAGCATGCTGAATATCCACAACTCCTTAACTTCAAGAAGAAGCAGTGGGTGCTTGACAGCTCTCAAATTCAGTACCCAAACTTTACACCACCCCACAGCCAATTCGATGAGATGCTTTCATTATGCAACATGCATGGTATGTAAAACTCTTGTTTTTCTAAGGGTTTGTTGCAGTTCATTGAGATGAAACCAGCTGTGAATTTGTGCCTTTGAAGGACCCGTGAGGATGTCTATTCTATAAATCAAACCTAGTAGAGTTGTACTTTCCTTGTTTTGTAAACAGTGCTGTAACAAGGACTGCAGCTTGAAAATGCTTGGGAAGAGGAGGTGTGTTGTGATCCTGTGCGTCTCAGTTCAGTTGTATGCCTATATTGTCTTATTTACAACAGCCCAACAGCTTTCAAAGTTCAATTGTTAGAGCTTTTGCAAACAGAAATAGGCATAAACTCTGCCCAGCCCAGTCAATGATGTTTTCCCTCAGCCTTTTGTAGTAGAGATTGCAGAGTCCGAAGTTATGTTTCAACTGCTTACACTGTAATGTCAGGGGAGATGATATCAGGAGAAAATAATCTCTTACTGATAAAATTTGCTGCCTCATTAATACTCAGTTTGAAATAGATGATTACAGGGAACTGTGCAGGTCTCAGCTTTGTGTTTGGGTATGCCTGTAATCAGATGTCTTTGTTGAGGGAGAGATCTTGAGTGGGTGCAGATTGCTCCACCTCTTGTTGGCTATTGCAGTATGGTGGGTTGCAACTTCTTAATTTAAATAGGATCACTGAGCTGTTGGCTATCTGTGGTTATTCTTGCACCAGCTGAGTGTAATCCTTGTTACAGAGCCAATATCACTGCCATGTCTTCTCTCAAAGCACCCCTGGACATGCATTGTCACTTACTGAGGAAATACGTGATGGTTTCCCCAGCTCACTCACAGTCAGCTGCTGGCAGGGTGGGCAGCCAGGAGGGGGGCTGTGGGGAGGGAGAGCTGCCAGAGGGAGCAGCACGGACTTGCAGGGTGCTGGGATGAAAGTGTGGGGGGGTGTTCAGGCAAGGCTCTTAGTTAAGGACTTGCTTGGTGTTGCTGAAGAAAGGAGAAGGGGATTTGATGAGAAACAAGCAGGGTAGGACAACACCAACAATGATGACCAGATGCAATACAGTGATGGGGAGTCAATTTATGTCTTGGTTATGATGCAAAGTCTTGAATGTTTTTTCTGGGCTGTGTAGCTATGTAAACAGACTGTAAGGTTTCTCTAGAGGCAGCTTAGTTCCAGTGTGTGTTTGGTGCTTACTCATGGAACGCATCAGGAAGATGCTGAATTTCAATCAGTCGCGATGACTTTCCTTTTGATTTGTGAACTAGATTGGGGTCATGATGTAAAGGTCTTGAAGATGACAGCTGATACTTAGAGGGGTCTGGATGGCCACTAGATCTGCACCTACTGAAGTACTTCTCTGAGCCCATCACTTACTGACACAGAATTTAACTGAAAACTGAGCTGTGGGGTGGAGAAATGCTCTTCATTCACTTCACAGAAATGAAGCACAGACAAGACTCTGTAGGGGAAGGTTTTATAATTAAATAGCTGGGACTTAGCTCCTGCTGTCATTACATAAATTAGCTTATGTTTTGAACATCTCAAATGACTTGCAGCTATTAGGTAGAAATCCCTTCCCTGGAGCTTGGACTTGTACCTTTTTGTCCTTAAGGTATCTCTTTAACTGCATTAGTACATCAGCTAAACAGATACTATCTGTGGGACTGTGCAGCCACAGAGAGCTCTGCCTTTTCTTCTCTTCAGGGGTCTGGGAGAGCTCACCAGTGTAGGAACTGCAGTGGCTTTACGTTTATGGCAAAAATTCCTCTCTGCACAGCCTAGAAGTGGATTCAGAAACACTTGCAGTAAAAATGGAAGTGCAGGAGGGAGGAGAGTGACTAATTAATTATCTATGTGCCTGGGAGACCAGCACTAACACAAAGCTGTCCCAGACATGGGAGGAACTTGCAGCACCTCCTCGGAGACGGTTGGTACCAGTTTCCCATGGTCCCACCAGTGCTGTTGGCTGTGCACGTGTTGGAGTGCTGCAGAAGCTGTGCATTCCACATCAGATCATTCAGTCAGATTATCTTGGCTTGCTTTCTTTTCAATCAGTGTGTTTTAATGGCTCGAACATGGATGCCTCCTGTTTGAGACGATTTACAATGTGTACGCCACAAGTTGGTTCAGTTTAGTATTGTTGGCTACGGATATGCTGAAGGAGGCTGTGTCTTTATTTTTTCAAAGAATGTGCTTGAGAGCATGGACTTCTACCAGTTTGATTGTTTATTGTTTTTTCTCCTCCCTTTTGGTTTGGATTTCTGATTTAGATGATATAAAAAGATATCACCTCAGATATAATTAAAATATGTTTTGTTTTGGAGAGGTCATGAAGTGCTGTTTCCTAATGTGGCAGTACTGTTATTAGGCAAAATTCCTGTTGCAGGTGCCTTGTTAAGGAGGTCCTCCTTGTCAGAGAAAAGAGTAGTCAGGAAAAGTTATTGGGTTTTACATAAAGCGGCAATATCCACGTTCCTGGAGGCTGGCAGAGCACAAGGCACACAGAGCAGTCCAGATTTATATATGTGCTTCTCTGTGACCCTGATAGCCTTGTCCCAGCCATGGCTGGGATCTGAGCGGGAAATTCTTGCACTCTGCTCTATACATAGATCCCAGCACTGATAAATTATGAGGTTTCATCACAGGCCTGATGATAGAGAGCATTTCGTTGCCAAGAGTGGGGCCTTGTGAGAAGTTTGACTCCAATTAAAAAACACAACTTCACACAATAGAAAACATTACCTCTTCATGATAAAGAGATAAAAGATACAACCCAAAGCACTGAACTCTGGAAGGCATGTACAAAAGGTATGTATAAACCATACAGTGTTTTGTTGTTTGGGTTGTTTTTCAGTAATTTTTAAAGATCTTGTGGTTGAGTGCTCTAGTTGTTTTCAGGGTCTTAAAGGGGTGCTTTGTTTTTTAAGTTTTGGGTTTTTTTCTTGGGACCAGCCTTTCTGAAACACCTGACTATGTAAAGACAGCTCTTGGTGCTCTCTACTGGACTCGTTCCAGGAAAACAGCCAAGGAATGAACAGAGCTAAGCGGGAGGACAGATTCAGGCTTTGGTTCAGGTGTGCTTTGCCTCCTGCCCCACTTGGGGACATGGTTTAGTGGTGAACATGGTGGTGCTGGGTTAACAGGTGGAGTTGATAACCATAGAGGTCTTTTCCAACATTGATGATTCTATGAATCTGTGTCAGATGCTGATGCTGTAGTGCCTGAGAAGTGACGTGTCAGTGTGATGGGGACACTGTCCCTTCAAGCACAAATGTGTCACCATGGCCACTGAACTATGCAGGCACGTGGCCATCATCCTGCCTTAGAGGAACCCACCCAGTGGGGTGGCGGGCAGCTGGTCCAAGCTGTTTGTACTCACGTCTGTTAGTCCTGCCTGATTTTCTGCAAGATCTAATATGAAACAGAGCAGTTTGGTGTCCCTTCGAAGAATTGGCTAAAAACATTCCCCTATGGCATCTCTTGTTGATTGTCTCTATTTACTGAATAGAGAAATTCTCATTATACTCCTTTGGTTTTGATCACTGCAATCAAATGAGGATAATTTTAAAAAGAAAGAGCAGTATTATGCGCTGCTGAACAAATAATGAAAGACTACTAGATGGGAATAATGGGTGGTAGGAGAGAGAAATTTTTGAAAAAAACTGGATTCAGGAACTAAGTAGATTTAATGAAAGCTATCTTTCAGAACTCTCTGACTCAGCTTTAAATAAGTCTTCATCTGGCATGTGAAGTAAGCAAGAATGTAAAAGCCCATATAGAAATTGGACTTTCAGATTTTGTGCCTAGATGTGACATTCTTCCTTCATTCATCCAGACTTCCCTTTATTTCTGTGTGATCTTACTGTGAACGCTGCTGAAGTGGGATCTGCCCACACAGCATATTGCAGCTTCATTGCTGAAGGCAGTATCAGCATCCATCCACTTTCGTATCTGAATTTGGTTGGAGGGTGGGGGAATCCCTTCCCTTTTGGATAGCAGATGTCAGTCTCCTACTCTCCCACAGCTCCCAGAAGTGAACTCTGCCTGACTCCTGTTGGAGCATAACATGAAGAAAAGGATCTCCCTTGCAAGCACAGGATGATAAATAAATGTAAGACCTTAAACAAACTCCCTTGAACAGCATTAGCCAGATCTCTGCTTGCCGGGTAACAAATGCCAGATCAGGTTTCCCTGTCTTGTCTCATGTTTTACACTCAGTTACAACACCTTTGAAATAAGTGCTTTGGTCAAGAGCAGCTCACGCTTCTGTCTTCAGCTGAAGAATTCCTGTGGCTCTGAGCAGGATTTGTCAGAGTATGTTCAGGGCACAGATGATGGAAACCACTGTCCTTACTGATCCAGACCTAAGGAGTGGGGGGACGACTTAGAGCAGTTAGTAGTGCAGTGTAGGGGGGGCTGTATAAGGGCCTGGAAGCTGAGAGATGGGGATCAAGGATGTAGTGGAGGCCTTTTTCAAGTGCTTTGCTTCAAATTACCTTCCTCCCTGGGTACCTGGAACCCACGGGACACTACTGGGATAGCAGTGGGTTTTAAACTGCTGCTGGTTGCTGAGGTGCATGTGCTCTCTTGGGGAGTGGGTTGTACTTTGGGAAGGAGGACAACCTCTGTAAATGAGGGGAGAGAGCAAGCTGCAGGCCAGGATAAATATTTGAGTACTGGCCACCTGCCTCACCTGTCGTCTTCCCCTGCAGCCTGGCTGATCCCAGCGCTGGGCCAGTGCCTCCCTCTTGCCACAGGGACTGCAAGTACCTCTTGACACCACTCCTGGAGCCAGCAGTCCAGAGCAAAACCCCTGTTCCCAATGATGGGTCTGTCTAAGAGATGGCCCTCCATGGGGTTCTGTGGGAAGGGCAGGGGTGATAGGAGCGGCTGGGAGCAGACGTGCAGCCTCTGCAGGCAGCAGTGACCACCAGGACACGGGTGGAGAAGTCCTTTGATGCACTGTAACAGAAATGTGTCTCAGCACTGGCTGTGGCAGGACCTTTGCCCAGCTGCCTTTGGGCACAGGGGATTCCCTGGGATTGATGTGCCAGGCTGCAACAGCCCTCATGCGCTGCCATTGACTGTGAGTGCCAGGTAGGTGTGGCATGGCCATGAGGTGTAACGGGTTGTAGTCCCTGATGGGTCTGTTGGCAGTTTGGGAACCACTGGCTTGTTTGATAATCTCACCTCCCCCCAGAGACAGCTGACTTTGGAAAGGAGAGCAGACACTGAGAGTTGTGGTGGCCCCAGTGGCACGTGCAGCCCAGAGCTCGCGCCAGGGCAGTGAACTTATGATGGGTGCTGACCTCCAACATTTCAAGAGAACAGAAACTTCTGAATTAGCTGTTGCTGTCATGGCTTTGCTCAGAACATCATGCTACAGTCCCACAAGCTTAATTTTGGTTTTGACCATTCATAAAGGGTTGCCACAGTCTGTGTCTGGAACACCAGAGTGTTTGTGCTCACTGCTGTTGTGGTGATTGTGGGTGGCAGGGGTGCTGGGGTCTCCTCACTGACCCTCACTCAGCCCTTCTGGAGAGCTGGGATCCCCCTGGCCCTGTTCATGGCCTGAATCTGGCACTGGTGAGATGCCTGGAGCAGAGCTGAGCTGAGGCACCGCCTGGTTCTGCCTCACCTATTGTGTCAGATTCAATTTGCTCACCCTTGTGCTTTCCGCCAAAGCCAGACGACACTGTGCCTTCTTTGTGCAGGTCTGTCAGGAAAAGGTCCCCTCCTCTGTGGGAGAGAAAAGGGGTTTATGCTCTTTTGTCGATGGGCTAATGCAGCCTGATGAAAAGAGCCATGTCCCCACTGCCCTGTGGGAGCACTGCCCAGCACAGGCTCTGAGGGCTTCCAAGTCTCCTGCACTTGGCCTCAGAAAAACCCTATCAGCATTTTGGGAGACTCATTAATGCTCCACCAGCCTTGCTGTGGTTTATAAGCTGTTTTGTGGGTGCAAAATTGCAGATGGCCACATATTACAACTATGCCAGGAATCGTGAAGTGTTTTCTGGAATCGCCTCTGGCTCCAGCATTGAATGGAAAACCCTCAAAGTGCTGTGGGCTAGTTCAAAGAGACAGGGTTCAGCATGTGGCAGACAGGCATCACTCCCCAGTGGGCCGCTCACATGAGGACCTCTCTGGCCCAGGCAGATTTGCCCCTTCCCTCCCAAGGGGCTGGCTGCATCTTAGAAGACAAACTGTCTACCCTGCAAAATCAAAAGGAAAAGGCAGAATTCATACCTGCAGGGTTTGGGGGTGAGGTTGGGTTTCCCGCCGCCCTTGTAAAAAATCATGCCCCGAAGTGGTGAAGTTCTGCATTTGCTGGGTTAAATTACCTGTGATCTTAAAGACTTGAAGTTTTAAAAATTAAATTCTAGCAGCAATTGATGTGGCAGATGTAGTCTCTTCAAATAAGAGATGATGAAAAGTAAAGAAGGATGAATAGATTATTGTTTTTATTAAAGATATTATGGAGGAATAAATTCTTCTCATGAACAGGCTTTCTTAGCTTATTCCCATCCTCTCAATAAATCATTGCCACAGTGTCAGTTAATATTGTTTGGGGATCTTGCTCAGGAATGTTTTAGATTGGAAGAAAGAAATTCGTATCACAAAACAAATGGTGTCTGTGATCACCATAAAGGTTACTGTAGTTTACAGAAAGTAAAATATTTACCATCTGATTCACATAATAGGTAAGATAAAGACTGAATGCTAAGGTGGGGAGAATAGCCCGAGGGCACAAGCCACTCCTACCAATACCAGCCCGGATTAATGAATGGCTTTCACTCCTACTCGGTTTTCTTTGCTTTGTACTTGAAAGTCTTTGCTGCAGTAACTTCAGACTGTAATTAGATTGACTGGAAAACTGAATTATGTGCAAAGAACTGCTCAGATCACAATTGAGGTGCATGAGCTTTATTTGTCCACCCTAAGCATATGTCACCTTCAACAAGCAGCAAAATATTTCCAGTATTTAATGAAATAAAAGAAAGACACGTCTTAGGAAGTTGGGTATAAAGACACAACAGTATTAGTCTGGAGAAGGAAGGAGTGTCGTGGCTTCTTCAGCATGACAATCTTGAATGGCTTTGACAAGAGTACTTGAGTGGCAGCATCATTCAAAGAATAGTGTTTAACCTACCTGAAGTTGGAGCACTTGCCATGGGATGAATAGAGTTCATTGAACATTGTTCTTTGAACTTAATTAAGCATCAGAAACCCCACTTTCTAGGCTTGTAAGAACAGAGGTTTTGATGATCATCTCGGTTTTTCCTTTTAATGTGTGTATTTTTTATCTTTTATATTTGATTAAATGCTCTCATAGTTTTAGTGCAGAGTGTGATAGTGCTGGTAGACAAATGTGTAGAGTCTGAGCAGCTCTGGCACTGTCATTAAAGGTATCTGATGTTGCTCAGCAGCTCAGGAAGGTGTACCCATAATGCAAATGTTCTGGAAACTTGGGAGATACCTCTAAGCATCAAACCTTAGTGCTGAAGAACCACAGGCTCTGGGGAAAGGAATGGAGTTTGAGGTAACTGAACTGAATATCCGGAGCAGTCCATCCTGCAAGCCACACTCCCTAGGGAAACTTTGCCCACAAGTAATCCAATTTCAGTTTGAAATGAGCTTGAGTCAGCTGCAGAGCTGTAGTTTGCCCTGGCTTTTCTCTGGCAGCAAACAGGAGGGGGCCCACCAGCCTTTTAAGCCCATACTGCACATTCCCCATTCTGCCAGCACTACAACTAACTAGTAGAAGTGAGAAATTATTTACTGAAAAAAAACTTTTTTGTGGGGTAAGTTGTCAAAGGGAAAGCTGAAAAATAGGTTTTATCCGTTGTTTGCTGTGTGGTGGGATAACATGGAGGCAGGTCCTGGTGCTGATCCTCTACAGTGTCTTTCTGTCGGCAGCACTGTAATGCCAGCACAACTGTGGACTTGGGCTGAGGCCTCTGACAAGATCTGAAAAATAAGGGCAAGAATTTTACAACTGAATAAAATGTGAAGTCTATAAATTTAACAGGCCTTGCATTTTGAATTACAATGGAATAAATTTTCCTCTTAAAAGGAGAAATTGTCTCACTTGTGACTTTCTTCAGTGTTTTACAAGGTTATGAAGGAAACTTCTAAGCATGTTTTGGCAGTTCACGTTCTGTGGTCTCTATTCAGAAGATATTTTTTCATTTCCCTCTACAGTTAAGTTTCTCTTGGGGCACCTCCCCTGGCTAACTCTTTGTGTTAAGCAGCTAGAAGGTTGGCAGCATCCTTAAAACTTCAAATGCATTTGGAGCAAAGGCTTGTGTTAGGACATATGAGTGCGATCAGATGTGAAACCAAGTTTGACTGACTTCTCTTGAGATCTGCTTACCTTCAGTTTCAATGAGACAAGTTGTCCCCTGAAGAATTTCTCTTGCATGTTCGGATGAGGTACCTGCAGGAGGAAGAATTAGTTTGGTAGTTGGAAGCCTGAGGTTAGCAGACATATCATATGTCACTGTGATTTTTTTTTTTTTTTTTAATAAAATGAGGGTGGAATGCAGGATCAAAATTGTCTCATGCCCTTTAACTTTGAAGTTAATGCTTTATTTTTGGCTGCCATCACAAGTGCCCTTGTAATGAACTAACTGGTGGTGATGCTGGCAAGCATGTGCTCCCCAACCAAAGGCAGTGTTAGCACTCTGTCCAAACTGGGGTCCAGGGAACCCAAGGTATATGGAACTGTGGCTCCCTAATGCAAATGTGCAACCTGGCCTTTGGGGCAACACAAAGACAGTACGTTCTGTAGGCATTGTGGATGTCTGTACTGAAGAAGGTGACAATGATGGTGTGTTTTGTAGTCCAGTAAGCACCGGCCACTCCTGTCCTCCAATGAGGAGGAGCAGGACATTGAATGCAGAGCAAGTGCACGGTTTTGGGAGCTGCCACCTCTGGTGAGCCTCCCCACAGCACAGTTATGAATAACCGCATTCACTTCTGCTGCTCGTGGGCTTGGTATTTCTTATTCTCTTTTGGTCTGAGTTCAAATATCAAAGGTCAACATAAGTTCGTGTTACTATTTTACCACAGAAGTGTTATATGGTTATTGAAAAATAAGAAGAAATACAGAGGAATAAGGTTCTTTTTAATACCTGGTTTCCTTTAAGGAGGCATCATTTGTTCTCAGAATGTCTCTGGTGAGTCTACAGCAATAGTCTTGGTCAGTATGCTCTTACCCACTTCTGTAAATCTAGTCACTGTGCTTGCTAAGCTTTCCCACAATGTTAGTTTTTAGGGTTTGATTGATTTAACTCCTTTCCCTCTCCCTCTTCCTCTCTCTCTCCCTCCCCTCTCCTTTTCCTTTCTTTTTTCTTTTCTGCCTTGCTTGCACTGTCACTCCTCTCTGTGGTAAAGCAGAAATGGTGAAACTCTCATACAGCTCTGGTAATAAATTTTTAGTCTCTTATGAACTGCAGCAAAGTCAAAGGAATTAAATGTTGAGAGCAAACACCTGTTTTCTCAGGAGGCAGTAATAATTTGCTCCGTCCTCTAAGTCCTGTGCCATTGGGTGCCTGTAGAAATACTGGACTATTATGCCTATGTAATGTGATGAGTGTTAAAGGTTGAAAGAGAGTATCCATAGGTTTCTGGCTGGCCCTCAGCCACAAAATCTGCTTCACTTAAAGACACTCCACCCCTTTCCCCACCCAGGTGTGGTAGGAAGCCTCAGTCCCTTGCCTAAACATGAGCGTCGTTTTGTGGTTTCTTTTGAGAGTACACTGCAAAGAGGAGTAATTGTGCAGAGAAGGGCTAAGCTCAAGTAGTAAAGTCCTTGTAGAGGAATGAGCTGAGTGCTTCCTCTTAGTTCACCACCTGACACTGTGGACCTGAGCTGTGACTGGGGTTTTCTGACAACAATTAGTCAAGCCTTTCCCATAAACAACTGAAATAGTGCAGGAGACTTGATGAAAACAGAATGGAATAATAGTCAATGGGGAAAAACAGCAAAGGCCAAGAAATGAAAGGGGCACTAGAGGAGTGCTGAAGAGAACAGGAGAGATATGAGAAGAACAAGAGAAAATGAGGGCAGGATTAAAAGGAATGAAGAGATGGGTAAGGACAGAAGTAGGAGAGGAGAAAAAGGTGTGAGCAGGAAAGTGTAAGAGTAAAACTATTGAAAGAATAGCAGAGGGATGGGCAGAGACCTTACTCCATGTGTACTCAATGTGTGATGCTGTACAAGTAACATACCTAATGAGGCAGGCAGGCAAGTTGTGGCTTCCTGCAGGTATGTGCTGGTTCACAGCAGTGCCCATGGGTGAGACCCTCGAGCCTGCCTCAGCAGATAATGTGCTTTGTGGGAGCAGATCAGCACACAAACCAAATATCTGTGCTGTGAGTGTTTTGAGGGCTTTTAGCACCATCTGTTTCTGACCTGTATCAGGATCCTGCCAGCACTGGGTGCACTTCTGGGGTCCTTCAGTGCACATCTCTTTTTAGTCTCAGGTGAAAGGAATCCCCTTCCTGTGCTGTGTGACTGCCATAACCTCATGATATAAAGCACAGTGGGTGGGGATGATGGGTAGATCATCTCTGAAAGCTGTTCTCCTTAGTTCAATTGGACTAAGCAACTGGAATTAAGTCTGCAAGTGTTGGATTTAGCTTCATTTACATACATCAGTAAATGGGGGGCAGACTTTAGGACCCTGAGTGTGCTGAGCTGACATACTGTTTGGCACTCACACCACTGTGCTAATGCAGGGTAGGTGGGGTTTCTCCATTGCAGGATCAAGGACCTGCTCTAGGAAGAGGTAAGTTAGGGACAGTGCTAAACGCCGAGCACCAGATATGACTGAGTAATGTGTAGATTAAATGTGCTTGCCCACAGCCTGGTGACTGAGCATGTAGATACAGGCTCAGAAGGTTCCAGTGTGGATTAGAGCCTCTCATATTAGATCTGAAATACCAATCCAAAATCAGCTCTCTTCAAGCTGGTGGACATTTAGCAGCTGTTCATATGCATGCACTATTGCAGGCTGCATGAGTCTGCTTCTCTCTGTCACTCAAACCCAACAAAACCAAAAGTAAAGAAAGAATTCAGGCTTTGATTAATACCAGCTTAGTCAGGTGAGGGAAGCTGATCTAAAAGTGGTGGACAGGTCTTTGGAAAATTACTTTCTTAATATTTGTAATGTGGCAGCATGTAAAGGTCCCAGTCACATATGCTTTATAAGGTTTATTTTTTCCCAAAGTGTTGGGGCTACATAATTCTAGAGCTCCTGGACCACTACTTCGGGAATGGATTTGTGTACAGCTACCCCCAAACATCTCCAGATGCGTTGCCCAGTCCCCCATGCATCAGTTTGACACAGGCTTATCTTAGGAAATAAATGTTTGAAAACAAATAAACAACACTATTGTGTAAAAAAATCTCTGGAAGAAAGGTTTGGTTTTGTTTCTGTGGGTGTGAGCCAGGGATCAGAGGCAATAATATTCCCTATTATTTAACAGTATTAATTTTAAGAATTTCCCCAGTTCAGCTTGGTTTCTAGTCCTTAAAGGTCACTGCTGTTATTTTTCCACAGGGTTTTTTGCATTATTATGAGCAAGAAGCTAAGGGCCAATATCATGTGTTGGGTTTGTCCAGGCCTCTGCCAAACTCATTTCCTGTCCTGGTCATGACTTTCTTTTTTTTTTGAAGCTTATTGCAAGTCAGGTCACACAGTCCTGTCTCGTTTCTTTCTGATGGGCCAGAATAAATCTCTCCCAGACTGAGAGGTATAATGACTGCACCCAGCTCACTCATCACCTCTGCCTGATGAGTTCAGTAGTCATGCAGGACAGCAGATCTCCAGTGCATATTGGATATTTGCTTCCTAGGTTCCCAGTGTGTTGATAGTAAGAGTCTGCATTTAAAACTGCCCTCTCAAACTTCGTGTCCCCTTTCCCGTCAAAGTGCCCTTCTCCTGGGTTTCTGAGCCTCTGCCGGGTGTGAGGTGTTTGCTTAGCCAGTGGTTTGGCTGTTTATGCCAAGTACAGAGTGTCTGTGTGTACATGTGTGTATGTAGGAAAAGCACCTCCAGACTATTGACTGGCACTTCTGTGAGCCCCACTCTGCTCTTACCAATGCTCCCCTGCAATTGTGGAATGCGTGGAGGGTGAATTGGAGTCATCTCCAGGCGAGGAGATATAAAGCAGTAGAAGACCCACCTCACCTTGCACCAATTGGCCTTCACAGTGACTGACTTTATGGAGGGTCAGGGAGCAAATGGACAAGGTGATTACATATTTCACAGGCTTCAGAGCCAGGAATGACATCCGAAGACCTGCAGGCCATATTGATTTGGAGCAAGTCAGTGCTGTCTTTTTAGCCTTGCTCCATCCCAGCTCTAACTAGCTGTCTGCTAGCATTGCTTTGGGGACACTATTGTGTTTCTAACATCTCAGCACTTCACTGCCCTGGTGCTCAGTCTAAATTTACTACTGCTGGTTGTTTTCATTGTATTTTGCTTCCTTATAAGACCTGCTATCCTTCTGCGCTGTTCTTGCCTTTCCTGTGAGCCAGCCCAGTTTCCATCTGGGATGTGCTGTAAGAAGGCAGCTCATGAGGTCTTGTCTGTGTTTTATGGATCACTCTTTCAGCACTGGTTTGATGAGTTGTGATGTTGGAGCCTGAAACCTGACAAGAGTTTGCTCTGATTAGGTGGCATTATGGCACGAGGTACCACACTGAGCAGGGATGAGCTAGTGAAGATACACTACCACCCTTGCTGCATTTCTGCCTTTAATAAATAGTATAGGGGCTGTTCACTGACAGCAATTTCGTGTTGTGCTGTGTGATAGATTGCAAACCACTCTGCTGGTGTCTCCCCTATTTATATAGGGCAAAGCAAACTGCTAAGAGCACTCTTTGATTGTTATGGTTCTGCAAATGAGCCTGTGAGGGAGTGCTACATCCCGTAATTGCTGGCATTTAGGTACCACCGTCTTTTTCTCATCAGACTCACTGGCAGGCACAGCTTTAGTCAAAGCCTTCCTACCTTGACAGCTCTCTGCTCTATCCCTTGGAGAGGGAATATTCTTCAGCCATCAGCACAATCCTGCTGTCATGCTAAGGAGCATCAAGCCCATAACACAGCTGAAACTTCAGGAATTGTGCTTGGTTCCTGGCAAAATGCATCAAAAGGGAGGGAGACATTTATCTTGCTTTTTTCTATGGGTGTCTAAATATATATATATATATACACACTCAAAATACCAGTGTAAGGGACTCTTTTCCCTAGCTAAAATCTACCCCCCTCTGGTCTGACATTCAAGAAGATGTGCATTGCATCACTTGAATAGAAAAGTGCAGCTTGTGTTCAGGCACTCCAGACTGGTTTGAATCAGAACCAGACTGTTTTGACCACAAGTTTTGCAGGCTGTTCATCTGGGCCCAGTAAGAGCTGTGATTTATTGACCTTGCTCCAGTTCCTAGCGGAGAGCCTCCCAGATCACAGAAGTGCCCAGCTGGAGGTGTTACTGGGAGCCTCAGATGGGAAGTCTAGGAGTGGATAAACCTGGAGACTCAGAGGCTTCTGGGCATCAGAAGCAGTCTCTTTGGATCAAGTTAAAGCAGAGCAGTGCAGAGAGTTCTGATTTGACACTGCTTATGGTTTGTGTGTAACATGCTAATGTGCTGCAAGTATAGATTTAAGGAAAAGATATTTTTAAAAGCAGTGACTACCATGTCAAATTGCACTATTCAAAACCTTTATTTTATTCCCAATATCATTCATCTCTCCTGCAGTTTTCTCAAGCAGGGCTCGTGCCAGCCTTCGGTAACCTGAGTCAGACTCCCATCTGGAGGTCCTTCCTAAGCCTAGCACTGGGCAGGGGAGATTGTGTTTTACATTCCCCCTTTGACTGGACACTGGAGGCTCTGTAGCAGCTCGTGAGTGCCAGCTCATTCCAGGAGAGGGGCTGCTGAAGCTAAATTTATTTTATCATTCTCTCAGTGGTGGAGTATTTTGCAGTCAAAAATTAGTTGTTTGGACTTTCCCTCCTTCTGTAAATTCCTCTATGGTCAGCTTTCCCATGTTGGGTAGCCAGCCTTATTTTCCAGACATGCATATAACAAATGGCCATCTCCTGAGGGGCTGGAGCTTGGTGCTCCCAGCACTCCCAGCAGCAGGGACTTGGGGGCACAGGGACAGTCTTTTAGTGCAGTGGGACTTTGCACGGAAAGTGTCCATGATGGCACACAGAGATTGGAGGAAAAGCGGCCCAGCCCTTTCCGCTTCATCTTTTCATCATCAGCAAAACTAATTCCAGACTCCCAATAGAGAAGTCTCAATCCTTTGTTCATCCTTCCCTTTTATTATTTTTTTAAGCAAATCTTAAGACACATGCAGGCACCCACACAGATGCACAGAGTTAGATTTCAAGTCCTAACAGGAAATGTGTAATCTGCTTGAAGATTAAAGTGCCAAGTGCTTCTCTTAAGATTGGGAACCTGACACGGATGTGATTATGAATTAGAGATTGCTTTGTGGTATCAGTGGGGAGAAAAAAAAGAATGTGAAACTTGAAGGGTATAGACTTGTTGAGTTCTGCAACCATCTTCAAACAGATATAGGGAGCCTGGAGGTTTTGGATGTTAAGGGGATATATGGAAGTTAAGCCAGAGTGTTATAAGAACATATTTTTCACTTTTGTTAAGCTCTTGTGATAGGAGAAAAATACTAATTTTTGAGAAAATGTTGCTGAGTAGATGTCTGAACATGTGTCCTCAACACTGAAGGTTAAAGGTGTACTATGTAAGTTTTCAGAGAGAAATTCCTTACTGCTTTTCTTGGGGGGAAAAATGAACCATTCCTACCCCTCAGAGCAGGGGTAGAAAGAGGTCTCCATCCTACTACAGGCAGAACTGCTGCTTTTTGAGGAACAGAGTGCAGTGCCTGCCAGATTATCCCAAGTTTACCCCTACTGCCAGAAGAAATTAAAAATAAACCATGTCAAAAAGCACTCCAGCAGAGTAAAAGTTTTGTACCTGGCTTACAAAACTGGAAGCAAAGAAGCAAAGTGGAGAGACAGCAGATTAAGGTGCTCTCTGTAGTGACAGCTCTTCTCATCACTTCTGGATGCTGATCCCCAAAGCTGGATGATTGCCCAACTGCCAGTACGACTGGAGCCCATGTTCTGCCACTGAATGTGGTTTTCCAGAGTAAGCAGCTCTCCAAGCTTACTGGCACTGTTTCCTAACTATACCCTTAGTTCACAAAAAGTGTACAAATATCTTAAAAGTAACCCCTTTAAATTTTCTCCCTTACTATTACTCAGATTAATGAAAAAATATACTTGGCTTTACAGTTTAGAAAAATGAAGTAGTTGTTGGTTTTCCTGAGACCAAAGCTAACTTTGGACTGCAGAGTCATTTCCCAGCTTTTCCTGTTGCCTTGAGAGCTGGATTCCCTTGCTGTGTAAATAGGCCATCAGTGCTCCTCTGAAGTGCATCACCTTTGCCAGGCTGCCTGTGATCTATATTAATAATTTCACAGAATCCTAGAATGGTTGAGATTAAGAGGAATCTCTGGAGGTATGTTGTCGAACCCCACTTCTCAAGCAGGAACACCTAGAGTGTTCAGACAGCACCTCTTGTGTTTGGGTTTGTGCCCACTGCCTCTTGTCCTGCGCCTGGGTGCCTCTGAGAAGAGCCTGGTTCTGTCTTCTTTGCACCTTCCCCTCAGGTGTTCGTACACGCTGGTGAGATCCCCCCAGGCCTCTCCTCCTCCAGCAGCAATGCCATGAGCCTGACTGCATCCTCCTTCCTGCCACCTAAGTAGACTCGAGTGGGCTTGATCGTCTTACTAATATCTGGATGAATTGGACCAAAACCTAACCTGATGCAATAGAATTCTGTTGTGTGGGAGAAGGGCCACAGAAAAGGGAAGAAAAAGTCCTCCTTTGTTTTTAGGTTGGATTCAGGTCTGGTCAAGAAAGCCTGGGGCTGAAAGGCCTGAGAGAATCCCTGCTTATATCGATGCTTTTGTACACCAGAGGCTTTTGCGCCCTTGCAGTCAGCTGTAGGGCTCTGGGGTAGTGCTCTTCCTTTTAACTAGGATGTTGCAGAAGCCCTTTTCTGCTGATCACCTACCCTTGCTGCAACACCTGCCCACCTACCCCTGGCTGTTTGGGCACTCAGTGAATGCAGGTGCGTGCCTAACAAGAGCACACCTGTGTGTGTGTGTGTGTGTGTGTGTGTGTGTGTGAGAGCAGGCACCAGAGGTACATGCTGACCCTCCACATCCTGCTTATCACAGCCTCTGTCGTTTTATCTCGTGACACGTGTATCGCCTGTGCATTATCTTAGTGGGATTCTGTTTCTCTGAAGTGCTGTCAGGCTGTTCTGTGTACGAAGGGTAACAGACTGTGCTCTCCCTGCTCAGCCGTGTTGGACATCGCAGCGCGAACGTGCTCAGGCAGGAGCAAGGGTTCTGTCCAGGCTGCTCTGTTGAGCAGCAGCAAGGGGTAAACTGCTGGAGTCAGTGCCTGCTGGCAAAGCAGAGCTGCTCTGTTCCCTGGCTCTGGGGTACCTTTGAGAAGGAAATGTTACCCAATCAGACATAAGCAGAAGAGGTATTTTGTCTTCTCTCTTCCATGCACAATCCATAGTCTGATCTCTGCGCTCCCTCGTGTGCTCTTACATGAGGGGTTTCTGGGACTACCTGTATTAAGGGGGTGAGAATGGGTAAGCAGTCAGTGGGTGAGGTATGAGGGTATATAGTACTGTAGTAATGCAGAGCCACTTACTTGGAGAGTGGCTACATTTGAAGTTACTTTAGAAAATAATTTCCAAATAGCCAAGAAGTTACAATACTGCTTTTTTTTTTCTTTTGGCTTTCTAAATCTGAACACTTGTGCAAGCCTCAAAGTCTCTGCCACTGAATTGACTAGCAGTACTGCTATGAGCTCTGCATACAAATTGAGTACTAATTTTAATTAAAAACAAACAAACAAAAAAAAAAAGGGAAGGTTAAAAGAATTAGGATATCTGTTTCTGAAAGAGCAAATGTATGATGAAAGGTTACAGGACAGTTTCTCTTGGTTTCCCAAAAGAATTAAGATTGGCTGTTTATCTGCAAGGAAGGAGTCACAGAAATAACAGTTAACTAAGGAATTGGGTTCTGAGCCAGGAAGGGCACACAGGGTTTGGCACTTGTGCTCCTCACACAGTGACAGACTCTGTGTTGCACCGTGGCTGTTGGCAGTGGCAGGAGACCAGCCCGTGCATGAGCTGGAGCTGCCAGAAGGCAGGAGCAAGGGAGTGCTTTGGGGGTCCCTCACACCCCTCTGGGCAGGTGATTCCTTTGGCTCTGGGGACTTTGCCTTTGTGATAGCACTGGGCTCAGCACGGCAGGGAAATGCCTCCTTGGAATGACAAGGATAGCCCCCAGATAAGTGCATGTCCCTGGGATGCTCTTCTAGAGCAGTTTGCCTACCGTGAACTTCACTTAGGAGCCTTCTTTCTCTTGGGTCATCCACACTGCCTTGCTTTATTTTGCACTTGTGGGTTTTGCCTTCCCTCATAGCCCCATTGCATTCTTGCCCACTTTCACCCAGCTTCCCCTGTAACCTGGAGCAATCCCAAGCAATACCAGGCACAGGTGGCTCTGGACTACATGACCCAACCCAGGTTCATTGGGCCCATTCCTGGCCAGGCTGATGCCAGCCAGGCATCCTTGTCTGATGGATCACCTGGAGATGGTCTGGGTGATGGGCAGGAATCCTTGACAGGATCAGGGTCTTGCCCTTGGGCACCCTCCTTCAGGTCCCAGAGGCCTGAAACCCAGCCCTGCTGCACTGCCTGGCTCAGGGACAGTGAGGCACCAACCACAATCATAGCCTCCCTGGATACCAGGGGAGATCCAGCTGCTGACTCTGTCCTCTCCTCCCGCTTCCCTTTGGCATCAGCTGGGAAGAGCCAACTTTCTCACTTGCTCAAGAGAAGCTTTAAATTGGTGACTGATGTTTGTATTATTGCAGCAGCTCCCTTCCCCTGGGATGTTCCACTATTTATTCTCATAAGGGCAGGATGAACCCAGTCAGCCCCAATAATAGAAATGTCAGAGGCTGCTGAGGATTTGCTGAGATAAATGCTTATTGGAATTTTAACATGGCAGGAAGCATCAATTTTGATAGTAATTTCCTTTGTGAAAGAGCTTCCTTGATTTTTTCTTATTCAGGTACAATTTTGTACCATCTAGGCTCCTTTATATCAAGAGTTTGAAATGTAGAATTTTTAAAAAATATATTAAAAAACTTTATTAATATTGTAACGTGCCGATATGAGTTTGCTGAAGCTGAGCTCCAAGGAATAGCTGCTATCATGACTGGGTTTTTTTCTGTTTCTTTTTTTAATTTATGAGAGTATTTATATACAGAAGCAACAGCATAAATAATTACTGGTATTTCCAAAAAATATTTAAGGAAAACAAGAAATGTGTCATACTTCACGTTTTTCTACCTTGATTATATATGTAAGAAAACTGTTGTATTAAAACATTCTGCTGTTGTAAACCTGCAACATTTGTTCTTTACTTAGATGCCCTCTGCAAGGTGGGAAGGGAGGTGACTTCTGAGATTTTTTTTTTTAATTCTTTCTCATGGTTTGGTTTGTTTGGGTTTGGTTTGTTTTTTTTTTGAGAGACAGAATCTGTTCATAAATATAAATCCCAATATCACAGCTCCCTTGCAAAGTAAAGTCATCCTAGCACTTGTTATTTTATCAGCTTACATATTTGGAAAGCGAGTACACAAAGTTTTGATGGTAATTTGTGATCTTGGAGCAACTGGAGAAGCAGACAAGGAGACAGAGTTTCTGCCAGGGCGGAAAAAAGCCGATAAAGATGAAAGAAAACTGATCTCCCTAGACTGGTATGTACTAGTAAGCTCGGCTTAAGGCCAAAGTTGGTATCAAAGTATCACACTTCAGGACTAAGCCCACGAGAGAGATTTTTCGGATAGCTCTATCAGCTTTCACTGGGTTATTTTTAGGGACCTTCTGTCTTGATGCAGAGAGGCTCAGGAGTTCCTTCTCTAAGTAAATGTGCCAGGCAAGGCCAACTGGGCTCTAGCTTTTCATTGTCTTCTCAAAGGACAACTGTGGGATTTTTTTCTTGGTCAGGCTTCTTTGTAGGTAACTTTACTGTACAGGAACAGCCTCACCCCTTGGCAGAAGATTTCCAGAGGAATGCTGGAATTTTTTTTCTTGTCTCTGTGATTTTTTAATTTTGATTGTTTTTTGTTTTAAGTATTTGGTCACAGCTGTGGAAATGGTTTTGTTAAACAGCTGGGGCACAGACCCCACGGCATATGCTGTGTAATGCTGCATGTGCAACCAGTTGTGGAGCTTTTGTGGAAACTTCTTGATCCCTGTGAGCACTGAAGAAAAACAGGATCAGTTTTGACTCTCTCTGCTATATGCTAAATCTCCTACTGCTGCTTGCTTTTATTGCGTGGTTTCACTCAGGGTCTGTGATGTCCCTGATGTGTGGGGAGTTGATGGTGGCAGCATTTTCATATTGCCTTGCTTGTCTTTGCAATGAATCCTGGGGAGCTGAGCAGTCATCCATGTCCAGTGATCACAAGCATTTCAGTACCATCCTTCTTCCACTGAGATAATGGTCTCATTCCCCCGCCCGGGATGATTCTTTGCTGATGTGCCGGCATCGATTTTTAGCTGCCATGGGATGTACATCCTCCCCCAGGGCTGTGCTGGACTGATGCACCTGTTGATGGAAGGAGGGCTCAGAAGGTGCTCCCTGTTCGCAGAGGTCACCGCCTGCCTTGGCTTTGTCCACAGAAGGACAGCAAGCCCTCAGGAGCTTGCTGCTGCTTTCTGAGCCCGCTGCTGGAGTGCCTTGCTGTGCTACCACTGGCATCCTCAAGGTCTCCATCACCATGTGCCTGACCCTTGTCCCCATTCCTGCTTTCCCAGTTGAGCAGAGAATGCCCACAGATGGCATCTCAGCATTTGTGCCACAGCCTTCCATGCTAAATGAGGCTAATTTGTTCTGTGCTTTACCACTCAGTCTGGGTGCTTGCTTGGATATGAAGGTTAAATTGTATTAGCAAAGGGTTGATTTTTCATAGGCTTGCCAGGGAGACGTCCTAATTGTTCGGTTGGGGATTTTCCTGCACCTCTCTCCACGCAAGCACACGTTAATCAAGTACCCACTTGAACATAAGAAGTGCCTTCATTAAGAGGGCTGGCATTTCAGAGATGCCCTTTGCTTAATTCCAGTTGTCTGCTTAATTAGACATTTGAGAGTGTCGTTAATTGATTGATGAACAATTAAAACAGCTCCAGCTTCTCTCCTGACTAAGATGCATTCAGCATCTAACCCTTCTTGTCTTCCCTCTGGGAATTTGCTCTGCATTGGTTAGCTGTTACCATGCTTGTTTTGGTCTGTAGCTCTAGAAACATAACACAAACACATTAGAGGTGTCTCTAAATAAACACACATTAAATGTTCTGGGCTTCTCATGCACTCAGAGCCACAGTTACACCCTGGGTAAAGAAAGCTGGAATGGGAAAAAGCAAAAGCTGCAGAAGCCAGGGATTTCTTCCCTCAGATCTTGCATTTGCAGTTCCACATTATATTTTATAATTAGACTGAGGGTCATGGGGCATTGCGACAGTCATGCCAACCATAAATTGCCCTTTATCAAAACAGGGGAAAAAAAATCGGAGCGAGCATGTATTAATTAACTCTGGTTCAGGCTATCTGTGACTGTCAGCCTCACCCCGGTTTCTGTTGCTGGGCATATTGTAATAACCTTTCTCATTTAATGTTTAGAATCCCTGAGGGATCTGGCAATTTGGAGACATTTAACAGATGAAGAGGTGGCATTAAAGGGAATGTCTTGGAGGGCAGCATGCACAGTGTGTGTGCAGTGCCTGGTCTCCATCCTGCCTCGAGAGCAGTGCGGAGCGGGGCGCGGGGGCCAGCGACGCTGCGGCAGATGCCGGCGTGTGCGGGCAGGTTGTGGCTGGCTGCCCCAGGAGGAGCACGTGCAGAGGGATCAAAGTACCCCGGGCAACACAGGAAAAAAGCCTCAATTAAAATTAAGATTAGATAACAGAGAGAGCAGCTGCTCTGAAGTGTGCTCTTCACAGCAGCCTTGGGGGCATTTATTCCTTCCTTCTCCCACACAGCTTTGTAACAGAGCACTTTGCTGTGGAACGAACCCAGCTGGAAGGCTCATGGTGTTTTTCTGGAGGAAGCAGTGGGCTCCTTGCCAAGCTCTGAGGAACCTCTTGGCTTCTTTGGGTCCTTTCTGCTCCCACTTGTAACTCCAACGTGGAGCCACGATATCCCCGCCTGCAGAGGAGTGAACTGGACATGTCTGAAGGGCAGGGGTCTTGCAGAAGCAACAAGAGATGCCATGTCCTGCAGGAGCACATGGGACACTCGGCTGTGAGTGGTCAGGAGAAACCACACCGCTCCCTTTGCCTTCTCCTCAGCACACCTTGGTGGTGCATCTTACTTCCAAGGCAAAAACATGCTCTATCTAGTGGGCAGGACACATGATGTACATACTCCTTTGTTGCCCTCACTGTGCTCAGGCCCCAGGTTTGCAGAAGATTCTGCTGTTGTGATTTAAGGACAAAGGAACAGATGCCTTGTGTGTTTGCTGCTGCTCTGCCATCATATGGAGGGGAGCAGTGACTCAGGTGGACATAGGTCCTAAGTCTTGGGCAAATGCAGCACACATTTCTTGGAGAAAGCTCAGCAGCTGAAGAGCAGCAGACACAGCTGAAGGGCTGGGCTGGTGTTGGGAAAAGGGGCAGTTTTCTTCCCTGTAGCTCTGCATATTTTTATCACTGTCTTTCATATGGAAACAGCATTTGCAGTTTTCCTCAAAGCTTTGCTTCTGCAGCATTCAGACAGCCCCAGCACGCCTCTGGCTCTGCTCCCCAGCAGATTAGAGGTTCTTCCACCCCTGACAGTAGTGTGAGACTAAGTGAACTGTTTGTTCTCTTTTCTTCCAGCAGTGAAAGCAGTCAGCCATTGTTTGTGTTATTGCCTTTATCTCGGTTTTTGTGCAAATTTGATGTGCTTTCCTACTGCAGGATATGTCACATGAGGCAGCTATCAGTTTGGGAATATCTATTAGTTTTGGACAGAGCTTGTAAGTGGTTAGAAAACCATTGCCTCTGCCTTATTCTGTGACCCTGTGGCTTCGAGGGGGTGTGTTCCCTGTTCCCTAGAACCTAAGTTTTGGTTTAATTGCTTTCTTTTCTACAGTGATTCTTAGCAATTTGTTAAACCTGCCTGCATGATGCTAAAAGGTGAAATGGGTGGTAGGAGACATGATTAAAACATTATGCAAGATCAGAATATGTTTTAACAAATTTCCTTGTTCTGCCAGGTGTGATTTAAGTTGCTTTTAAGTGGAAAATAAAGACATCTGCCATGCTGGAGAAAAATCTCTCAAATAGCACAATGTTCTTGTTAAAGGGAGGAAGAGCATGCTCTCAGTGGTCATAAATGTGATGTTACAGTGTGAGCTTGTCTCTATAAGGTAAGAAGAGCTGTGACATTTAGAGGTGTTAATTGAAAAGCACAACAGAAGATAAGAAAATAAAACTGCTGTCTCTCCACCTTTTCCGGCTACTGGGAGCTGACAGACGCAGAGCACTGCATACAAGGCTAATGGTGCTCGGATCTCTGCTTTGAGTGCCTCCCTGGCTGCTTTGATTGCCCTCCTGGCACTCTCCAGGAGGTAAAGCTTTCACCACAGGCGTGCTCAGCAGTGTGCTATAAGGTTAGTTATGCTTGGTGGATAACGTGCCCTGCCGTACAGGGGGTGGGTGAAATCAGGTGGATGGGGAGCTGCCTGTTTGTCAGTGAGATAAATGAATATGAAGTTCATGCCTGAAGTATTGTTCATCCTTAGGGCTCATTAAATCATTCATTTTTCATTGAGGTCTCAAGAGGTCTGCAGTTGGATTTGGAACCTGGTTTTAAGGAGCAGTAATTTCCACTTCTTCCTGCCAGGTTAACTCCACCACAGGCACAGCCATAGCATCATTACCTGATTTTCTTTCCTGTTCCTGGTTTTGTCAGACCATCCAAGACTGAAAGTGTACTGGTTTTTGGGGGGTTGAGGCACTGAAGATGGAACTGATGCAGACTGTGGATGATGTAGTGCTGAGCCTGATGAACATTCTCTGAAAGGACTGATGGATATTTGTATTGTTCAAAATATCCTATCAGAATTCCCTTCTCATAGTACTGATATTATTGTAAAACAGTTAAAATGTGTTTTAGCTTTATATAAAGTCTTGAAGATCTTGATTATTCTGGTTTTCTGATATTTCCAGTATTTTTTTTCCCAGAGGGGTGACTAGGAGTGTCACCATTGCTGCTGGCACTAACATAGCAAGGCCAGGGTTTGAGTTTGGGAGATGAGCAAAGTCAAAAGTTCAAAATCCCATTCCTTTATTACTTGAATCTTTTCTTAACACTGCACTGAAAGAGCTTGCAGTAGCCTTGACATAATGAGTGTGTATTCAAACAGATGAACCTAAACATGGCTAATTCAACCCCAATTTAGGTATTTTTCTTGATTTCAGAAAGGTAGGCTACTCAACAGCTTCCAGAAATGTGTATAACTCTGGTTTTAGACTTTGGCACTCAAAAATCTTCATCATTCATTTCTGAAGCTCCGAGGACCCTGAAGAGGACTGCATTTGGGGAATTAACTTTGTGTGAACTACCAGGAATTTTTGTTTGCTCTTTCCATGTGTAAAATGACGCATGTGTAAAATGCTAATGCTGGAACACCATTTCTGTGCCTGTATTTCCAAAATCTTCTGAGATAGGGAGAGCCTTCTGTCAGTGCAAAGCTGCCGTGGGAACAGCCCTTCCTGTGGCCCTTCAGAACAGTCCCCTGAAACACGTGTGAATGACTTTAATGTTTAATTCATACTGAAGTCGAAGTAAATCTCCTTCAGACGAACAGTGCTGAAACCAGTTTTGAAGGAACTCAAGTGCTTCCCAGATGGACAGATTTGCCCCTATGTTCTGTGGAGTTTTGCAAATGGGGTGCTTGATAAGGTACTGAGTTACCAGATGTACTGGTGGGAGGTAGTAGCTTGCTTCTACTATGAGATTTTCTTATACAAAAAGATGTTGATGTTGATCTGGTACCACCTTTCTTTGTCAACAGATGGTCTTCAGTGCCCATCTAGGAAGATCACAACTATCACAGTAGATATAATTTTGATCTAATTATATGATGCCACTTTGTACCACGGTGGAAAGCTTAGTTGTTGGCTTATTACAAACTCAAAATGCAGGGTGTAGTGCAGCAGCAATAGCGCTAACAGGGTCAGCAAGGGCTACTTTAGAACAGTTTCATTTATTTGGGTTTATAAAGTGGCTTATGTGAAAGTAAGGAACAGTTTTGCAAAGCAGTTGTCGTAGATTAAATACCAGATTCTCCAAACATCTGTTGCAAAATCCCTGTTAAAGTCTCTTTCCATTCCACGGGGAAAGACTGAGGAAAAAAAAAAAAAAGTAGATCTTTCAGAGTAAGCTAAAGGAAATTGGTTGCAGACTAAGGAGGAAGGGAGTTGAGGTTCCCAGGAATGCGTCCTCTCATTTTTGCTATGGTGAGCTGGAAAATTCCTGCTGCCACAGATATGAATGGGCAGAAAACAAACCTATTAAGCACATGCATCTTTGAGAAGAAAATAATTTAGCTAACCTTTATATAGATGAGGAATGTCTACTTTATTAAGTCAGACACCTGCCCTCACACATACTCCAGGTGAAGCCAAGGTGCTCAGTTGTGCAGGTGTTGTTGGAGAGGCCCTGGAAAAAGCCCTGGAAAGGTGTTTGGGATGCTCAGGCCAGGGCTCAGCCCGTGCATCACTGGTTTATGCTGACATGTACCCTTTTCTTGCAGTTTAACTGCACAGTTGAATCAGCAGTCCTCATTCAGCCTTTTAATGGTTGTACTTGCTCTTTCATTCCTCAATTTTCTGAGAATATAGCAATAAAACCAATTATTATTTGAACTCAAATGGACAGGCAGTATGTACAGTGCATGCCAAGTGCAGGCAGGGTGGTGCAGCCCAGCCAACTGCTGGAGAGACACGACACATCTAAATGTTCTAAAGTATCTCCTTGGTTTAACCCCTATGTCCTAGAGTACTTTAGAAATTTAATGAATAGCCTTAGTCTAGTAAACTGGTCCAGATAGTTTCTTTCTCCAGCTTCCAGCTTTTAATCATAGTCTGTTTTCACATTAATAAAAGAGCGAGTTATGTAAGTAATTTCACTAATATTAGCCCCAGGCTTCTCACTGCTGAGAGTTTTGTGGTACAGAGTTATTCTCTGAATCCCAAAGCTATGTGTAATTGTACAATACACAATTCAGCTCACCATATACACTTCATATAATTGAGAAAATTTACTTAATTTTATCCACTATTAAACCAAGCTTTAAATGAGAAATGAAACTAATTAATAGTGGACAATTCCTCCTGACTCTAATGAACTCTGTTTATGTTTTCTTGGTATCAAGCAGGGTTTATTGGAACAATAAATATGGAACAATAAATATGTCTGAGCAGCCAGCCATTTGTCAGTGTAATCAAGGACAGATGTAATTAAAAGGTAGAGCTGACTGACCAAATAAAGTTAAAAACCCAAACAAACACACATTCACATGTTCTTGGAGATCTCTGGTAGGTGTCAGGTCATGCCCCGCTTCTTTTAATGGAAGGGAGAGATTGTGCATGGCAGGAGGAAGTGGTGCCAGTAGCCCCAGAACCAGCTCTTGCCTTGGGCTGGTGCTGGGCAGTGGTGCAGGGTCATGAACCCACTGCAGCCTTCCTAGAGCTGGTGTTTGGGGCTTTACCTCTCTGGCAGAAGAGGCTCCTGCTCTAGGCTGCTGAGGTTTTGGGTTTGGCGTTGTAGATGAGCTGTTGCTCCCCAAGCAGTGCTGTATCCGTGCTCATGTCCAGTGTTTATCTCCATGACCATTTATATCTCTCCTAGCTTTCTGGAATTGTTGTTTTGTTGTTTTACCCAACTAAATATGCCCAATCCTTCTCATCCTGCAGAATCTCCTCCTGGGCAGAAGTCTAGCCAAAAGTAAGAATGGGTGTGTTCTTGGACTTAGGATTCAGTAGATACAATTCCTGTAGATATCACTGTGAGTCAGATCATGCCCACCCATTCCTCTGCCAAAAGTCACTACAATCCATTGACATAAGGAGAGCAAAGTATTAGGTGTCCCTTGACCCTTTGAGGTTATAGGGGCCTAGAGCTCATAGTTCGATCATAACTGGAGCCTCAAGGCATCTTCTGTATGGTGGAGAGACCAATTGAGGGGAAAATGAGTCTGGTTCTTCAAATGCTTGCTCTGCTTTTAACCCACCTTTGGAAAGCCATCATTATGTGATGTTGTTGTTGCCAGATGGATCACACAGGCATCCTGTACAACACTTTCTATATCAAACATATCTTCTATCTCTAACAGCTGCTCAGATCAACATCTGACTTTGCCTTAGACCATTTCTGCAGTTTGGTAGAAATGGAGTTTATCACACAGGCTGCATGTGAGTCGCAGCCCCCTTTGCTTGCAGTGAGCAGCACAATTCCTTGTAAGGCCCTTTCTCTGGGAACCTGGTCTGCTGTTGCCGTTGGAAGGCACAGTTGGCTTCTCCGTGTGTCTCCCCACGTGTAAGTGAGGCTGGTGCCTGGGGTGTGCTGAGCCTGGGCACTGCCCTCAGCTCTCCATTCTTTGTGGAGACTCAGCAAGGGATAGCAGAGTTTTATGTGAACCTCTTGAGTCCTAGGCTGGGCAGATGCTTGCCCTCATGCAAACCATGACACCTCTGGGTGAGTGAATGAGTGGTGAATACTCAAAGTTCTTATTGCTTACTTAAACAATTTAATTAAAGTATCATTTAAAATACATGTCAGTGTTGATCTGCAGTCTATTTCTGACTGCTGGGGTGAAGAGTGCTCAGTTTCTTTTACTGTAACAGTAAGCAAATAAAAAGGGTGGTTGTTTACGGTCTGAAAAGTTTTTCCCAATAAATTAATTTCCTGCACTTCATTAACTCTGACCGGTTACCAAGGGGGCACTGGGAACCTTCTCTGTAGAATATGTTTTAATTTTGCACTCCTGGCCATGACAAGAGAATTTACCTCTCAGTTAGGAACTGATGTAACAAGATAGTGGAATTGATATCTTTGGCTGAAATATGTTCAGAACAGATTCACTGTTAAGAAAACCCTTCAGTAATTCAGTGCTTGTTATTAAAGCAGTAAGAAGTTTAAACAAGATTTCAAATCTATATTTGACCTTTCATTTACCTCAGCAAGGCAGAGCTGAATTAGCATTGTGCATCTAAATAG
The DNA here is from genome assembly GCF_001715985.3 of Manacus vitellinus. NCBI lineage: Eukaryota > Metazoa > Chordata > Aves > Passeriformes > Pipridae > Manacus > Manacus vitellinus. The sequence continues at coordinate 781,177 of NW_021940687.1, forward strand.
AGATTTTGATTTCCAGAATGATGTGTGAGCTTTGATATCATTCTCCAATTTCACAAGCCATATTGTAGAAATGAGAAATGTGTTTTTTTTCCAGTCTGCCTGTTTGTGGAGTAAATGTTCATGACACATTTCCCCCTCTTTTATGGGCTTTTACTTGTGAATGCTAGATCTGATCCCAAGCTCCATGACTGTACTCACTTGGCATATAAATTGGGATTTATTATAGAGTTTAACTCTTCCAAATGATTGTGGGGTCAGAGGTGACTCGTGCTTTATGGTGTGGTCTCAAGCACAGAATGTTGTGATGTTTTAGTCCTGGTAGGAGGGTTTATGGTATGAGCTTCCTGTAGTAACACAGTGTTTAGGAGAAAAATAATTTTGTGCACCCTGGTGGCTCTAAACAAGAAAAAGGGCTTTGCTGAGTACTATGTACGTTTCTGCCTTAAATCTTTGGTACCCCAATATGGCCTTTAAAATACATGACATTTGGAGTGCTGTGGAGAGAGCTGTCCAGGCAGGATGGCCACTTCATTTGCTCTTCAGAGGCAATCTCAGCAGGTCCAAGGGGAACTGCAATAAGTTGAAGAATAACTTCTTTCTTCTTTATTCGTCAAGGCAGCCTAGTGTTACTCCAGGCATAAACCTTTCATAAGAAAATGGAGTATAGCTCAGTCTCAGCCCTCTGGCGCACAGATCCAGGAGGTCATAAGAGAGGGTTCTCTGCACTGGACTTCCTCTACTGCACAAAAATACAGGTTGTTTCCACCGGTCTAAAGTGCATGGGACAAGACATTACAGGTGGGTCTCAGGTTATGGGATCTATATGTCTCCTGACATATTTGTGCAAGACAGGAGAGTGAGTGAAAACTCCTGTGGGTTTTCCCTCTTTTTCTCCAACTTTTCTTTTTTCTATTGTTTGGGGGGGGCAGGCTTTGTTACACTTCTGAAGCCAATTTGGGTCACAATCACACACAGAGAAAACATTTGCACTTTCTAACTCGCAGATGTGTGATTCCTCTTTGTTCACGTGCAGGCAGTTCTTTAGGTAAGGACCCTCCAAAAATTTTTCTTGACATAGCAAGAGGTCCTCGCTAGAATGAGGAGACAAGGCGTGAATTTTCTCTAATACATACTGGAAAAATCATGGTACTGAATCAGAGCCTTTGTGCTGTTCTGAGCTGCGATTTCCAAAGCAGTTAAAGGTGTGAGTGATGTGCCTCTAGGTGCCCGTTAGCTGGACAGCTGACTCCTTTCAGTACCTCTGCAAGGCCAAGCAATAATCTCCACACAGTACACTAACTGTAGAATATTTGGGGCATATTTCAGTCCCATCGTTCTGCCTTTCCCTCTACTTTGGCTTTCGTGTTCCTCTTGTTCCTCATCTCCTGCTCTCATTCCTCATTTGCTCTTACCTGTTGGTTTATTCAGGTTTTTTTGTGGCACTCTAAAGTTGGATGCATTGGAGCAATACTTGTCCCCCACAGTGGTTTTCAAACCATGCCCCTGACAGTTCTGTAAGTGAGGAAAGAAATATAATCTGGCTTGGTGCACACATCTACATGCTTATTTTGTTGAGCTGATTTGTGATAACTTTTTTTTGACCAGGGATAGGAGAACTGATAGAAGAGAGCTAGAGGTGGCCTTTGCAGAGGATTTATCATCAGAATTTAAGTGCAGCGATAAGAGTCCTGCTTCTCTCTTCATAATTCTTCAGTTTAATTTGCCATCCTTGTGGATTGACTGAGCTTGTGTTTAAGAACTCGGGGGGATGTGAATGTTTATGTTGTCAAGCTCAGAAAGGTTTTAAAATTACTTTCCCAAGAAAATCCCTTAAATATCAGGAACAGAAAACCCCACAAGGAAGATCAGTTTTTTATGATTACTGCAGCTTATTTGGGTCAATGAAGAATGTCTGCTTTTATTCTGAGAAACTGTGACATTACAGGGACTGTTAAGGGATTTTTAAGTTCCTTGTGATATGTGAGGAACACCCAGAAGGCTCTCAGAACTTTTTTTATTATTCTAAAGTTGTTTTATGTTGTGCTTGGTCTTTATATGGAACACCAGAACTGTCAATGCTTCAAGCTCTAATTGAGTCGAAGGCAGTTACTGGGCTCAGCAGGGGAAATAGTACTTTACAGGTGGTCACATTAAATGATCCAGTGGCCCCCTTCTGGTCATAAAAATGTAGGATTTTTTTCCCATTATCCTCAAATGTAAAATATGCACTGAGCTCTTTGTTAGCCTTTAAATCAAGCTACAGAAGGTGCTGAAAGCAAACCCAGAGTTTTATACCAGATTATGATGAGTACGAAGGGAATGAAAACAGGAAGCAAAGCATGTCTAAAATAAGGCAGTGTCCAGCCCAGGAGAGCTAAATCAGTGTGATATAGCGTCAGAATATAATACAAAGCATAGCAAACTGTTTTAGGCATTGCAGGGCCTTCTGTTTGCTGTACTGCTCTAATGTTCTGCGTGACACTCACAGGAAGGGTCTGCACAAGGTGCTGTCAGAACCCGGTAAACCCAGGACATCAGAAAGCCTCCTCCACTACTAGGACAACTTGTTACCTCAGCTGTTCAACTCTTGTATGGTGTCACCAGCAGAACTCTCTCTGCACACTGAGTTACATGCCCAGGAGAGCAGGACCTGCCCTACAGCTCACAGGGCTTCTCATGGTCCCCAGCGCCACTTGTGCCACAGGCACCCCATCCCAGAAACTGCCATCGTGAGCAAGTTCTAGTGGTGAGGACTGCAGCCAACAGCTCTGAGGGTTGAGGACTTTGTCAAAAGCACCTAGAGCAGGAGGACTCCCTTTAGCTCTTATTTGATACAAGTGAGTGCAGCGGTACTGGGAGTCAGCAGGGGTTGGTTGCTGTGCCACAGGGAGGTTGGGAGTCTTGGGGTTCATCCTACTCACTGGGTCCATTGACCCTCCTTAAGTAAGAGGGGGGCTTTGGTTTATGGGGCTGGCAGCATAAAGCCTTCTATGGGGCATAGAGTTGCATTAGGTTTAAAGGTCAGTTGTGGGTTTGAGGAGATATTTGGTGAAGGTGAAGTGCATCCATAGTGGGGTGTGTGTGGAGACTGCACTCTGTGAGCCCAAACGGCGAACATCGGTGAGAGAAAAAGCAGTCACTGAGGTAATTTAAGCCAGATGTGATTTAGCAACAGCAACAAAAAGATGTGAAACTACATATACCAGATTGTTGTTAGCTCCCAGCTATAGTAAGGACTGACTTGATACATCTTCCATTGCTCTGAACAGAGACATCACTCAGATTTCCTGGCTTTTTGTTCCCCATGAATTTTTTGGAAAGCTTGTTTTCTGTTCTGTGCAGCTTATACACTGGGTAAGAAAATGTAATCCTCTTTTCTTATTACATCATTATTTTACTGGAGGCTGTGAGGTATGTCCAAACATGTGTGTAACGAGCAGGGCACTGTGATGGCACCACTGAGTGCCCCTGGAGGGGGTTTAGTTCTTGGTGGCACGGAGTGGTTTCCTTCTGGACTTGCTTCCTATCACAATTGGCACAGCTGGTATTTCTGCTGAAACTGAGAGGTTTCTTTGCTACTTTGAAGTAGCCACTGAAATAGTGCTGACTGCAATCCAAGGTGTGAGCAGAATGAGACTTCACTGGTGGTTTGGCCTGCGGACAATGGGGACAGGTCACAGCTGTTTACATCTGGATTGCTGTTGAACTGTAACAGGTCCCTAGTGGTGCAGATGGCAGAAGGTCAGTCTTTTGCAATTGTTGTGGTGGGTAATAATTTTGCCTTCTCCTCCCGTAATAACCTCTCCATTCAAGAAACTGAAAGGTGTGTTTAATCTGCTGTTAGAAACCCTTTGCAGGCATTAGGTCTGTTTTGGCAAACACTCCACTTTAAATATAATGGCATTACCTTGAAGGCTCTGCCCTGATGCAAGACAACACACAGATATTTCAGGCAGCTTTTAGAAACTGGGAGGGGAGGCAGGAGGAGAAAATGCTGCAGAATTGTTTGATGTGATGATCAAAAGATAAACTAGAATCAAATTAAACCCCAAGGGTTTGTACAACCTTGCTTATGTTTTATGCAAACCCTCCTGTACCAAAGGAAATAAAATACCATTGCCTTTCAAGGCAGATAGAGCACAAATGATGAGCAATTTTTCCCTGTTTTATTCCACTACTTATGTCGTCATTTTACATTTTTTCCTTACCTGTACCACTTCATTTCTGATCATTAGGAATAAGGTACTTGCTATTCATTCTACCCCTTTGAGTCAGGAACACGGGCTCTTTGGGTAGTTTAAATTGGCATAGCAGTTGGTCTCTGTGCTGATTTACAACACATGAAACTCTGGCTCATGGTATCCCCTGTACTGGGCACTGTGAGCTTTCCACTCTCTCTCACATGAGAGAGACATGCCAGAAATCTGGCAGGCCACTTAATAAAGCCTTGTACAGTAGTTTTACTCTCTTGCTCTGAAATGTGTTCAGCACTAATATAACCTGCCCTCTCCCTCCCAAAACTGAACAGCACAAACAGGATTAGATGAAGATCCACTAAGTGGATTCCTCATCTTGTTGCAACACCTGGCGCTCTCTGAGGTTTCCCCCAATGTAAAAGGTGGTTGTATGAGAGAGATGACTCTTTCTGTGAAGTCCCAGACCTGGAGTGAGCCATGAAAATTCCTTTCTTTTCCTACCTCTGGACTTCACAGCTTGCAGGGTATGTGTGTTTGATGGGGCATGAGGCTGGGTTTGCATGTCAGCTTTGTGGATGTGGGTCCCTTCCACTGCAGAATATTCTGTGATACTGCAGCAGAGATGACAAATTTTCCTCATCACTTCTCTTGTGCTGGCTGGAGAAATGGAGCAGTTTGCCTCTTGGCTTCTCATCAAAGGGCCGAAGGTGCACAGTGGGCAGGCAAGGAAGCATTCATTTCATTCCCTGAAATCAAATGGGACTTCAAGAAGTGGACTCTGTCAAAGACACAGACCAAATCTCAAAATATATCCAGGTATTTTCTCAAATTAAACCTCTCAAATGTTCTAGGTCACACAGAAGAAAACATGTAAGAAACAGCTTGTCTCAGGTATGAACAAGCCCCAAAATATCTTAGAGCAAAACCTGCCAGAGCTGCTGGCAAACATGAGGCCTTCTGTAAAGCAGCTCAAGCTACAGCACAGTCCTCCCCTCTTCTCTGGTCTGTAGAAGCAATCAGGAGAACAGGAGAGAGTTCTGAACTGTGGGACCAATTCTATCAACAAGGGGTTTTGACTTTGCTTTCTTCCGATCCTGCAATTCTTGAGCCAGCAGAGCTCCCCAGGGCGTTGGTAGGTACCATATCTGCTGGCAGGTTTGCATCTGTGAGCACAGATGCTTGTTTGGCCTCAGCTGGACTAAAATCACTCTTTCTCCCCATCCCATGTCGGGCCCAGCAGTGTTGTTCAGCAGCAGCAGGGGCTGTTTCAGGGGGCACGTTAATGCTGGCTGCCCTGTGCTTCCATCGTGTTTGCTTTCTAGTGAAGTGTTTATCTGTGGAAGTGAAATGAAGAAATTGGCCTGTGCCAGGAGAGCCATACTGAGTTTACAGGATGGTTTCTGTCTCAAGCTAGATTTCCAGTGAGTCTGCTTGACTTGTGTTTCCAAATAGCAGGAGTCAGTGTTTTCCTTAGACAAAGGACAATGTCAGTCAGTCACTGCTTCAAATTTCTGGTTCTTTATCTTATCATGAAAGAGTGCAAGATGGTTTTAAGAAGGTAGCTATTGCCATAACTACTATAATCGTGTTACTTGCTTGGCTGTATTCCTGGTTTTTTGTCTTTTGGGAGCTGGCTAAGGAAATACTAAGAAAGCTGCTTGTGGTTGGATCCACAAAATGACAATGCACTGGGTACAGAGGGCAGGGTTCTGAGGCACCATCTCATTTTTCATGATACCATGTTTACCTCCTCTTTACTGAAGCCAGGCCACCCTGTGTTTGAGAACACCTCTGTGCTTGCCCTGGGTGTTGCACCCACCTAGGATATTCCCCCCCCTGCCAGTGGAATGCAGCAATACCCTTCAACACTTGGCTATTGTGGGCTCAGCTGAAGCTGCCATGGCTGGGTGGGTGTGGTGTACGTGGGAGGTTAAACATGGACAGTGGTTTGTAACCCAGTGCAACAACATGGGATGCAGGACACAGCCCTCCCCTGGGCTGTCAGTGCCGTGTGTCCCTGGGCTGTGATGCTGTGGGGACACACAGAAGCGCATGCTTTGCTACAGCACTTCCCCTCTGAGCATCTGAGTTTGTCGAGTGTATTTAAAAGAAAACATTAGATGAATGAAAACTGATGAGGGATGCAAGGCACTGAAACTGCTTGAGACTGTCAACTTTAAACCATTTTTTATCTTTAAATTGCATTTTTTTTATTTTTTAAATTCTTACTGCCATGGCAATATATGTACAGATGGTGATGATATGGAAATGCTGACATTCACAGAACCTTTTTCTATCACAAAACTTCTGTATGAAGATGGAGGTTTGAGATTCTGGAGCTGGATATACTCTGTTTTCCTGGCCTGTGCAGATGGCCCTTCCTGCTACACGGCTGTCAGTCATAGCACAGGGACAGACAAAGAACAGCCTGGTGGTTACAGGGCAAATAAGAGATGCAGTTGTAGTTACAGTTTCTAGCTCTGTTGCAGACTTGCTGCATAAACTCAGGCACATCAGTGCTGCTTCTGCATAGAGCTTCCTTCACCTGCCCTTTTCCTGTAATGTCCAGTGAGGCTGTAACTTCTTTGGTGTGTGGAAAAACCTTCTCTAGAGCTAAGAAAGTAGTTCTGTACATCCACACAAGCATGCAGCCAGAACCCATATTAGGTTGATGGCTGCTGGCAGTAACTGCAAATGAAGAGTGAGCACTTCCCCATCTGCTTTCCCTCAAAGGACCTGCCTCTAACAAGCACCCTGGAGCAAGTCTCACAAGGACAGGCAGTAGCCCAGCCCCTTTCAAACCAACTCACACCTATTCCTTGTCCCTCCAATACACGCAAGGAGTTCAAAAGCTCTTCCTTGGCAGTAGCTTGGAGGAGGCTTGCTCAGACGAGCCCTTGTGTGGAAGTCTGTGACAGCAGAACATGAAGCAGTGCAGTCCCTGTGTTTGAGCAGCCCTTACAGCAGCCAATTCATCGGATCAGAACTACATCCACTAATCACAGGCTGTTGCTTTTGTTACTGTAATTGAAGGCTGGATTCAGTCCTCACATCTAACCCACTCACCTGACTATCCTTGACTATCACCATTATTTAAAAAAGTAGTAAAAATCTTATCAATCCAGGTGTTCCCTGAAGCAAATACAGCAATGAATTTTTAAAACAACAATAAACACACACAGCTGATGGGGCCAGACTTCCCATTCCCACTGACTCTCTGCTGACCTTCCTTCTAAGCTGAGACACACATGTATGGTGTCCACTAGGTCAATCTGCTTATTCTCTGGAAGGGGCAGGATATTGATATGTACAAGAATCGTGCTCTTGTAGCCTTCAGTAATCTGTTAGCTCACAGGAGTGGTGCAGACAGGCGTAGCACAGGGAAGGCATGATGGAAACCAGGGCTTGGGAGTCTGCTTACCAGTAATGAATAGAAAGAAGGCAAACCAAGATGGAAACCAGTGTGGGAGTCCATGGCAGAGCTCAGGCTTCTTGGGAGGAAGTTGGGGAGTTTTGCTGTAGTGTAAGTGGTGTGCCAGCTGCCAATCTGCTGCTTCTGGGTAGAAGGTGCAAAGGAAGGTGTGCTTGATGAGGAATTGAGTTTTATTTGAAGAACTGTGTATCCTTCATGCAGGAGGAGTAGGGTGCAGAAGTTGCCAAAGAGCAGGAAGACACCATAATCTTTCCTTTTGTTTGACAGTGTGTTATGTTTCAATTGATGTTAACCAGTAGTTTCGGGACGTAAAAAATTCACTTCTCAGATGCTATTTTCCAAATGGTGAAGCACACGGTGGCTTTAGTGAAGTATTTAATGGTCAGGAGTAATCACAATTATCTGTTGTCCTCTTTGGGAGGGGTAAATACAGAGTACAAGACCTGCAGTTTAGCCAGGGTCATGTGTCCTGTCTAAACTACGATGAGATACTAAGATCAGTGAGATACTGGTAGCATGCAGTCCCTCAGAATGCCATTGGCTGTATTGAAAAAGGAATGCTTTCCCAAGGAAAAGCAGTGTAGCAAGGATTCAGCTTTGCCATCAGTGTTTGTGAACTGTGGGATAGTTGCTGATTTCAAGCTGGGCTGTCAGGCTTACTGGTTGCAAAAAGCAGCAGGATGTGGCACTCATACAGCTGGATTTAGGTTGGAAACATTTAGCCTTCTATAACCAAGCCTGTGTTACTCGGCTGCCTGCTGCGTCTTCTCTGCTGTTGGGTTGTAATGGAGTTTGACAAGGATTTTTCCCTCTGGAAAACTTGGAAGAACTAGGCTTCCTTGCACATTCATAGAGATCGTTTAGTGACACCAGTACCGGGGCCCTGGTGGAGTTGAAACAGTGAATGAGTAACAGCCTGTAAGTAACTTCGGTGGTGCGGCCTTTGCAGGGAACTCTTCTGTGATTTATTTGAAACAAAAATAATTTGTAAGTTGTGATTCGTTGAAACAGTTGATCCTGAAGAACAACTGTGCTCTGAAAAATGACTGTGCACAATAGATGTGCAAGTAGGTTGTATTAAGAGTCTGTTTTACTGAAGTTACAGCCAAAATAAGCAAGTGTTGGTGTTAACGCTGGACATGTGTTGACCCCTCTGCAGCTGTGAGTATGAACTGGTTTCGTTGCTCTTCTTGCATGTTCAACAAAAGGTCCACCTGAGGAATGGTGAGAGTGCACTAAGCCTGCTGAATCTTTTGTTTAATAATTAGTATTTATTTGAGTTACTGGGGAGAAGTTTCCCAAACTGTGCCTGGATTCTCCAGATCCAGGGCCAATTTGCAAGATACCAATTAGGGAAACAATATGCCTGTCAGCTGCATGTATACAAACATACATGCATACATGTACATACACATCTCCTCCCCTGAGGCACTGCAGTAATAAGACTACAGTGCCTGGAATCACTGTGAAGGAGCTCTGCCCCAGTTGCTTCTCACCTGCTGTGCATGTGAAGCAGGAATCAGTGGGACAAAATAAGCATAAGGCTGCAAATGGCAGGTAAAACAGCTGGTAAGGAAGGCAGTGTCAGAGGTGTACTCAGCACAGATGAACCCTGTTCACACTTGGAAATTGGGGAATGCAAATGACAGCTTTCACAGAGCTGGGGGAGTGACTGGAGACTGGGAATTCAGCAGGCCGGCTGTCTCACTCCTTGCCACTTGAGTGGTTTGGATGAAGAATGGAGACACAAAGGCTTAGCTGCATGGCCATTTCAGCTGATAGGGACTGTGAAATCACTCTCACTGTGGTCAGCAGGGGCGACAAGGAGAGGCTGAAAGCAGGGAGGAGGAAGAGTTGGTTCTGGAGCTTTCTTCGTAGCCATTGCAGTGAATCAAAAAGGTGCTTTGTAAAAGTTCCTAGCGGGTACTCTCAGGCACAGCTGCATGTGCTGCTGGACAGGAACTGACAGGCAGATCATCTGAGCAGAATCCATTTTCCTCACTAATCCAGTGGAAAGAGGTGGTGGGGGAGGCAATGTCTTTGGAAGAAAGGGATATGTTTGCTCTGCAGTGTCTGTCCTGGGCTGAATGCTCAGAGTTACATCTGATCTTGCAAGCCCTGTCCAGACCTTGGATGGGAGGTGTAAAAGAAATTCCAAATATTGTGGGCACATAATAAGGAGTCTCGGGGGAAGAACTAGACCACAGAAATGAAGTCAAAAGATTGCATATTAGGTGCTGTGGCTTCTGCAGATGGGTGGTAGGAAACCTTAGTTGGTTTAGACAGGGTTTTTCAGGCACTTCTGTGCTCTTGCTCTTGGGTTGTTGACAGTATAACTATATTAAAATTCCAATTACTGACTTAAATGCTCTCTTTACATGTAAAGTAAATTCCTTACTTTACAGACAAAGGAGAGAACCCTTGTCCATTGGATATCTGCTCTCAAGAGTTGTTCTGCAAGAGAAATCTAAACAGCAAATAGCTGTTTAACTATCCCTTCTGCATCCTATTGCATATTTTCTCAAAAGGTAATTTAGAAGAAACCATGAATATCTTTTACTGCCAGTGGTAGATATCTTGAAAACAATCTGGGTTCAGGAGACAGCCTGCTTCTGTAATGTCAAGAGTACTGGATTTATGACTACTTAAACCAAGCTTGTTCTAGCTGTGTGCTATTGTACTGCATGTGCACTATCTTTGCAATGTGTTGTAATACCTACTGTAGCGTATGATTGTCTACTGCATATTAAAATACTAAACAATAGCATAAAATTAATACCCAACACATCTGGACTCCTTTGAAGAAAGTTTCAGTCTTGCCCAAATGACACAGAAAAGCTACTGGAAGCTTGCAGCATCCTCCCTGGGTGGAATGGGAAGCGTGAGGGAGGGTGGGGAGGGAAGCACACTTTGGCTGGCTGCATTTGTCTCTGTGTGGTGGGTGATCGCTTTCTTTAATCCCGCAGCTTGGCATTCTCTCCCCCTGAGCAACTCTGGCTGCTCAGCTCACTGCCATGTGATTTGGGCACAGCAGCATCCTTATAAACCTACTACTGTCCTTAAAGATACCACTTAGCTCCCTGGTGTTTTCAAAAAGGCTTCATGTGGTGATTTTGCTCCCATCTCAGAGCAACATCTGCCATTCTGAATAAATACAAAACCAAAGCCCTTGCTCACCCCAGAAGCTGTGGCACCCTTGGATGTGCAGCACCAGAGATGTGCAGCTCCCAGCGCCAGCTCTGTCCCCCCTCTCTGGTGCAGACTGCTCTGGTGTGTCCTGGCCTCCAGGCACAGCATGAAGTGCATTGCAACCCCCTTCACACTCAATGAAGGTACGTTTTTACCTCATCAGAGGGACCCAAGTTCTGGACTCAAAAGAGATGCTTCCTGCTGTGCTCTGACATGTGAGGGAGCCAGGGAAGTTCCCCTTCAGGGAGCTCACATCCCTTGGGGTTTTGGAGAGGCACAGTGGAGTCGCTTGCTGTGGAGAGCAGACAGCTGGAGACCCAGGTAAGCTGCACTGTGGCACTGCTTTGTTCTGTGTAGGCAGCTCCTGGTGCCACAGGCTCCTGTCAGCTGGCTAATGTGTTGGAGGCAGACCTGTCAGAAGCCCTGTGATGCTCTGCTGAGCCCCCTCCCCAGGGATCTCCCCTTTGTTTCATCCCCGTTGTGCACTGCTCTCAGCCTCCCACATCTGCTCTGCCACCAAGGGAGGAGGCAGCTGCCCAGGCTCCATGGACAGAACGAATTCACTAACTCCTGTACCATGCCAGGAACCTGAGAGGCGACAGGGTGGGAGCCCGAGTCTCACTGCTGCAGGACCTGCAGCTGGCATGAGGAGTGACTTCATATTCACAATGTTCTTCTCCTTTGGGTACCTCATTATGTTCAACAGAAAGAAAATTTTAAAAGAAATCCATCTGGATTCAAAGCGTTGGAAACATGGAAAAAAGGATGCGGAAAGATGGCTGCTTCTGAGTAGCACATGCTCTCTATTTGCTACCAGATTTTAATAGTTGCTTCCATTGCTTTAACTTGTTCAGTTGGCTGCAACAAGAGATTGAATTTTGGAAGGCAAGTTTCAGTGCTTTTTTGAGAACTAGACCTTGAAATAACAAAACATTCTTGAAAATATTAATCAGATGATTTTAATAGTTCAATGCCCTGGGCAGTAATGGCTGGAGTGGACAGGAAGATTTCCAGACTGAGAGCTTCCCTTATGAGTCACCTGCCCTGACCTCAAGAGCCATGTTTAAGAACTGCCGTGTTTCAGGGCCACTCATCTGCTGGTTTGTAGCAGTAACTACTTAGCATCCTGAATCCAGACAGTACCAGTTTTCACAGATCCAGCTTCCCAGTCTTGAGCATGCTCTGGAAGCGAGGGACAGCAGCCACTGCTTCCCAGTGGGACACATCCCTCCCACAGGAGAGGCAAGAAACTTTGGGCAAAGCGAAGAGCAGCCCAGATGGGCTCCTGGCAGCGTGGTCCCCACCTGGGGCTTTGTGGTGACCTGGCCCCATTGTGTGAATGTGAGCAAAGGCTTGTCTGGGTCCGGCTTTCACCTATCGATCCCTCTGCAGCTAACACTGAACCAAATTTGCAATGACTGGAAAACACAAGGGATAAGTACATGAGCTGAAAAGGCTGAGTGTTATTCAGGCCCTGGGGGAGAAAATATCAGTGACCAGTGGGAGATATAAACACCAGATACTGCTTAATTTACTGGCACAGAGCTTCATGGACTGGGAGCTGAACCAAAAGCAAAACTGTGGCTGTGCTGTTGGGAAAGACAAGGGTTATAAGCTCTTGTAAGAGCCTCCCACAATCTTACTTTCATCAGTTAGGATAAAGAAAATATACAGCCTAGCTGACAGCAACTCTTTACTGCTCTGGGAAACAAATAGCGATCGCAAGTGGGAATGACAGGCAGACCAGAAATGTGCTTTCCAGGGCTGAATAGACCTGTTAAGCAGCATCTGAAGGGCTTGAGCAGAGGTGATTAAAGAAGATGCTATCTCCCAACCCTAGCAGACTACAAAAGGTGTATTTTCAGTGGCTAAATCCTGAAACAATTACGGCCTAGAGCATAGTCAGGTAATTTCTTATCTTTCTGATGGCCTGCTGGCAAAATCTGTTTTCTTAAATGAGGTTTGTAATGTCTAATACTTCCAAGGGAAGATGGTATTGCCGCTACAATGTGTGTGGTAGTGAGGATCAAAATAAACATAGCAGGCATTGCTAAAAGTGTGTAGGCTTATAATTAATATCCCATTCCTCAGGGAAGTGATATTTTCATTTCGGTTGCGGAAAGACTTGTTGCTTGTTATGCAGGAACGCTGAGGGTTGTGCCTGCTCCACATTCCCCCTGTGCTTCCTCAGCACAGGCAGATTTGACTTTTGCCTCTGAATTGATGGGCTTGTTTCTGCTGAGTTCTCTAGAGCTACTCCCGTGGAGGGGAAGTCACTGCCCCAAGGCACATGTGCCTGTGTCTGTGTGGAAGTGTGAAGTGTGTGGATGGGTGGGTGCTGACACCCAACCCAAGGCAGTGGTAGGTTTCGATGGGTGAGCTGTTTCTCGGGACATGATGGGGTTTTTCTCATCCTTGCCCTTGACCATTTTTCTGTACATGTGCAAGATGGACACAGTGACAAAGTCCTTTACTGGCACCATTCCTCTCACCTGAGAAGATGGTGAGCAGGTGCGAGTAGGCAGCATATGCTTCAGGGGGCTTCCCTGAGCCTACCCGTGCCTGAGGGCACATAACATTGCTGAGCCTCCAGCAGAAAATGAGAGAAACAATGAGAGAAACAGTGCCTTTGCTTCGGTGGTTCTGTGGAGATAAGCACAAATTATTAAGCCTTAGTGCAACGCGCATTTTCAGTAAAGCTGTTCTTTTAAATGTTTCTTTTTCTAAGGTCCTGAGAGCTTTCTTAAGAAGAGTTTGTTTTCTTTTTAAAAAGAAACACCATCCATTTTGCCATGCAGAGGCAATGAATCCATGGTATTGCAGTTGATGGGGTTTATTTCTTCCTACTAAACAAGCAACCTCAGCATTGCATTCAGGTGGTTAAAATTCCTCTTGTGTTTTTGTTAGACTGCTTATCTATGAGATGGTGAAAAAGGACAGATGATGGCAAAGAAATGTGAATGTGTGAAATCAAAGAAGAGAGAATAACAGACTGCTGAGAAGAGGAAAGGCTGACTGAATGACACAGGTCACTCTAATGCAGAGGTTTTCCAGTAGCAACAGGTCTCAGGAGTTTATCTGGTAGGTGGTAAAGCCACAATGGACTGATCTTCTGGGGAGCCCTCCTGTACAACCTGTACCATAGGATCACTATGCATTTTAGGGAAAATGTATCTACATTTCTTTCCTACTCTCCATTTGGTCAGACTAATATATGAGCATATATTTTTCCAAAGACGACAGAGATCCATTAGAATTGGAATAGTGTTGTGGGTTTCTTGGTGTTTTGTTCTGGTTTTTTGTGGGTTTTTTTTTTTAATTAAGCATCTAGGGAAGAAGGAAGGAGTAGGATATTTCAAAATGGCAACTGTCCTAAAAAGTACAGTACTTCTGCTGCATTGCAGGCTGATCCATTTGGCTTCTCTGAATACAAATCAGCAATGAAAGTGGAATTTACTTGGAATGAAAGTAGATAATATGAGTAAGGGACACACTGAAAGTTGTCCATGTTAGACTGTGATGAGGCTTTGAGATAATTTTCCTGTCCTGAATCTATTTTACTGTTCTTGTTTTCACGTGAAATCTTGGTAGCTTTGAATTGCCTCAGGAAGTATACACTGATTGTTCTTGTGACTCTTGGACTCCTTTACTGAAATATCATGTGTCAGGCCAAAAAAAACCAAACCCTAAGTCCATCTAGAAGTTCACATCTCCTGGCAGGCAAAAGCATGAAACTGGAGTACTTTCAGGACTTGTGAAGGAAGCTCGTCTTTGCCAGTGTCTTTAATTACAGAGTCTAAAGGTCATAGCTAGGAACTAGTTGGCTGTTTGACACAGAGTATATGAAATCTGCCTTGGTGGAACTGTTGGTTCAGGCCAGTAGTGTCTGTAAAGCATCTGAGTTGCAGCATGCTTCACTTCTGAGAAGAAGCACTTTGTTCTAGCTCCTGACACCAGGGCAGTCACTGTATAGTGATTGTGATTAAAGTAACGGGCCCTGTGTTTGGACAAACCTCTCTCTGCTGCTCAGAAGAGGGTTGATGGATACAAAAGCTCTTCCCAATTTGACTAACCTGCTGTTAAGCCCACAGGTGGGTTACAAGAGTTGAAAGCACTGAGGGTCCAGTCCCTCTGTCTTTGAAGCCAGCCAGAGTTTTGACATCAGCTTCAATGGGAGCAGTTTTGTGAGCAACAACCCGAAGCTACAGCAAGTGCTTTGCATCATATTGAAAAGGAGCTGGATTTCTAACACAGCTCCTCTACAAGATCTGATCCATTCCCATTTGTTCCCTGTCAGATGCTGCTTCTGAAATCAGTAGTTCAGTGTCTCTACTGGCTTAAGGCAACTGCTGATCAAAGTGCAGGTTTTGTTATTTGTGTGCCCTAATAAATATCTTAAGGCAGATGCAGAACTCTGTAAGCAGAGGGAGGAGCCAGTTTTCAGTGGAAGGTTATGCTGGGATAGAATCAGTGATGCTTCCTTTGTGTCCTCAGTAAACCAGGTGATTGCAATGTGCTTCAAGAGAAATGGGGACTTTGAGGAAATCCAAGATTTTGGCTCACAGGAGCTGTGGAGTTTGGAGCATGGCTGCTGCACTGCCACTTCAGCACTGCTCACTTACTCAGCAGAAATGTGGGGAACCACTGGGTCAGAGTGAAAGGGGCCAAAGAAGAGGAAGAAGAAGGAGTGAGTGGGTAATCTGTGTCACTAAGAACAGACTGGGAAGGAACGAGATGAGATGACAGTCAAGCTGCTGGTCTGCCACGTGGTCATCTCCTTCCTGCAGTAGTGCAGTATGGTCCACAGCTAATGAGCCCTGTGTGAGGATATGTAGAATTACGTGTTCATCATCTGTTGATTACAGGAGACCAGTCACATACCTTTCATAAATGTAACAGGGAAGTCTCGTGGTCAAATTTCAGAGAAAAGACACGTGGAAGACAGTGAGTTTGTTTTATGAAAGGGTTAAGTTCTGTATGCCAAGGGAATGAGGGCTGAGGAGACTAAGCAGGCCAGTCATACTCCGAAAGGAGGGAGGAGGATATTTCATGCAGGGGAGAGGTATCCACAGCTGTCTTCCTGCTTGAGCAAGGCCGAGTGATGGGCATCACAAATCCTGGGTGGCTTTCAGCAGGAACAGGACAAACATCCTCTGCTGATGGTTGGAATTTGAAGTAAATCAAAAGTAGACAGTGTGTGAAGTGTATTAATTAAGGGAGTTTCAGCTGTCATAGGGAATGAGGATGCAATTAAACATGCAAATCTTGTTGTATCTTATTTCTAATGCTGGGTAGGTACAGTTGCCTGTCACTCTCACACACTGATGGATATGTTGTCCTAATTCTCAGATGAGGTGCAAGAACCTGATACCATTGCCTAACACCCCAGCCAGCAAGATGTACAGGTCATAACATCCTGGGAAATGGAGAATGAAAAAGTGATCTGAGACCATGTAGCCTCAGCAGATACAGCAAATAGGAGTTGCTCAATGAAGTCTATTTAGAGCTGTTTGCCCAGCCTGTTCCCATGAGATTTCCACTTGGATTTTCTCCAGTGCAGGTGCACTGAGGCTCACTGTGAATGGCATTCAAGCTGTGTGAGCACATATGGTGGGGGAGCAGCAGTCCCTCAGCAGTACCCTGGGTAAACCTGAAGGCTAGAGCATGACATGCTTATAAACACCAAAACCAACAGAGTTGCACGGTTTACTTCTATTTGCTCAGAGGAACAAATCCTCTCCACTTCCCTACCAAACTGGTCAGCAGTTAGATGGTGGGAGACAAGCAACCTGCATACAAGTGTGATTGCTCTGCAGAACAGAGTCTTCTGCTCTGGAAGACTGCTTCTCTGTGGGTACCTGGTTTTATGTGAGTAGCTCAGAAACAGGCCAAAATGTGGGCAGGGCCAGGGGAAACAAGGTGCAAGGCATTACTGAAAATCACACTGATCACAGTGATAGTCAGTGCCTTTTACTTACCGGTCAGACTGGTATTAAATTTTTCCTATCAGCTTGCAAAAAGAGAAAGTGTTTTTGCATTGCATTCATGACTTAGGTGAATAGTGGCCAGACTGGTAAATGTGTAGAGGTAGTATATCACATCTTTAAGAGTGCCAAGAACATTTCCCACTGGGAAATTCCATTCAATCTGGAAGTGGAGTCGACTTCCAGACTTGATAAAACATCCTGGGGATGGTCCCTTGCTAAGACAAGAAAGAAAAATGTGGTGACAGTACTGTTGTGCTGTGATGCACAAAGAATGTGATTATTCAAAAGCAAAAGCATCTCAGTGAGCTCAGAGAACAGAGGGATCAAAAGGAGAACTTGCTGCTTTGATTGGGGCCCTGGGTTTAGACTGAGTTAAGTACCTGGGACCTGATGTATGAAATGCACTTTGAAGCACTATGGATTTTTCCAGAAGGGAATAACATACTTGGATGCACAGTATTGGGAGAACTAAATTCAGATTTTAAAAGTTGCATGTTTTACTGACTGGGCCATGATGTCTTTTCAGGTGGGTGCAGAAGATTGCATGCTTACATGCAGGAGAAAAGTGGTGAAGGAAAAAACTGTGCAGTTTGCATTTAATGTGAATCTGCCGCTTCTTAGCAACACTCAAGCAAAAAAGGCCCAATAACCAAAATGTTGAGAACAGACCTCTTTTAAGTCATGAAATTGCAGAGCTTTTCCTTCACCCATCTTTATGCGTGTAGCTGAGTGCTTAATTAATGACAGTTTCTCTAAGGTATTCCCTAATCATAACCATATTCTGTGGAGACCAGTTACAGCATCTGTATCATCTCTTACTCTGTGAACATGTTATGTCAGGTTAATAATGGTTGCAGTGGGAAAGTGATCCAGCCCTCTGAAGCCTGGATCTTGCTAACAGTCCTGTAAATGATTGAAGATACATGATTAATCTGAGTTCATTTGCCTCTTAATTTCTAACTACTACCTTGAAAAGCAGATTCAAGCAGGGTATGTAGAAATTCTGCTTTGTACTGTTTTTAAGACATGGCAGGAATTCAAGTCATCTTCTCTGCAACATAAATACTGTACTTACCACAATTTGTAGCAGAGATAAGTACTTTCACTCTAAAAGAAGAATTTATCTTCTATGGTTTTCACAAATGATTGTGGTCAGTGTGGTGGGGGATCTGCTTTCCTCCCCTTCACAATAGCTGGTGTTGCTGTTCTAGTCCTCTGAAGAATACACTGGAATTGCAGGGAGCTTGGTGGTAGCTACCTCCAGGAATTCCGTGTGGTACCTTGCAAGCACTCTTATCCTTGTCACACTGCCAGGCTGTCTGAGGGGAAGCTCATTAGTGCTGGGGTGGGGAGCTCCAAGGAGGGCATGAACATTACAAGGTGTTAGAAGCTCAGAGGTGGCCAGTTTCCTGTATGCCAGGATCAAGGTCCAGGAAAATGGGATTTGAAGCAAGGTGATGTTAAACGGTGGCATCTGTTTCACTAGAAAATCAAATTGCCTGGATAAACTAGTCTGTTCTTTAGAAACTGTGCACTGAAGATATTGATATGAACACTCGGACCATTCACTGCGATCCAGTTCCAGACTGAGCCTTGCAAGTCTTCAAGCTCACAGTTTTACACTGCTTTTTTCAAGCTGAGTAACTGTTGACCCACTCTGAGCTGGGACTGCACTTAAAGCAGTTCCTTGTGACCTGTGCTGCTTGTGGCATGCAGTGACAACCAGGCATAGAGGCCAGAGGCTGCTGTACCTTGCTGGAGTGTGGTCCCTATGTGTGAAAGCAAATCTCATTCATACCCAGGGATGCTGAACCTCTAGGATGCTTCAGCCAAAGCTGGTTGGAAAAGAGCAGATGCATTCCTCTGATGTTCTTACAAATGCAAACAGCAGCCTGTTTCTCTTGAGTAGCTGAAAATGTTGTGAAAGGAACTATTTAATATTGTCTGGGATAAAATATCTCATCGAGATGTTTCTCCCATCCCTTTCCCTTCTTTATGATTCTTCTTAGTGGTCCCCACCATGCCTTTGTGCATCCTGAAATGTGAGCCCTAATGGAAGTGTCAGGTAGGCAGGGAGCAAAGAGGCGGGCGAGCGTAGGGCTGAGTCCAGCAGAAAGTAATCTCTTATAATCCCTGGAAAATGTTATTTCAAAGCAAAAAGATGTAAAGAAATCTAACAGCTCTATCCCATGAAATGTAAACTCATCTTCAGCATTAGATGGATATGCAGGGTTTACTTGGAATGTGAAGGCTCCTTAATGCACAGCAGTTAACACCACAGATATTAATGCTTATGAATAACATCCAAAGGAAAGTTGAGTAGTAATTGTTGTGGGAATCACAACTTCAAATTTTTAAGACTTCTGTTAAATTGATAGGTTGGTCCCTTTAACCACACAGAGACATACACGGAAAAACCAAAAATCAGAGCACACACAGAAGTGTTTTTTGTTTCTTCTGTAAATACTGCTACAACCTTGAAAGTAAGAGGGGAATAGAAGGTGAGGGGAAGAAAAAAAGATCTTTAAATGGTTTAAAAAAAAAAAAATCCTTGCTCTAAAATTTCTACTGCCAAACTTCATCACAGACTAATTCCTTGCAGCTGAGCTGCAAACCTCTATGAAAATAGGGGTTTACAGTGGAAACACTGACTAACGATAGCTGTGCAGTCCCATGAATAATGACGCTCTAATTATGCCTTCTGATTTACCAAGACCTGCTTTCTCTGTAGCTCATGAGCTTTTCCTGGTTGCTGGTTTGGGGAGCAGGGTCTTTTTTTTTCTTGACTGTGGTTTGCTTCTCTTTGTTCGTATTATGTTGGCACATAGTTTTTAAAAAGCTTTTCCCTGAAGGGAGCCGGGCAGACAGCTATGATTAGGTATGAAATGATTGGTTGAGCTGTTTGTCAAAGTTATAAATAGGATACCACACAAACCCAACACTAATCTCGCTGAAAGACAGATACTGGCAACATTTCTTAGTCATCTGTTCCTGACGCTCAGGGGAGAACAGCTACACTTCCATTAAGTTTTCAAACAGAAGTTGCCTAAAATAAATTCCTCTGGTAAAATTTTGGGCATATGCACTATGAACCATGTTGAGATCTAGCAGGGCGTTGGAGTTTCAAATGTTCATCGCAGTTTAAACTGGGTCCTCTGGATCACCCCTCTGTGCGGGGGTGAAAGGCGATGGTTTGATGTTTGTGGAAGCCAAGATCTGTTCATGAAACGGTTGTGGCAGGACCAGACTGGTGTTTGCATCTCCTCATACCCGGGATTAATTTTAAGGGCAGAAGAGGAGGTCCCTATGGATATCCTTTGCATCTTTAGGCAGCTTTCTGTAATCTGCTTTTGGAAGATCAGATGGAGGCATAAAAAGAGGAGCAATGGTGCAGGTTTTACCTACGTGCTTCTGCAACCAGAAGGGAAAGGCAGCATATTGAATTCCTTCTGCTGCAGATCACTCACACACAGCAGCCAAAGGCTTCAGCAGACTCCAGCCTGGATGCTGATACTCATCCGCCCAAGTTCTGCATCAGCTGCCGAACTGGAAGTCTGTAATTTCATGTTCCCACAAGATGACCCCATACTTGCCATTTGCTTCCGTGGTCCCTCAAATTGTAGGAAGGGGCTCCACAGCTCAGCAGTTCTGCTGCTGGCCAAAACACTCCTGAGACAAATAAAGCAAAGCAGTAGCTGAAGAAGAACCATGGATTTCTAGGGCTGAAAAAAACTTCAAGTTGCAAAGTGAAAAAACCCACAGCAACAAGAACTTGCCCCTCCAATCCTGCACCTTCCCACATCCCTGCCAACACATACAGCAAAGAGTTTTAGAGGAGATATAAGCACTCCCAATTTATGGCACAAGTCAACAACTCTGCATAGGTAAAGTTGTTTAAATTTTTATAAAAATCTAAAAAAGGATGATCTTGAATTTGTGGGGTTCAGACAATTTGTTACATGCATATTTTTAATTTTGATAAGTGTACACACATTTATGGAATTTGTGATTAAGAAGTGTCATTAAATTTAAGGTTTAGATATTTAGGCGTAGGCATTTTGCTTTTGCAAACTCTCAGAATCAGATTCAGACCCAAAAACTTAGTGTGTTTAATAACTATTTAAAGACAAGTTTTTTTGCAAGCTCAGGAGTCATTTTCATTTTTCCCAGCAGACAGAGTGGTTTAGGTTTTTTTAGTTTGTTTATTTTCCCTTTTTGCTAGAGAGCAAGACCCTTCTTTGGATGCAGACATCCTCCTGCAGGATTGGAATGAGCCACCCCCACACTCCTTGGTGCTCCCAGCAGTGTCTGTAGCTGTGCTCAGCAGGAGGAGGCAGCCCACAGTCCTCACCTGGGTGAGCTGGCAACCAGGAGTGCAGCTCATCAAGGTGGGCAGCTGTGGCAGCCCCCTGGGCACCATGCCCAGCCTCCTGCTCTGTTGTGGTACATCCTTGCAGGAGCCCTGAGTTGAGCATGTGGCTGAAACCCAGAAAGATGATTTTTATGGTTTTCACACCAGCATCTACTGCTTGAGCAGCTTTGCTGGGGTTGAAAGGAAAGGTTCTCTAATTGCTGACTTCTCCATGAGAGGTTAATCCAGGTTTGTTTCTTGCATTGGGAACTGGCATTGGGACTGGCCACAAGCACTCCCTGTTCTTGACCAATAGTTTTACAAGCTTGCTGAAGCTCTTTAGTCTCTTTATCCCAAACTAGACCCAAGTGCAGTACCACCATTTTCCTTGCAGAGCTTCAGCAAAGAAACTGGAAAAGGCTTTTGGTTTTGTCCAAACCCTTCCTCAAGTTCCTGACATGGATTATATGAATTATTGCCCCAAAGTTGTTTTGTTTTTTTTTTTTTAATGGAGCCTTCACCTCTTTAAACATCCTAGTGCTATCTGCATCTTTAGTCCTCAGTTTACTGCCCAGATTCCTTTTCCAGTCTGATCCTTCTGGCAGCAAGCTGTCAGGACACAAGGAAGAGCTGACAGTTTCTCCAGTAGATTTTTTTTCTGAGAAGTTGGAAAAAAAAGGTTCTGCTTAATGAATTGCTTTTCTTCTTATGTAATAACATATTTATGTTGTTATGGAGCCTGCAATGAAGCTGCATCTGATAAGAGTGATAGGTTTCCAGTTTGATATTATTTTAGATTGCAACAAACTGAGGATAAAAAGACTCTTTGTTCCAAGAAGAAAAAACATCTGGTGAGAAGCTGATGTGCTCGGGACAACTCTGAAAGAGGTTAATAGTGATGGATTACGACACAGAACTTCAATACGTCCCCACAAGTGTTATGAGAAGAGACAAGATAATTCTTCCCTCGTCTAAGATTCATTTTAAGAGTTTTCTGGTTTTCAGAGAAGGGGAGAGGAAAGAGTGTACGCAGTGTTACACCCTGTGTGTTTGTCCATTATCCTTGCAACTGGTCTAGTCTGAACTGAAGGCTTCTTTCAGGATTAATTTATTTGGAGAGTGTTAATTGTAGACCATGTCCTGGCTCCCAATTGATGCCTTTAACAAGGCTCTTTTCCTGGAGCAGACCTGCTCAGGAGCTCCCCTGCGGTGGGTTTGGTGCCTAGGAGCGTTGGATTCGGTGTGTTCAGTGAGTTCTGTTAGCTAGAGGTCCTTCATTGCTTGTGGTACGTGTGGATTTGGCCCTCGTTCTTTCATTCCTCTCTCAACCGCTGAAAAAGATATTTTCTATTGCAAATTGTAAAGCATTTCCTACTTTGTCCTTAAACACAGGCTTGGATTGCTGCACCCTGTGCTGATTCCTGCTGTGTGTGCACAGCTTAGATTCAGCAGCTTAGTCAGGCCCATGTAGCTAAGGACAGATCCAGGTCCTGAGAGAAACTTGGGGAGCGGAGTGATGGGAAGGGGTGTTCTGTTTCATTCAGAAAGACGGTCCTAAAACCCAAAGGAGCAATGCGTGGGTGAAGTGCTTTCATGCAGAGCTTTCCAGTAAGAATCATGTCTGTTGTCAGCACTTGTGACATTTTCTCTGTTCCCTTCCTCTGGGCAGTTTGCCACTGTAACATACACAGATGACATTAGGATTTTCAGACTGTCATTTCTGAAGGCACTCTTATCTACTCTGTACTTACTATTTTTCCAGGACATGGAGGTGGCTCTTTCTCCTCTGTTAATTAACTTTTTTTGCCCATGTTTGCCTGCCTTATAAATTCCTTTGACATCAGGGTCTAGGATTAAACAAATTGATACCACACTTCCAGTGTGAGCTTGACACTGAGCTGACAGCCTCGGAGCCTGAAGTATTTTGACACACGAACAGAGCA
Source organism: Manacus vitellinus (assembly GCF_001715985.3). NCBI lineage: Eukaryota > Metazoa > Chordata > Aves > Passeriformes > Pipridae > Manacus > Manacus vitellinus. Next base: position 804,276 of record NW_021940687.1, read on the forward strand.
AACACAGAGGAAATTGCTGTTCAGACTCCTTCGCACCCTCCTGCCTGGTTCCCTGGGATCCAGACTTGAGTGGCCTATGTTGGTGAGAACTGGGGCAGTCCCAAAGCTCTCCCACTCATCAGGGGGTTTCTGCTCTGAGGATACCAGTTGTGGCATTTCTCAGAAGTACCTGTATTTATTCACTGTGTCAGGTTTTCATTGTAATGCAATTACAGAACAGCGCTAACCTGGTAGGGAGCCAACTCCATGCAGTAGCCAGATTAAGTTGTCTTATTTGGTTAACAGTATTTTTATAGTTTATTAAATCCTGGTAGGAGTAGAAAGATAAGGAGTGGAAAGAATAAATCTTTTGGATTATCTGCTCCTGGTTGTTCACTTCTGTTGGTATAATCCTGGTCTGAATGATGAGCTGTGGGAACAAGCATTTAATGTTTTGCTATTGTCTCATCTTAAACACGTGCATTGCTTTAACAGAATAAGCATATTCTCCAGCTATTTTTTCCAGTTTGCTGTTTTTATCACTGATGTGGAGCGTCGTGCTTGTTTTCTTTATCTGGAACAAAAACGTTAGTTCATCTCAGATAGCACAAGCTATTTGATCAGCCCTCAGATGGTAAGGCATTATAAAAGCTGCTGACATGGGACAAATTCAAACCTGTGGTGTGCAGCTTAAAAAGCCTTCATGCCCTTGTTATCAGTCCCCTGAGATACCCAGCGGCCAAGAGAGATAGGAGTTGATTATGCTAGCCAAATCCCTCTCATCTTACTGAGGCCGGGAGGCAGTAAGGATGTGCATGGGATCATGGGTGTGGATGCAGGAGGTGAGACAGTGCCTGCCTCTTCCCCACAGTTCTGCACATGTCTGAGCTGTGACACTGCTCTGTTCTGGCCTTGGGCAGGGTGAGATTAACCTGGGTCTTGCCACTTAGCACTGAGGTCCATGAGTGGTTCCTTCAGGGCACTGGTGAAGCAGACAGCTTCTTTCTGGCTGTCCTCTTGCTCCTGCTGAATTAGCTCCAAGTCCAGCACATCTGAGACATCCCGAGTTCATGGCAGGGCTGGTTCCCGGCTACACCCTACCCACCTCTGCTTCTCATCCTGAGAGAGCTTCTGTGTATGGAAGTGCAGGAAAATCAGGACTTCACATGAGCACAGCCCTTCCTCATGACATACTCCGCCCCTGGTCTCTGGGCCAGCCCACAGCCCTGCCCCACCATGCAGATCCTCAACTCGTGGTATCACCAAGACCAGGGAGAACACAGTCCAGTGCATTTGGATCACAATGTAAATGTTTGCTGTACAATACTTGATATTCAGGCCTGCCATGACTTCCTTGGCATTGTGTGCAAACATAAGCCAAAAAGGACGATACTCTTAATATATAATCATAAAATAGAAGATATCGTATTTTGCTGACAGCTGACTGCAGATCAAAGAAACAGGCTGCACAGCTAACATCTGCCTTTGCAATATGGCAAAATAACTGATTTGCTCTCTCCTTAATAGAGCAGTCTGGTCTCTGGTTCAGTTTGATGTTAGCAGCTACTACAGGAGACCACCTGCATGCCTGGACACCTTACATGAGTATTACAGGGCATAGGTGTTTGGAAGCGGCTTGCCAGCTGATGTTTCTCAGTGTATCTAGAATGAAAATGGCATGAAGAGCTCTTCCTAGGATGGTCAGTCAGGACTGTCTCCTAGACTGAATATTTTTTGGGTATGCCTGTTTCCTCTTAGGAGTTATCTGACTGGGATTCAAGGTAGCATTGCGGTATTAGTGCTGGCTGTGCTGTCAATTACTTATCAGCACGTGCTAAATCGTGTTTTCTTTACAGATATATATTTCAATAGAGATAGGGACAGGAACATCTGAAGCAGGAAAAGCTGGAAGGCATAGGGAAGGGGATTTACTTTCATTGTGCTACCTCTTGGAAAGGTATTTTTAACATCTGTACCACCTCCAGGCTCATTTTGCATCAGCTGCAGACATTCTGACATGGTTAAAAAAAAAAAAAGAGGAATAGGAAGAAAACCCATGGTCTAAATTATGCTGGTTAGTCCTCAGTTCCCAGCTGTGATGCTCATTAGCCTAGGTGGGATTTAGGTGTGAAGAGGGAGAGGCCAACAGACGGTAGTGCCTACAAGGGACAGTAGGAGCGGAGCGGAGTTCCTCGGCTGCCAGGTGCTCTCAGGCTAATTGGCTGCACTTGGCCAGGGACTGTGTCCTGGTGTCTCTGCCATGCCTGGTAGGGGCATCTCAGCAGTGTGGCACTTCTGCAAGCCTGATTACCTGAGACATGTCCGCCCAGAAACCCTCAAAGAGGGAGTTTGGGCTGGAGCTGTCCTGGCATCTGGGGCTGAACTGAGGCTAGGAGCATGAGGTGAGTTGTTGGAGCAGTTTGGAGAGTGAGTGGGAGGAGGGTTACAAATATGAGGGAAGAATTATGACGGATTTATCACAGCCTGAAATAAATTAACCTCTGGGAGGAATGATTTTGTAATAATTTGCATTTAGATACTCTGACACATCCAAATAACCCCAAACCTTCTGCAAACATTGTAATTAATTCAATCTCCAACATCCTGTGAGAGGGATAGAAATAGCACTATTTACATGGTTAAAGGAACCATGGACTCTTCTCTCAGTATTGCATTTCACACCCCTGGGACTGCCCTTCTGTCTTGTTTTCGTGGCTACGGAGCCTCGTGGTGGGGTGAAATGCAGCAGCAGTGAACATCTGGAGCGCTTTTCTGAACACAGTGAGCTGAGATCCTGCTACTCTGGTATGTTCTACCACACAGCCCATGTCAGGTAGGCCCAGGGATGAGGGGAGCCCACGTGGGCCGGGGCAGCGAGGCCAGGGCACACAGGGGAAGAAGCAGGGAGCTTGAGCCCTGTCTCACAAGCTCATGGTAGTGGTGGCTGCAGGCAGGGCTATTCCCTCTGCAGGGACACTGCCATGTAACAGCCTGGCTCCATCCCCAAGTGGGAAGTGGTCGAGTGATTTAATATTCAGCACTCTCAAGTGCAGTAATGAATTTGATAGCCCAAATGATCTGCTAACCCAGCCAGCTGAGAGGATATTTGAAGGACAATCCAAGCCCATAGCCAGTCAATGTGATATTTTCTCATCCTTGATCTCCTGCCTATTCCTTTCCACTCCAGGGCAGTTAATCATAAATGAGGTATTTGTTTGATGCTGTTTTCATGCATGCTTTACCCTGTTTCTGTTTCCAAGGGACCATGAAGTCAGTGGGTTACATCCCACCCCAGCTTCAGCAGCCTTTGCAGGAGAGCTGGCTTTTCCAGGGAGACCCATATTGAACCACACGTTGTGACTGTCAAAAGCTTGGGTAAACTGATAGGTTTTGGAAAGGAAATCGAGCATCTCAAAGTGCATCCTCTTTTACTTACAAATGTGTCTTAAATCCAGAGTGCTTAGGGCAGCTGGTGTTAGGTGAGCCATCAAGTGCACCTTGTGCACCTCCATGTTCCACTGCCAGACCTGCTCAGCTGCGAGGTTGCAAGTCAAGGGCTGGGGAGAGATGGTTGGTTTTCAGTTACAGACCCATGGGGTGGTGTAAATCTCTTTGGGCCTGACACAGAGTTGGCCGGAGTTGCTGGGAGTGTATCCATTATCTTCAAGGAGATTTGAGCAGCCATCTCTTTGCTGTCAGTTTGGCTTCTGCTGTGCCTGTTTGCTTTCTGTAAAACTCTTCCAGGGGCTGGGAGCATGAGCTCTCCAGCAAGTGATGAACAACAGGCCAGCTGTATGCAGGTAGAATTTCTGTGACGCAGCAGCAGAGAGAGAACACGCACTGTATCCTCGTAAAACACCTCTGACTCTCCATAGGTTTTTACCGATAGTCTTCTGCCAAGGAAACCCAGAGATATTTATAGTGCAGCTTCAGCAGTGATATAATGGTAAGTTGGCAAACAAAAGCACTTTGAAATATAAGGAGAAAAAAAAAAAATGGTCTGTAGTGCATTTATTTTGGAGTCAATAGAAAAAGGTTAAATAATAATAGTGAATGTTTCCAGGGTGGGGCAGGTTAAAAAGCACAGAAAGCAAAGCATGTTCACATTGCTATAGGACTGTTCTGTGTGCACAGAGTTTGAATTACAGAGACAAATAAGAAAAACTTTGCTTCCCACTGAGATAGAGTGAAGTGGTGCTGAGTACCACACAAACACCTGCAGAAAGTGAAGATAAATGCTGCTTCAAAAGGGATTGAACCGCTCTGAGTGGTTGAAAAAATTCTATATTCAATTCACAAAGTTAATTGTGCAAAATTAAGTGATTTTAGCTACAGATGTGACTTTTCTCTTGCTTTCTGCTCTTTTTTTCCCTGTCCCTTTCCCCTCGGTCCCGCAGTGCTGGCTGGCTGGCGGTGACTCGAGACTCTGCTCACACAGCAAGGTGTTGGGCTGGTGCCATCCTGCTGAAACACGCTCTGCCTTGTCTAGGGTGGAAGCGCAGGGGGTTCTGTCTGGGCATGTCACATTTTAATTAATGCCTCGCACTGCTGCTGCTCCTCAGTATCCGTCAGGGAGCTCAGGCAAAGCACAGGGCTCTGCCTCACTGTCCTCTCCTCCTGGGGGCAATCCCCACACTTTCCCCCTTCCTTGCTTTCTAAAGCCTGTGCAGGGAATGCACCTGACAGGCAGCTTTGATGAACATGTCAGTGTCTCCTTTGTGGGGATGTTCATGTTTGCTCTTCCAGTTTCAGGCAGGAGACCTGCTGGCTGCAGGCCAGGAGATGGGAGATTCTCCAAGTTCCCACTGCTTTGTTTCAGTTTCCCAAAAGAGGGTATCTGTAAAGAGCTGTCTGAGGCTTCAGCCCTGGTGGCTAATGGTGCACAGAGGAATGGTAGGAGTGCTCATACCTTTGGGTTCTATTGAAAGCAAGGGCTCTACACAGGACCTGGACCTCAACAGCAAAATTCACCAGTGACTGAGGTGGTAAAGGCACTTTTGGGAACCATTGGGATCCCTTGGGATCCACTTCCTTGTTGATCGGCTTCTCAAAGAGGCACTGAAAAGGCCTCTCTTTGTCCTGAAGGCACTGAAGGCCTCATGGAACGGAGGCATCCCACAGTAAAACTGCTGTCCACAAAACTCCTGTCCTTGCCAGAAATCCTGTGGCAGCAGAAATTGGATGGAAAGGGCTGTACAAGAAGAAAGTTTTTAATTTGCTGTGACAGGAATCAAAGGCTTGTCTTGTCAGAAAATTACAGCTCCCTTTTCCTGCCTGTCTGTCACACGTCAGCAGGCCTCACGCTGCAGAGATAAACGCAGCTTTACAGAAAGGAGCCCAGGGAATGATTTGGAACAATCTAGTTCATGAGGGAAGGAGAGGCTTAGGCAAGCACTGGAACTGAACTTGCATTTGGTATGGCAGGCACTGAGCCACATGATGTTTATATTTGACTCTTATATTTGAGTTTTTATATGGAAGCAAGTTGCTGCTTTTACTGTTGCTCTAGTGGTGTGGCGCCTGGGCACTTGTGGGGACAGGGAGTGTGTCCCATGGGAGATGGCAGCCCATGGAACACACTGCCCCCAACACTCCTTTCAGATGGAAGCACAACACAAGGCTTATGACGACAGTTATTCTCCTGCAAAAGCTGGTGAGCAGCAATTCCAATCACATTAGACAGGAAGACTGCTCTGGGGGTGCAGATGCCCACAATAACCTGTTTTCCAAGGGCAGGCTCACACCATGCCCTGCAGAGGTTGCTCCAGGGCTCATCTGTGATGAGGGATCCAAGGGCCAGCAAAATGCAAACTCATCCTGAATGGCTTCTGCCTAAAATACATCAACTATAGAGCACTCCTGTCAGAATTGCTCCTAGGCTGCTGATGACATGGCTTTCACAAAGGTAGGACACATGCCCAGTTTCAGAGACCCTTTACCATCCATTTGCTAAGGACTTTATGCTGGAAATACCTAAAGGCTTTAATGGGAAACTATTCAGCATCTGAAGCTGTAGAGACTGTAGAGACACTTAGATAAAACATGATTTTTAAGATATTTAGACTCATCTATGACATTAAGACAGCAGTCTTGTAGAAGTGCCAGCAAAATCATTGGCAATACCAATCAAATTATATTAAACATGGTAACTACTTGGTAATTGGTTTGTCTCAATGCATGCTTGGAACAAGGGGATTTTTATTCTTAAAAAAAAATAAATGTTTGATTTCATTCAAATGAATTATTGTTGCTGGGTAGGGAGAAATGTAGGGTGTGTTTGCAGGTGGATATGTCTTTGTAAGGACTCATAAGAACTTTAGCAATTGTTTTTACAATGTCGCTGACTCTGCCTATGCCAATGCTTGCTTCTTCACAGTAAAAAAATTGCAAAGGGCTGGAGGAACTCCATACTGGGGAATTTTTCAATTTGGCTGACGAGTACTCTTACCTTTTCTGTCCTTCCTATAGCAAAGGGTATATTCAGTGATTGTCATAGCAACCTTTTTTAGGGTGGTGTCAACTCTTTCTGGGAGATAAACTTTTCATTGAAAATTTCAATTTGTGTGGAGGGGAATTAGTCACCCAAATTCCTGGCATTCAGTATGTCTCTGTCTTTTGAAAACTTCTCATTAGTCTCACCTCTCTGGTTATGGAAATGCCTTCCCAGGATAGGTTTGGGAGGGCAGGGAGCACCCAACTTTGGAGTTGGGTGTTTTTCCTTGACAAAGCAGTTTCAAACAGCTGTTCTAATATACATGTTAAGTCTAATGGGGACAGCTAGTATGTCATTTAATCAGACTTCCATGTTTTCTAGGATTCTAGGCAGAGCTGGATTCTAGGACAGACTTTGAGCAGGAGACACATATATTTCCCTTCTCCTTGCCCCTTGTATGAATTTTCTCTCCTTTGCTTTTCCTTCCCTCACAGTCAACAGTGAGAAAATTTGTGCCTGCCTTGACACCAACCACTATATTAAAGCAGGATAACTGAAATAAGAGGGTAAATTTGACACAAAAACCTGATGCAGATCCAGATTACCAGGCAGCTGGATATTTTTAAGCTGATATTGTCTGGGGTGAAATCCTTCCTGTTCCAGACCTGACCATTAAACTACATTTTCTCTCATTTTAGGGGAGCACCTGCGAATCTGCCCACAAGGCTATACCTGCTGCACCAGTGAGATGGAGGAGAACTTTGCAAACAAAAGCCGAAGTGAATTTGAAGCCATGATGAAAGAGGCTGGTCGCTCTGTGCAGGCAACACTCACAGCACAGCACAGGAGCTTTGACAGTAAGTAAAAACTGCTCAAGATCCAGTCACTGCTTAGTTTTCCAAGCACTGTTCGAGTTAGGAGTTTGTGTTTGACACGCTTTTCTCTGTGTCTTGCTCGACGGTTTGTGTGAAGTGTTGACCTTCAATAGGAATTGTGCCTCTTGGCAGTGTTTTTGTAAGACCAAGCCATTTTGAGAACTCCATTTCAGAGCAGCCACTGAAGGAGGCTTGCAGGCCAAGGTATACCTTGGCACCGAGACAGCTTTTACAAGCACAGTGTAATCGGGTCCTACCACAGCAGTGTAACATTTAAGGCAGTGATGTAAAAGCTGGCACTGTATCCTGAGGTGTAAGTTGGACAATATGGTAAAGGTGTCTGGATAGCTCTTGGTAGGTGGGGAAACATGGATTTTTCCTATCTTTTCCATGTGGATCGCAAATGAAAAGGAGGCTAGTTCACATTAGGTGCTTATAGCTGTCAGCTTCATACAAACACCAGACAATGTTGTAGAGTAGGGAAGGTCTTGGAGACTGTGATGCATGAGATGTTGTGGACAAACATTCTCTCCAAAGTGTAGTATCCCTCCGAACGTACTAAGCAAAGGCTAAGGATGGCTCTCTTATTTTATTGTTCCCTCAGGAATGCATTTTGCAGTACACTGTGAGCCTCGAGGTCTGAAGGCCACTGGAAATAAATGGTTTACTGGCAAAATTGAGATGACCTATAATTCAGAAACTGTGCCCATTATCAGATTTTGAAGAAGGTCAGACATTTAGAATCACGGTCCTCCTAACTTTATCAACAGTCATCATATGGAGTTATCATGAAAAGAATAGGAGTTGGGGAAAGAAGCTGTAATAGCCAGAAAGGTGGAACTGGAAATTCAAGCAGTAAATAATAGATCTAAAGAAATAAGCCTGACCTTCAGGGAGCTGATAACCAAGATGAAGTGCTTTTACACTAAATAGAAAGAAAAGGTAGTGCATCTCTGCAAAAGGCATTGTGACTGTGTGGCCAAGGTTGACCAGAGCAAAGGCATTCTTTTATAAGCTCAAAATTAATTGATTTTCACCTGCCTTAAAAGGTGATAATCAGGATTTTTCAAAGAGACTTACAATGCTGATTGCTCAGACTGGTGCCTGAATGGGACCTGACATAGCTGCTGCTGAGCTCACTCACTGACCTCTGGAATCCAGACCTTCGCAGGGGTTAATGCAGAACATCCTCCAGCCTTGGCACCTTCTCCCTCTGCTGCCTATTGCAGCACTGGCTGGTATATCTGCTCTTTATTTTTGCCACAGACACTCAATAGAACATAGTTCTACATCTGTCATGTAAGAGAGTGCAAAACTTGATGGAGCTTTGAGGATTATATTGACGGGCAGAAATTGCCTAGTGAAGAACTGGTGTAGTCTGAGTGTGATGTTTCACTGGATTAATAATAACAACAGCAATAAGAATAATACTAAGCAAAACCAAGCATATGAAAGGGGGATGCTTGTGTTGAGCTGCCAGTTAGAGCTGTAAAGGCATTCCTTTGTTTTTATTCTCAAGCATTTTACAAAAAGAGAGCTTTATTTCAGTGGTGCATACCCAAGTTTCTTCCAAGGATCAAACGAAGTAAGTGTTCAACAAGCCAAGTATTATTTTACCAGACCATAATGCACAAATCATTGGTGTTTTGCAGTGGGAATAACCTCACTTGAGCCCACAAGGCCGGGAAGATGTCTCCTGCTCCCATTATACCTTTTAGTTTGCTTAACTATCCTTGCAATCAATATAGAGTTTATAATTTATGCAAAATATGATTAAAAAAAATCATCATATTGTGTCTCAGTTTCAAGCATGGCTTTACCTGTAAGTAGAAGTAGTATTTTTTCTTTAGCTACTGCATAAATGGTGTAAAATTGAGGGAGTTCTGGTGTCTATTGCCTTTGCCATTCCAGGGCAATGGAATCACCTCATCTCCTGAAACAATGCCATGGAAAGCCCTCTAGCTTCCAGTAAATGTTATTAATCTCACAGTTAACAAGACTTTTTGCAGGTATTGCTGTTTAGAGCTGTTCAATAAAGGAGTTTTTTAATGTCAGATTGATGATTTCTAGTCTTGCTGGCACCAGATGCCTGGGTGTGCTGGATTTCCTTAATAGCAGCTTAGAGTACAGGTTTTAGGGTTGCAGAGGTATCAATGCACAGCTTGTCTTCACATTAGTGATTTTGTTTGGTATTAAGAGGATGGGGAGAGGCTCCATTGGATAGGTATGTCCTACCCTTTCTCATAGTATTTGCAGCCTGGAGATTAGATTATTCATGTATTCTCTGCTAGCAGGTGTGGCACATTGAACTTTAGGCCTGGAGCTGTCTTATTTTTGGATTCATCACAACAAATCTTGCTTCTGTAATCTCTCTGCTGATCGTGGCAATAGTCTCTACTTGTAAATTGCCCTGAAGCTCCAGATAGAAAATAACAAGGCTACAGTAATCTGCCTCTGAAGTCATGTTCTCCATTCAACATTTTGCTTTAGAGAATAATTCATCCTTGCAGGCTGTGGTCTGTAAAGCCTTAAATTGTCAGAGTGCCTCTGCTCTGAACTACAGCTTTCTCCCATTGCAAGGAATTAGTCTGTTGTTTCAGTCTCACTGACTGTTTTGGGGGCAAACACTTTGTGGCCAAGAGAGGAGTGTTTTTTATCTCATACCAAGTATTTTTAGCGAAAATACACGTGTGAAATACAGATGGCATGTGATAGGTATGGCCATCGATTCAAAGTGAGATATGTGGAATGGGATCCTACAATCTGAGTGCTCTCTCTGCACAACAGAGGACACATGCCTTCTGGGGTACCCTTCCTCCAGGATCTACCAGGGCTAAATTTAAAGTCTAACAGGCTACAATATTGCTTACCTGCTTACTTGTGTATTTGGGGTTTTTTTTATATTACTGTAGTTAGCAGGATTTGAGGACATCCATGTTAAGCTACACATGTGGTGATCAGCTTGATCTTAACCTTTCACCTGCAAAGGTAGCATTTTGCTCTACAACTGATTGGTTTTAATTCAAAAAAGAAAAGAAAGAACCAAAAGCAGAGACCATGAGTGATAGGAGCATATGCTTTTGATAAGTCAGTGCTAGGGAGGACACTGAGGTCAGAGTAGCGGTATTTCATTAGCAGGACTATAGGCATAAATTCTGTGTTAATTCTGATGTCTCAGAGGGCTCTTGATCAGGCAGGGAGGGGGATGTAGTTACCTGGGAGCACAGTCTGTAGCAGGGACCTGCTAGAGGCTTCTGGGTTGGTTTTGGTCGGCATTTATTTGCCTGGAAAATTGTACATACCCCATACTTTAAAAGAAAAATGTGAGTAATAAAAAGGGAAACAAGATTGGGAGTCTAGGAGGGAGCTGAGAGACTGTCTCTGTTGAGATTGATACTAAAGTATCGTTTTAAAGATGTTCCCTACATTAATTGCAGGATGTGCTTCTTTTCCAACTGGTGTCATGTCAGTAGACAGGAAATTTTTGGTATCTGTTATTGTGAAGTTAAACACTTTGACAAGGAGCTCTGTCCAAGGATTTGTTCAGGACATGGATGCAAGCTGCCTGTGCCCCCTCTGCTGGCTGCAGAACAGGCTCTAACCAGAACAGGGCTCTTGAATTGTGCTGAGAGCAAGTTATAAACATTGCATAGGTCTGGGGGAGATTCCTTGGGAAAATGAGCTTTGTTTTACATATCACACAGCTCTATGTCAGTGTTGCACAAAGTCACGAGACTTTGGAACTCGTGCCCTTTCCCATGAAACTTGTACCTCCATAATCTGTTGTAGAGATGAGCCTGGAAAAAAACTTCTGGACTGTGTGGGAGAGCCTGGGTAAGTGATTTGTGATGGCTGGTCAGAGCAGTCATGTTCCAAGGCTGTGCAGCCTGGGATGGCAGCAGGAGCTGGGGCTGCATGGCTGGCAAAGAGAAATGGTGCTTGGAGTGACAGTGAGGGGCTGCAAGCAGCAAGGAACAAGGCTGTTTTTCTAATCTTGGTGAAAGCTCACTTGTTGAGTGTCTAATCCTTGTCTGTCTCTCTCTTTTCTCCCTTTTTCCTCACTTAAATAACTTTTTAATAATACCGCAATGTTGTGCCAATCTTTCCTTTTGGTGCACTTAGCAAGCAGTCCCTGTGTGACTGCTGACCTTTAGCTGAGAGCCAGGAAATCTGTCCTTTCAGAATTGGTTCATGTTTTCAGGAAATATCAACAAGCCGAACCAAAAACCTTGGCTTTTAGTCCACACTGCACAGTCTAAAAATGATATGTAGCTCTCATAAATTCTGTGTTTTTTAAGATGTGGCAATTAAATGCAGATTAAAAATTATGTGTTTTATAGCTGGCTGCTCATTGGAAAGCTGATGTCATGTAAAAGCTTTCATAATGTCCAGTGTTGGTAGCTGGAAACTGCATATGCTGAAACACAGACCATGCAGATAATTAACAGTATTTGAGAGTTAGTTTCAGACAGTTACATATTTCTTATGAAGATGAATCATTGTTTTAAATGTTACAAGGTAGGGAATGTCCTAGAAGCTGTTACACACTGATGGTTAAAATTTTAGAAATTTCCAAAGGTCCCTCGTTTAAAGTTCAACCAAATGTGTCCTTGTCAGAGGTTGCAGCCCCTAGAAGGACTGTGTGAGAGAAAGACATATATACATATTTTTATTTACATCCACATATACTGTGGATGCTTAGGGAAGCTGATCAGGAGGTTGTGGAGTAAGCCCAGCAGGCAGAGCTCTGTCCTACACTGATGACTTTAAACCTGGACTACAAAATCCAGACTTGAATCTAAATTTTGCAGGTATTTCCTTAGTTTCATGATGATAACATGAACCAAGCCCTGCTGATCTGCAATTTTAGGGTATCTGAACTTGGTGGTCCATGGACCAAAAGATGTGTTCTGAGAGATGTGGGACTTCACTGTGCACCAAATGATTGACAGAAAACCAAAGCATTGGTTATCTGAGCCACAGAGGCTGCAGTGCCTGTGTCCCCAAATGTGTTGCCCCAGCACCACTGCTCCTCACTTCCAGTGTCCTGCTGCACTACTCTCAGCTGTGAGTGTTTCTCGGGGGCATGGTTTGGGTTTGGTAAGGTGCTGTCTAAAAGATGCTGTTTATGTAGAAACAGGAAAGAAGGGACTGGTTATACCTCAAAATATGGAAATGCTGTGTTTAGAAATTAATTCCTTTGTTTCAGAGGTTGTGGAAGGGAGCAGTTCTGGAGTCACCAGTGTTGCTCCAGCAGTCCCAGCCTGCTCTCCGTGAGCTGGCTGCCTCCTGCTGTCCCTGGCATTGGCACTGGCCGCTCCCTGGGGCCAAGCGTTTGAGTTCGGACCTCAAATGTATTGCTTTTCATCCAGAAACCCCTAATTAGTCAGGAGCACTCTTTTTTGTGGTTACTCCCCACACTGGAGCTCTGCCCTTGAAATTGTGGTATGTAGCCTCGGTGGCCTTGGCCACGGGCTCAGCGCTGTGGGAGAGCACTGACCTCTGGCGCATCTTCAGGCAGATGGGAGGCACCAGGGGGTTCCAGCACCCCATGGGGCAGCAGGCTCAGCTGCCCCTCTGGGTATAGGACATCAGGATGATTTACATGGCTCACCTGATGTTTGCCTTTCCAAACATCAGTCTTGCATTGGCCTTCTGCTGTCTCCTAACCGAACATCTACTGTGAAACAGTGCCTGTGCACTGGGCATTTTTTCCAAATGGATAGATGGCCCTAGAACACTTCAGTCCCGAAACAAAAAGCTAGTAGGGTCAGGGAGACTGAGGTAGAGGGAGGAAATAAGGGCAAGAAGATATTTGAGAAAAGCAGGAAGCTTTGTGATCTTTTTTCCTAGTGAGATGACAAAGGAACAGGAGGCAAAGAAACATGGGAGCCAATTGCTTTTGTTAACTGAATGTTCGTCACCTGCACTGCATTTCTCTGACATGCCAGAGATAACCTTTTTGGCAAAACTGCGCTACTTGAAGCACCGTTAGTTGTTTTGTGCCCCTCATGCGCAGCGCTTGGGCAGAATCATTCAGAAGCAGCCCATTTGTCCCACAGCTTTACCTCTGGGATGCATTATCAAAAGTACTTACAAAAGAGGCCATCAAAGATGATTCCTTTGGCTCCCATGGACTTCCTTCCCTTAGGGTTGGTTTGGGGGTAATATATATAGAGAGAGAGAACCTCCTTGAACCTGAAATGAAAAAGCAGAGTCAAGGACAGAGAAACAAAGAAGATGGGTTCCCTTGGAGACCTCCATAGGAGGAAGGCAGCAAACACCCATGCTTGCTTTGTTTCTTGTTTCTCATGAGGAAGCACCTTAAGAAAACCCCAGCACGAGGCAGGATTGATGCTATTTGGGCTGTGTGGCACCCCCCACCACAATCATGGTCTGAAGAAAGAAGGTGCTTTCATGTGTGGTGCTGAGCATCTGGTTTGGTATTTATGGGTTCCTGGAATGGGGTGTGGTGTCTGCTGAGGCACATTCCTGGGCTTAGCAAGATTAATCCTGACAGGTAGCTGCCTCAGGGAAGCAAACACTTAGGCTCACCTGTAACAGTTCCAGCACCTGGAGTTTTCTCTCCCCTTACAACCACTTCTCTTCACATTTAATCTGCCAGTCTCTGCTCTGTGCTGCAGGGTATATTGCAATGTACATGCAACGCTTTGCTTAACAGATGCCATAGGCATGATATTCTCTTTTTGTTTCAAAGAAAGAACAAAACATTGCAGTGGCTGTGATGGGAGTAGTGCACTGGGGTGCCTCCTGCAAGGGCCTGCACACCTCAAGAGACAAGCTGCTTCATCCCTGCAGAAGTCAGATTAGGTAAAAAAGGTACACCAGGCATCTCACTTTCAGCAGCTGTCACCATGTTTTGTCACACACTCAAGAAAAGCTGCCTCTGAGTGCTCAGAGAACAGTGAAATGTGCATCTGCTTGGGGACATAAAAGAAAGCACCTGCTCTTCCAAGATATGGGATGACACAGGCATATTTTCTAAGAAGTTAGTGATGTCCAGATAGTCATTTCAGAAGAAAGTGTTGGCAGAGTTTATTTTGACGTTCAGGACACTTTGCATGAATCTCTTTGAAAATGTCTGATTTCATGGAGTAAGCAGCCAAACTTTTATCAGAAGCACTGGCTGCTGCCTTCAGTGGCTGCAAAGCCTCATACCCAGGTGGCTGGATGGAGGTCAGAGGAGAGAATGGGAGAGGAACAGCTGAGGTTTTTCTGCATGGCTCTGCAGAAGAGCCTATGTCTCAAACCACCTTATGCTCAGCCATCTTCCAGCTGGTTTACTGGTTTCCACATGAAGCAGTTTTCACCCTTAAGCTCTCTGATGCTCAGTGTTTTTCCTAAGAAGAAAATGCTAGGATTTCCTGGGCTGTCTTATTGCAAAGAAATGTAGGTGCTCTGAATCAGCTCTTGAGGTGGTAATTTCCCCTCAGCTTGGTGTTTGCCAAGAACCCCATCTCTGTTCCAAGTCAGGTGCTGTGGTAATTTGGGAGCCTTAAGGGCTCCAGCAGCAAGGTGCTGTCCTTGCTTACAGATCAGCATACACAATGAGCTGGAAAATATGCTACTGAAATATGTGGCGTGTCCGGACATAGGAGCTTGGGTTATTTTGAGTACTGTAATATTTCTGTTCTCGTTTAGCTGATAGAAGTACTTTGTTCTCTCTCACCAGAAATGCTCACAGCAAACTGTTGATTCTCCTTTATTAGTTTTTGGCATTGAAGTAGCACATCCATGGGGCCAAGAAGTTTCTTCTTACTGTAATGCACTGCAGGGTGTCCTGGCTGTCTGAGCTGGACCTGTGATCCAAGGACTTTGTTTGAAAACAAAAATAAACAATCAGACAAAAACCCGGTTTGGGGGAGTGGACTGTGGAGGGAAAAGATGAGTGGAAGATCATACAATATGTTTGTGCTAGAGGTGGGAACAGAACTCAAGTCCCTTGGCTTTGGGTAAAGTGCAGGAGTACCACAAGTCCTTCTAGTTCATAAAACACAGTGATTCTCTTCTGGTAAAACAGCAGAAGATATCATGTCATTCCATGTCTTCCAGCGGTTTATCAACCAAGACCTTTCCATACAGGGGTTCTCAGCACCCTCAGCCTAAGAGGGAATAGGCACTGGCTTAATGCTCCTTGGGTCATTGGTACGTGTGGTTTTTTGTGTAAGGCCCTTTCCAAAGTGGAAGTAATGATCAAAGTCACAAGGAAGGTCTGCAAACAACTTGTGTAAATAGGGGCAAGGGTATATAAGAGTTTTCTGGTGTTGGGTAACTTGTGTGATTGGAGGATCTGCTCTGACTTTCAGAGTGTAGTATGAGTACCAGCAGTACCAGTGGGAGCTTGAAGGTGCCTATGGAAAATCGGCTGAGAATTGATCTGTCTACAGGGAGACTCAAAGATAATCCCTTTCTGTGGTAGAAAGAGGCTGAATACCTTCGCTGATGAACATTTCACCTTTGTATTTGCTATAGCTGCTTAAGGACATTTCACTTCTCCCCCCCTTTCCTATTCTCCTTTAACTTCCTCCCTTCAGACCAATACAGCTTCTTGCATTTAAAAGCACAGTTAACATGGTGTAATGTGTGCAAAGCTTTTTCCAGTGCCTCACTTCCTGTCCAGGCAGTGTTGGGGTATTTGATTTTATTTCTTCTATTTTCTGAAATAAGCCAGGCTAGAGGGGGGAAAAAACCCTCATTTTACCCAGCAGTTCACACCTACTTCTAAAGAAATCGGGTACTCTTAAATCATTCTCATTAAACCTGCAGATTTGGCCAAGACACCAATGAGCTGAGTTTGTTTCACTGTAAAAAGAAATAGAAATCAGAAAACCCAGCTTCCATGGGGCCTGATTTTGCAAAATGTGAGTGCAGCATCACATGCTTTGAGACATTGAAGCCAGGGGTAGGATAGACAATGAATTTTACTTCAGCTCCAAGTAAAATTACTGGGATCTTTAGGAGAGGACATATAAAAAAGATCATGTCATTGAGGCTTTTAAAGATTTCTCTTTAGTAATAACTCCTTCTAATCCGCTGCTATCTCAGTAGGATCTACGATTTGCAGGAAGTTGTTCCACACTGCTCAGTAATGATTCCTGCTGACCAAGGGGGTAACATCAGCACATGCTTCACCCCAAGGCCAGCACAAGAGCACCCTGTGCAAGAGCCCCAGCAGAAAAGCAGTGAGGCTGTTCATTAGCAGAGAAAATAAATTAGGATTCATTTTTTCCCTCTGAAGCACCTTTTTGTTGATTACCAGCTTTATTTTTGCATGTAATGCTGGAACTCTTGTTTCCATTTGTCACAGTTGCATCTCCAAGAGGATTACATACATTTCCGCATTGTTTGCTACACCTGCTACATATTTTTCAAAGCAGTACAGTCCAAGAGTGTGAATTCATTGAAACTCAGTGGCTTGGAGATGCTAATTAAGGGGGAGGGTCAAATATATAAAGAAACCTATATATGTATGTGCGTATGTAATTCAGATGAAATGGGGCAAGTCCCAGTTTCAGGAATTGCTGTGTTCTTTACGGATGTTGTTGGGAATGAGTATTATAGTATATTTCCAAGTCAAGAGGTAACAAGCTTGTTAAATTGACTTGGGAATGCCACGAATATCTAGTTAGATGTGAATGCTGAATTGTGGGTCTCCAGCTGTTCCTAAACAAAAAGGAAGCTCCAAAGGGAGGAGAAATCAGATACAAAAAAGAGGAGTACCGGGGAATTTGATCTTATGGTTTTTCATTTCCAGTAGTGTTTTGCAAGAAATGCAACCGGTGGTGACTGTTTCTGCCCCGCAGGTTCCCAGCTGTGTGGCAATGATAAAATAAATAAACAAACCAAACACCCTCAACCTCCTTCCCCAAAAACCGGAGACAGCTGTGAGCTGGGGATCAGCCTGTGGGTTAATCAAGGGGAAATAATGTTTGTAACAATTTAAGATAAATATCAGCTTTTAGTGCACTGGAGATAACTGAGCAGCTTCCTACAGCCCCAGCAGAAGGGCAATTCCCTTGTAAAATGCAACCTCTGTTTTAATGCTGCTAAGAATGAATAGATTAGTCCTCAAGGAGTAATGAATGCCAATAAAAGTATTGTGTGGCAGCATGTAGTAAACTTGTCGTGAAGGAAACGGCTGGAATTTACTTTTCTAAGAGCAGCATTTTGGCTTTCTTCTGCTGCACCCATCCATGCCTGTGGCTCTGCTCCTACCCTTCTGGGCACTGGGAGAGGCAAGGGCTTAGGTGGAAATAGCCAAGAATAGTTTGTTGGCTTTGTGCTTTGTTTGTGACACCTGAGGCCAAAGTGGAAAACCCTGTTTGTCTTGGTTCACTGTAAATAAGGACTTGTCTGTGTCTTTGCTCTCCAATTTTGGCTCACAGGTAGAGAGGCAGGGTTCCTCCTCCTCCAACACTGACTGCTTTGGGTGGCATCAAGAGGCAGGAGCATGGACTGATCCTCATCCTTCACACTTGGAAGTGAACAGGAAGTCTGTGCAGTTGGCTTTACCCATACAGCCAGTATTTTTCATGTCAGTATGCATTTGCTGCAACTCAGAATAATCACGACTGTTTCATACCTGAGTTTTGTTCATTTTGAGGAGCTATGTGAAAGGAACATAATTGTTCTTGTTTCTGCAGAATTTGGCATCCTCTATTAACCAGTTTTCAGTCAAGTTAGAAATGACCTGGCTGAGCTAAGCCAACCCAGCTTTCCTTTCGTCCCCTTGCCATGTAGAGCTCACTGCAGGTCATGGTGAAGGCCATCCCACAAGAGCATTTGCCTTCTTGGTGGTGCCTGACCTGTCACCATCAGTGACTGGTGTACAGTTCAGCTTCTGTTTGACCATGCATGAAAAAGATAAGAAACGCTAAATATTTTCATGTTGGAAAAGCAAGAAGGTGAAAGACTAGAACTGAGATTTCTTGTGCAGTTTTAATTTGTGCCTCCCTCTCTGACACAAATAAATTATTGATATTCATTCTTCAGTGATGTGATACTACACTTTTTTTTTTTCTCACAGACCCTTGCTTCTTGCAGGGCACATGATAGATGATGTCTGCTGAATCATCACCATTTGTTGGGTAGTGTGGAGCATAATTTACTGTACACCAGCCAAATCCTGCACTCAGTACACAATTATTAATTTCCTCATAGACTAATTAAAGATTGTATCATAAAGCATGTGCATCAGGGAGCTGAATTAAAGTTTCACCAGCAACTTGAATTTTCTCCATTCCCTAAATATGAGGATGTTTGGCCTTACGATTTAAGACAGTCTTGACTGCAGTCTTTAAAATCTGACATAAGGCCCCACTTGCACCAGGAGGTGCCACCCTGGCTCCTTCCTCACCATCACTGCCCATTCCAGCGTGCCAGGGCCTGGCAGCTCCTCAAGGGAAAAGTGAAGCAAAGGCAGATAGCTGGTCCTGTAGCAATTCCTCAAAATTAAAGCAGATCCCCATCATGGAGGATTGGTGTAAGATGAGTCAGGTAAGTTTGCTGTGAGGTGTGTAATGACACTGTGAGCTTTTCAGTCTGCTCATCAGAAATTTGCATCAAGTATGATTAGTTAAGTGAAATCTTTGAAGACCTCTTTATTTGATTACCCCTTTTTTGTTGTTGTCTTGAGGAGAAAATTACATATTTAGACAGGAAAAGCTTTAGAGAGGGGTGATCTCTTTATTATATGTTTCTTCAGTGTTTGGCACAGTGTGGTTGAGAGCTTCCAGCACTATAATAACAGTTATAATAAATGTGCATTGCCAGGGAAATTGTATTTCAAACATCACAGGTGAACTGATACAGACTCAAACTGTTACCTAAGAGAAAGATAGCTTTTCTTTGTTGTTGCCTTTAAACTGTGATAAGCATTTCTGTTGGAGAAGGAACAAGGGCTTTTTTGCATTTTTAAAGTTAATGCACAGAAAGTCTTCAGTTGATTAGCAGAGGTCCTGCGTAGGATGGCTGTTGCATTACTAAGAGTTTAAGTGAGCTATAAATATATTTTATGCCCAAGTTCAAAGGACCATGAAATATAATTAAAAGATTCTGGGCACTGCATACATAGGAAATAAACGTTTGACCTTTTGTACCTTTGGTCACCGGTAAGCAATTGCTCTCCGTGCTTCCTGCCTGCATTACTTACTGTTTTGGCTTAAATACAAGATTCAAATGCCTACTGAGAATGCTGAATGAACATTCACAATTCTGTAGTTCTTCTGTCTGGATTCTTCTCTTCTCTAGAAGGTGCAGTGCAAAATGCCAAGCTATTAGGAAGCTAACAATTACCTTTAATTATGCAGACCAACTTTGGCTGTCAATGAGAAAGAGATTTGGAGTCTATTGTTATTTCCTTTTCTTTCTGAAAACAAAACAAGAAATGCTAATCAAGATATTTTATGCAGCTGAAGCACAGTGTGTCTGAAGCAGCTCTGTTTTATTCCTAGCCAAGGGAAACATCATATATGTATCATACGGACGTAGGATCTGCCTGTGGATTAACATCCCTGAAGATTTACTAGGAAGCTGACTCACTGAAGAGCCTTTTCTGTAAAACTGAGCCAAGTTTTGACACTGAATAAGTTGATGTAACTGGGTTAGGACATAGCCCAGTGATTTTCAGGTTTGCACTGGGGAATATAGCTGTGACAGACAATCATTCTGAAAGAAACTCAGAAAATTAAATATGCAGTAACAAATATAAATTCTCTCGGGGCCAAAAAAAATAGAATAAGCCCTTATCTGCTATGTGTAAAACAGGGAAAGAAACCCTTGGCCAGCAGAGCTAACAGAAATGAGTTACAGTTATTTGAGTCTGTAGTCACTGATGGGCTCAGTCCTTGCCATGCAGTAGCTGCATGGCACAGTCTTCTCTGAGCTCTTTGGGAGCACTCTCTTGGCTTGTTCTGCGTGCTGGTGGAGTGCCTGGGTGGGCTCAGAGCTGGGAACCCTTCAGTCAGCAATACTGAGATCAGTAATGCTCCTGGAGGAGCTGGCAGTCTCCACGGCAGCAGTTTGGGACACTTTTGCTGGAGGTCTTCACAGCAGACTGTCAAAGGGCAAGGAGGATGTAACCAGCATGCAACATGAAAGGCTTGCACTCACTTTACAAAGCTGCAATCACCACCCAGATAACAGGTGCCTCAGGGAGTGTGTCCGGGTGAGCCGAGGGTGGAATATGAATCACCCCGAGAAATCAACTCCTCAAACCCAACTACTGCGTGAACAGCAATAGCAGAAATACAGCTGTGGGTGTAGAGGTCTTTTTTAGAGCAGAGGTAGGCATTGTGGCAAAACTCACTAAAGAAGGGATCTGCGTAAGGCCGTTAAGTGACTGTGGTGCCGGATGATCCTGGTTGCTCCTGCTCTAGGTTCTTTATGGGAGCTGGTGGGGCACAGGGATGAGGAGGAGGTGCAGGCCTCATGCTGCACTGAAGGGCATGACCAAGCATCCCTGGGGGATCGATCTCTGACTGCTCCCTGCAACAGGCAGAGATTAGCACCAACAAAAAGGGGCTGTTGATACAAACTGGCCTTTCCTCACAGCAGCTCTTTCCCTGGTATCTCTGCTCTTCATTCCTAAATGAATAGACGTGCTCATAGTCCCATGGCCCTTCTTATGGAGTGTAAAGCTTCCCTTCATTTTACATAAACACAGCAGATAGGAAAGATCTGATACAGAGGCTGTTGGAATTGCTGGAGAGGCACTTGCATGGCCACCGCAGTGGATACTGTGTGGGTAAGGTGAAAAACCACCTTGAGATGGAGGTGCGAAAAATCTGAAAAGGCTGAGTTTTAACAGGCCACCCTTCCTGAACATCAAGGCTGAGAATTTTGCTTCTGTGTGCACTCCACATTTGCAGATCAGAGGGAATCTCTGTGGAAGGTGACTCTCCTTTGAAGATGGGGGTAGCTTAACACCAGGAGAATATATAAATAATGGGTGAGCAATAACACTTGCAGACCCTGCACTCAGACTCCTCAAAGGCATATTCCTGAGCACACGGGGGAGATGTGGCTGGGAGAAAACAACCTGATCAGTAGCAGTCCCGTTTGGGCATCTAGAGGATAGATTGGGGTATAGAGGTAAAGAGGGAAAAGGGATATTTCTTGCAACATGAAAATCACATTCAAAGGAGTGATATACAGAACTCTGTCAGCAGGCACAGTTTAGGTTTGGTCTTTTTCCATTAAAAAAAAAATTATGATGATTAATTTTCATTAAGAAGACTATAAAAATTGGAATCTGTGCTGTCGTAAAACTTGCAGGTCTCTATGGTGGAATGTATTTTAAAAAGGCAGGCGTTTGAGATAGTGGGCAATACCTGTGCAAACCACAGACCACAGTATGTACAAAATACTTCCCAGTCATACCTGAGTGATGGGTCACAGTGCCTCAACTGAGCACTTCCACCCCAGTAATTGGACTGTTTGGTATTTGTTGTGTTCTGCACCAGGAGCTTCCCAAGCAAACCAGAAAGCAAGCAGCCACCAACAGCAGACTTAAATCTCTGCGGGTCTCTTCTGCAGTCATAGCACCACAGTAAATCTTGCTAATTATTTCACTAGAGTTTTGTCCTCTTAGTATGTATACCCAGACATTCATCTAGAGTTGCAGGTTTAGGGTATTTTATAGCAGTCTTAAAGTGAAAATAGAGTACATATTCTCCATAATTCTAGAGAGTCACAATGAACTGAAACAATTTGGAACCTGAAATCGTATACTGAGAGTTCTTTTTCTTCTGATAATAGAAATTTACTGTGTCAAGCTAAGCTGATAAAATACTCTATTTCAGATTGCTGCAAACAGGCAATTTGAGCAAGGAAGCAGTTGTACTTTGAACTCCTATTAGGAATAAAATTAGTTTTCAACACTGACAGATTAGCAAAACTAGTATCCAAGGAACAATTTGTAATTTATTATGTAGGGGAATTGCTGATCTTCTGAATGAGACCTGTGTTCCTACTCTGAGGATCATGGCCATGCTAGCATGTTAACATCTGAGACAAAGTGAACAGTGCAAGCTCCAAAACACTATATAATCCTTTATAGAGGGAGTTCTCATCTTCATCCCTAAAGGAGTTCTCAACTTCATCTGTCCCACCCTCAACACACATGCAAACATGGTGGTTGTGTTTCTTAGCCCAATACAGATCCACTGTTTTTAACATCCTAGAGTACTTCAAGTTAATATAAAAATCCAGCTAACAGTCTCAAGACACTTTTCACACATGGGCTAAGTAATAAAATATTAATTTGAGACTGGAACTAGATAGTATGTTTTTTCTCAGCTTCCACTTTAGGGAATTTAAGTGTTCAGTTTCCAGACAAAATTCCGTGCCTTTAAAGTAACGAGCATCAAAGACTGTTTTTAAGATGCTGAAAGACATTGAAAATGTTCAGGTAGTTAGATTTGGATGATTTAATACTTGGCTTAATTTAAATCCTGGAAAGATTGAACTAATGCATATCTTAAAAGGTAATTGCTTTGAGCAAGTGGAAAATACCGTATCTTCTTTATTGCCTGTGGCAATTAGGATGGAACAGTATTTTGGGCTTACTGTGGACTGCTAGTGACCAGGGAGGAAAAAAATCACATGTTCCTGTGGTTGCAGTGAGAAAAAAAATATCTCTTTGTGCTGTCCTGATGGATATTTGGCCATTAAAGGTCACAGTGCCATTGCACCAGGCCTGGGTGCTCACAGTGACCCACCCGAGGCAAGAGGCTCAGGGTAGCTGCGTGTGTGACCACCCAAAGGTGCCTGTATAAAGCCCAGCTTTGACACAGTGAGGTTTTGTTTCGTTATGAAATTGTGTACTGTTACCTTGTTTAACACTGGTTTGCTATTTGCTTTTGGGAAGTTTGACGTTGGAAATAGATATCCGTGTGTTCATAGGCAGAGCGTGTTTAGACAAATTCCCAAGTGTGGAGGACAGGAGCTATACTGCTCCTGTAGTGCCATTTGGGCAGGTCACTGGTGTGTTTTATATGTCTTTTGCTCAGAATTGGGCAGGGAACTGGTAGAGGACCCCAGGAATGATGGAAATTTCCATTCCAAGTGTCTGTGCTGGTAAGGGGGGGGTGTGCAGGCACCGCACGTCTGCCCAGCCCTTGCCTCATCTTGCTTCACAGAAACAACTGCAGAAGAACCGGTGCTTCTGCAGAACAAAGTCAGGTGCAAAGGGCAATAAAAGTCTTTTTGCTGCTCTGTAGGGAAAGAAGTCAGGAGTGTTGAGCTAAATAAGAGATTTGGTAGCTACTCTGGCAGTTTTACACAGAGCCTTTTGAGAGAAAACCGAGCTGAGGTAAAGCAGAGTACACCAAAGTGCTTGCAGCTAGTGTATGCCAACAGTATTTAAAGCTTTTCCATTATGCATAGACAGAAGAGAATAAGGATGTGACTTTTACCTTCTCTAATACCTTCATCCTTGAGTAACATAAGACTAAATCAAAACAGAAAAGCTGGTCCAGAAATGAGCCCCCCAGGCTAGGAGTGATACTCTTAAGAGGGGTGCCCTTCATTTCAGATGTCCTCTATGATTTTAGGGACATAGTGGAGGCTCTGAGCCAGAAAAGCCATGGGGCAGTTAATCTCATTTATCTCAGTGGCAGGCCCCTAAATATCTCTGATCTGAGCCTGAGACTGTAATAGGACTTTCCCAGCTCCCACAGGTATTACGAAGATAGATGGACTAAGGAGGTGCTCACATCCTTGAGTAACAACAACCATGTAAGTACCTTGAATGCACTTTATTATGCATGGAAGGAGTAGGAAAGATGACATTATGTGTTGAAAACACATGGCTATGAGTGCTATTAAAGAGGAGCAGTTGAGAATTAAGCAATAACCAGGAGAAATGCATGTTAAGAAGCATTTTTGTAGACATGTCTTTGCCTCATGTTTCTTCCCTCTCATTTCTCTTTATTCCAAAATGAAATAAGTGACTTTCTTTTCAGAAAGCCCTGAACCCAGAAATTAGACTAAAAACTTGCCTACACATAATGAGGGAGATGCTAAAGTACATCATTGTAACTCTGAGAGGTAATTTCCAGAGCTAGATGGTCCCACATTTGTAAAGTTCATCTGTCAAAGCCGTTCACTTACTGCACTTCCCAGGATTGTCTGGGTTACTGGAACTTTACAGCACAGAAATATTGGTTATACTCTGCTTAATTTCAGGGCAGCGTAACAGAGCTGATGTACTCACCGGTGTCATTGCTTGCTGCTCTGCACTCCGCCCAAAATCAATGGACATTTGAAGGAGGCTCAGGATGGCCCAAGACAGGCACAGTAATGACAATTAAAAGCCATTTCCTAGGTTTTGAAGTGCATGCAGTGATGGTATTTCTAAATGGACTTCACTCAACATAAGCATGCTGGGAAGATAAAATTGCAAATTGCTATGAAATACAGCTTTCTATATTCCTAACTTTTAAAGGATATATTGGGTTAAAAGGCTGACAAATTTACACATTAGGAAGGAAACTGTACACAGTCAGGCCTCTTTATGTAGCAGTGCTTGATGGGACACTTTTCTATCTTGCTTCCATGTGCTCTGAGAAACAATACAATGAAGAAGACATTAAATTTCCAGTTAATTCTGGAAACAAAACGGGCACTTTAATATTTTCATGTATATTCACTTTTGGTGGCTCTTCAGCCTGATGTAAATTATAAAGAATACTATCATACTGTAGCGTTATAAAATGGAGTTTTATGCAAAGATTTGCAAAGCTTCCACAGCACAGACTATATAGACTTTTTCTTAATAGATGCAGAAATCAAGCCACAGTGAAGGTGTCAAAAAATAGCCCTTGAAATATTTCCTCTTCCAGCTTGGAAAGTAATAACATTTCTACTGCTGCTAAGCCCAAGCCTGGCAAATATTTTTCTGTCATTAAAATAAGCATTTCCCAATGCTATTTCCTTCCTGTCACACTGAGTATTGGGCTATAATTCTCCCCACTGCTGCTTTTCTTTGTGAGCGGGTGGAGGAGTCTAGACGGGACGTGGTTTTGAAGGCACGCTCTTAGCCCTTGAGTCCTGGAAGTGTGTAGGTTTGCTATGGGTAGTTTGGTGGTGGTATCTCTTTTGCTGCTCATTTGAGGTTGTATATCTTTGCTTTTGCAAACAGGCCCTTGGAACCGGTGGGAGTAGTTGTGTGCTTGAGGCAAACAAGATTTGACCTTAAAATAACATAATAGCAAATATACAGGCTCAAATTGATGGCTTGGTGGATGGAAGTACCGAGAAGTACCTGCAGCAATTAGTTGCTCATGGATTAGAAATTTCATGCTCTGCAACCCTCATTGTAATCCCATTTATTTTTTCACATATTTCAGAAGAGGTACCATTTAGTTTACATTAGCATGAATGATGAGTGCTAATCTGAGATGACAGAGCAATTTAAAGCTGGCAGTAAGTTGCTGAGGTAATATCTAAATTATGAAATGTCTCATTTGTTAGGAGAGGTGAAGATGACGAGCTTTACTGCCCCCTCTCTCAAACTGGTGTTATGCCAAGGCTGTAGAGCTGGCTTCAGTTCAGATTAGAGTCAAGGTCCAAATATCACCTTCTTCACAGTAGCTTAGCAAGGTGGGTGTAGAAACTAGGTGCTGTATATATGTCAGCAAAAATCTAACGAAAAATGTTAACAGGGACTTGACCCTCTCTTTTCCTAGAGACAGATAAGATAATTTAGGGTGATCCAAGAAAACTGGGCCTCTTAAGCTAGGTGGTGTGCTCCCTATCTTCAGAGAAAAGGACTGACAGCTGTCCTTCTTGAAAGCACAAGTGCCACTGTGGCACAGCTAGCATAATTCAGATTTTTAGGAGGATGTGCAACTTTTTTCATTACAGGCTCCACTAAATGATCTTGGCCAGAAATACATGACCAGATGGCAGTAGAGCTGCTTTCCCTATAAGATTACAAAGTGCCACTGTTCACAATCTCAGCATCTGAGAGATTATAAATTACTGGCACAACCAGTGACTGCTTTTTCAAGCTCATTTCCTTGATGTGTGTGGAGTATTTAGGTTTTTCATTATAATATCTTCAACTTAAATATGTCAGGTTTTATTAGTTCTCTGGTTTAGCTCTCAAAACCCCCTCTTTGTTGTGAAATTAGTGTGATGTTGCATCCTCATCTTTTAGTCTTCTTGTGCTGACTGCCTTCATCTGTTGGCATCTTTGCCATCTTCATTGACTGCAGGATGCACTTCTGACCTGTGTATTGACTTCAGGGAGTATGTTTAGACTTCTGCCAACTGAGAAACATGCTGTGATGTTCCTGCATGACAGGTATGTCACTGAAGAGGTAGAAGTGCTTTTCTTGCTGTTTTATTCTGGCCTTTGTCCATCTTGGGCATGAGGATATCCTGCCAGAGAATAGCAACCTGTTCTGGAGCCAGGAGGTGTGCAAGTGGGATTGGGAATGTGCCTGAACAGAGAGTGATGAGAGGAAGAGATGATCACTAATACTGGGCAAAAGGTGGCAGCAATAGGGAATGAACCTTGTTGGATAGTATTTTTCAGATTGTCTTTTGAGTATCAGCTGTTATTTTAGTAGACAGTTCTATCAAATTAGCCCAATCTATCCACATAAACCTGCTTTATAAGACCATGACAGGCAAGGATGAAAACACTGTATTGTAGCCTCCTGGCTCTGTCCATTTTTTGAAAGTCAGCTCCAGAAGCATAATATGATCCCAGAGAATCAGACAAAGAAGTTCGTGGGGGTGAGTGAAGGAGGATTTATGGGTGTAACCTGTACTTTGGAGGGATGCCCACTGACCCTCTGTGCTTCCAGTGGCATACCAAATGACACTGAGATTTTCTATGGTGGGTGGCGCAATTAATTTGTCTTACAGGTTTAAGAGCATCAGTATTTTGCAAATTGGAAGTCTGAAAATATCTGCCTCTGTTGGAATCCTTTGAAATGGAAATGAAAAACACTGCATTTGATGGCCCACTAACCTTTGTTAAGTACAGAGCTCACTAAGTCTAAAGAAAATGGTTTTAGAGAACCAGAAATAAGTTACTTATTAAGCATTCCAAAGAATGTTTTTCAGATACGTATTAAAAGATGTCTTCTATCTATATACACATTTATTTATTGCCTGTATTTTCTCTGCACCATAACTCTGCTTGAACAGTGCAGCTGGGCATAAATCTCATTTTTAGGAGCACTGCTCATGTTATGTTTCTTGACTTTCTATAATAACAAGAAATGGGATGCTTTGAGGTAATCCAAACAAAGAGGTGTGCAATGTAATAACATCTAGAGGAGTTACAAAGGGATCATTAAAGCTAGAGGACCTAATGACTGAAGCCTGATGGTCATTGTGATATGAAGGTCACCTGAGTTGGAAATTAGTTGCAGTGGCCAAAATACTCATTTGAGCTCCAGAGCAAGGAACAAAGATCACAGTGTGAAAGAGGATCATCTTGGCCAGCATTCAAGAGAAGGTACTGTTCTGTCTGGCCAGGGCTTCTCCTCAACTCATCTGATACCAAAGGAAGAACAGACTGGGTGGAGGAACAGTTTATCAAAGAGGGGTGAGAACAGGCTCCAGAGCTTGCCTAGACCAGAACCAGGGTGGGCAGAGATGTTGTAGATGGGGGCGTGAGGGTCTGTTCAGAGATGGATCCAGGAAATGGGCAAGAGTGACTCCAGAATTAGAGCCACAGCCAACTAAGTAGGTACTGCAGGCTTTATCACTATTGCAGCATTACTATATTACTGTTGTTATTAATATTATTGCTGTTTGTAACTATTTATTGTTAGTGTTGTTGTTATTAATGTTATTTATTGTTATTTATTGCTATGAGCATTGCTGTGCAGTAACACACTGGTTTGTGTTACTGGGCGTTAAGGGAGTGCCAGATTCTGGAGGGCATCTGGCCCAAGTCTTCACCCATGCTGTGTGTGACCTAAGGCAGATCCTAAGCAGAAAGAAAAGCAACCTTTAAATTTGCAAACAGTGATTAATTCTAGATGTATTTGAACTGATTATGGAGGGAGAAGGAATCAAAGCTGGGATTAGAGGCTTAGCAAGCATGAGCACATCCTTGGGCAGCTACTGCTCTCTTATAACTCTCTTGCACTTAGATGTCACTGTGCTGGTATTATGGCATTGTCCCAGGTAACCTGCAGAAGTCCCAGTGGCTGCACCCAATGAAAAAAGCATCTTGGTGTTCCTGGCTTCCTGATGCTCTCTCATCATATCCTGCTGGAGCCAGACTTGTTTCCTAATAAGCTTTTGTAATAATACATTTTATTATCCTCAGCATGTCAGGTTGATTTTCACCTGCTGTTGAATGTGAAGGATTGCAGTTTTGTGCACAGGTGAAATTTCAAAGGCTCAAAAAGTTCCTTGACAAGGTAATACTCTTTGGCTGTGCCTGTAGCTCACAGGCCTGCTGTATCTTTGCAGTAATATTTATTGCATTGCATTTAGAGCTGATCTCTCCAGTAGTAACCTGGAAAGGTTGTGGCCTCTTTCTCCTGGACTCTCAGTGCCTCTTTCTATTCCACTGCTGAGGTACAGGCATCTCACCAGCATGGGCAAGGTCTGTCTTCAGGACATACCTTGGAGCAGCTCGTGTTAGTGGCTGTGCTGCCTGGCCAGGGCCATGTGGTTACTGTGTCAGAAAGCTCACAAACCACTCTTTAGAGGAACATTGGGCAGCCTGGGCACATGGGCATTAATTTTTTCCCAACCCAAGATTTGTTAGGATATAGCAGTTTCCAGGCTTTGTTTGCCTTCTACCCTCGTTGTAAGGAAATAATTGTCACACTGGTCTTTGTTCTTTGTGAGTAGCTCTTTATCAGAAAAGTATTAACAAAAACTTACTAAAAGAAGTTTACTTTATCAGGTACTTGCCAATTAATGTTCTGTGTTTATGTATTCTTACATTTAAAGAATATTAGCACTCAGTGTTTCTTGAACTGTGCAATATCTCTCTGAAGTTGGCCTGAACATTTTAAAACATTACTTAAATAGGATCAAGAATCTTGAAAATAAGATTTCTTGTAAACTTTGTATTGTTGCCTCTCATACCCTTGCATGTCTGTTTTTCAAGCAGCATTTTATAATCTGCACTAAGCCTTGAAGGATGCTTAGTTGTTATGGTTTGACTTAATATAATGTAAAAATGGCTAGCAATAAATCCAATCATTTCCATGTAGAGGAAAGGTAGGATTGGACTGGTGGAACTGGTTTACCTCACTCAGGGGAAAAACCAATAAACCAAATATATTTGTTCAACTCCAAGATATCCACCTTAATTTGGTGCAAGGGTGAAATTAAAAAGCACAAGCCTATATTTTGAAGTACAGTACAACAGTAGTGGGAACCATGTCTTGTATTTCTGAGATTGGGAAAGGCAGAGAGGAGTGGGATTTGATGTGATTAATACTGTACCAGGGATGGGGAAAGTTGAAAGGAAGACAGAGCTGTCTCCTGAAGGCTGTTGATCTCTGCTCTGGGCTCCTGGCCAGACTAACTGTCCGCTGAAATGACTGTAATTTCCTGAATTATACAGAGCCAAACTTCCATTTTTGAAAAGGACAAATTGGGCCATAGGAGAATCACTTGTCTTTACAGCTCATGACAAAGTGCTCCCGACTTAGAGGTTGGCCTCACCTTTCCTTGATTTTATAGAGCTCTTATTGGCAAGTACTAGTCTTGTTATGGTTTAATCAATATTAATCTCAGTTGGAAGGATACTTCTGGTTGCTAATTGAGATCAGGTTCAATTCCATCTCGTCATATTTGCTGTATAATTATTAGATGCTTTACATCATGTCAAAAGAGCCCTGGCTAATAGCATCAGTATGACATTCCCATATGCTGGCACAACGTATAGCACACCAAAAGCTTTCGTGAACTTGTTGCTGTCTCTGCAGGGTATAATTCCCTGAAGTTCTCCAGGCTGTGGAAAGGTTCACAAAACCTAGTGGCAGCTTTCCTGTTTTGGTTCAGCACAAGTTGATACTCTCTCATTTGTAGTTTAGTTCTTCTAAACACTTAAACTTGACAATATGGCTGGATATTTCTGGTATGTGTTAAGTACATTACATCCCTTTCTGCATATTTCCCTTGAAATGAGGAAGAATTTGCTATAGGAGAAAAGATCAGTGACAAATAGCACCTCTAAAAGGCACTGACCAGCTGTGTGCACAGCACATGCAGCAGAGATCACCCACGCTGCCCTTACCCAATCCCAACTGACCATCTGTGGATCACAGGCAATTTTATTGTGCACAAGTGCTATGAAAGAATTGTGGTCTATCTCAGGAACATCTGCTCCCCAGGCTGCACACCCGGCTGTGGGCTCCTGCCCCGCTGTGTGTTTTGCTCCCCTGTCCCTATCCCATCCCAGCTCTGGCATCGTGGCATTCCTTGGGAGTGCTGCCTTGTGTGGATGGTTCAAACCCCCACACTCACTGTGGGAATTGGGAACATGCAGCAAAAGTGGCTGTGCTGGCAGGGCCTGGGTACCCACCAGGCAGCTGCAGAAAGCCCACGCTGGAATGGCTGTTCACAGGAAAACTGCTCACTCTGTAGCTTTGTTTCTTTGTGACGTGGTTTGCTTGGAAATATAACACTAAACCTATTAAGCTCCTGTTCCTGGCACCAGTCTCTGATATTAGTGGAACCACTTCAGCCTCAGAGATCAGGACCAGGTCTGGGAACAGGACATGGGCTGGAAGGAATGGGAGGGCTGTGTCCACGTTGGGTTGGATGCCCTTGAATGAAGTGTGCAATGTTCCCATAGGAAAGAGAGCTGGGGGAAAACATAGCTGTTCCCTCTGTTCTTGCTTGTTGTCCCACACTGAGAGTGAATGATCTTTTACAGGTTAAAAAAAATGGAAGCAAACATCAGTGCACCGAATGGTTTCAGTGAAAATTGGAAGGTTTTGACAAGAGTGTGATTTATGTGTTCCCCTCTTTGGCACAACTGCCTAACTGTGGTTCTGTCAAATGCCAAATCTGGCCTGTGCCTGGCAGGTTGGCTCTAGCCAAAATGTCCGAGACTGACCCAAAAAAGGAGTGGTGCTTCTCATGTGTGCAGAGTTGGATACAGCTTCAGGTCTGGGACAGACTCTGGATGTGATGGGTGAAACAGGGTGTGAGTGCCAGGGCTGAGCAGCAGCTGGGGCAGCTCTCAGGTGGGAGGGCACTGCCTGGGTGCCATGGGCAGCAGTGCTGACATCAGGACTGGGTTTGGTGTTCAAAGAGCTCCTGGAGAACCTCACTGTGGAGCAAACTGGCCGCAGTCTTGGGAATGCACAAGTGTATTTTTAGAGCTGTATATTGCAACATGTGCAAATTTATTAGAGCTTGTTAATTAAAATTACTGTGGTGAATGCTTGTTACTATATCTGACCAGAAAACTTGCACAGACAGTTGAAAGAAAAACCACCAAACCCAATGTTAGAAAAATGCAGGTTAGTTCCTAAACTGAGGTATCTAAAAATAGTCACACTGCAAATAAATTTAGGCCTTTATGTGGTGCAATTGCTGCTTTGTCCTGCCTTTCATTTTATGGGTTTCTTTAAAGATTTGCTGGTTTCTTTTTGGTCATATATATTTTTTATTCATATGACCAGAATCCATTTTTATTTCCGTGATATTGATCCAGATGTACAGCACACAGCATTGATTTCTGCTTGTATGTTATACATACACATAACCAATGGCATCCACCTCTGGGAACAGTGAGAACCTGGCCAACTGTGGTCTGTAGAAGGATGGAAGTGATTTTCTAGGATTAATAAGGGCTACAGACTGTAGGGTAGGATTTAGCTTACCAGTGTGCAGTATTGTGAGAATATCACAGCCAATAAATAGATCCATGTGAAAAATAAAAGAGGGTGAAAAATCTAAAATTTGAAGAATAAGAAAAAGAATGTAAATGGGATAAGAGTATTGGGACAAAGAAATGGCATTGCAGAAGCAGCGTGGAAAACTAAAGAGGGTATAAAGAGGCCAAAGGATCCTCCCTGCAGCATCCTCCCAGCCCACAAGTGTTTCTGTGGTTTTGGCTCTTTCCCATAGCAGGGCATGTTGGAGTTTTTAAAATGTGATCCAGACCCCATCACTCAGGCATGACCAAGGACCAGACTAAGGGCAAGGGAGAGATTTATTTGCATAGCTGAGCTGGACTCATCCTTCCTGTGGTGAGGATTTCAGCTGTAGCTTGTAGAGCAACTCAGGCTGATTTTACCCTCACAGTTATTGAGTATGACTTAGTCCTCTTTACCTGGTTGTTGTCACCACTCTTTTTTTCTGTGAAAAGAGCTGTTTGGAGACAATTCCCCGTGTTAAGTTGGTTTGGCAGACTGCATGCAAGTTACCATCTTCCTTTACTTCTTTACAAGTCAAACCTCAGGTCAGGCAGGGCACTGGCATCAGGCTGGTAGAGCTGCAGCTGCTCATTTATCTTCTTAAGAATTTGTACTGCATTCACAGTTTTTTTGGTCTGAAATTTTTCCAGTGTTTTATGGGTTACTAAAAGTAACTATAAAAGCTACAGCAGTTTTAGCACTCACAGATACTGAGTAGCTGAAGGTTTGGGGTTTTTTAAATGTGCTATTCCAGTCGTTACTGTTTTACTGCTTGAATGAGAAATTTGGTCATCATCCTGTGATAACACTGCATTCATCTGAATTTTTTCTAAATAGTGAGCAAATATAATTATTCTCCCCCTTGTATTATTCTTTGCAAGTCTGACAATTCTGCAGAGGAATAGCTTCATGTAATTGTAAAGGCTCTTTGCAGTGTCCTCTTAGTTTATTCTTAATATTCTTCCCCTTGTCCTTTCTGCTTCTGGCTCTAGATTCCCCTCCTTGCTTTTCTCCATCTGAGCTGTAGACTATTCTTCAGAGGGTCTGTAGAAAGACCACTTTGAGACACCTGTTCTGTTCAGGTTATGTTCTTCTTCTACAGGAAGTCCATAGTAATTATTATTTTTAATAATCAACCATATAGAACAGACATAAAAGGAAATTTCTCACTATGAGCTTCAAGAAGGACTGGTGAAGATGGTTTTCTGAGCCTTCTCCTATGCCTGGGTAATGTTGCATTTTGACACTGACTTTTAAGTCTATTCTGTCAGAGGTTTCTGGTTAGGGAGTGCAGAGACGTGATGCTGACAGACTGCATCACACACTGTGCGTGGCACTCCTTGAAAACGCCTCCAAAAGACAACGTCCCGGGGCCAGCCCTCCTGCCTGACAGGGGGAAAGGCTGCCTGTGCCCTGTGGAAAGCCCCTGGTACTTGAACAGCAAGAAAGGAGGTGCCCCTTTGCTTTTAAGGCATGCATTAAATATTAAGCAAGGTCTTACTGTTCCGCAGTGTCAGAAGTTAAGACAAGCCCTAACCGAAGTCTCCAGAACCGCATGACCGCAGAACTTGAGAGAGGTAAGGCTGTAAATAACGTCTCTGTGGTGAAGCTCCGTGTGAGGAGTTGGGTAGGGAGGTGCTGGCGAGCACAGGTGGTCCTTTGCAAGTGTTTGTCCTGAAGCATTGGGACTTTTTGAATGAAAATATGAGAAGTTTTTGTGTCTGAAAAGATGTGGAGTGTAGACTTGTCCTGCAGCTATGAGGTGTTTAAAAATCCCTATTTCTTACAGTACCCAGACTGATGCCAGACATTTCATAACACGGAGGTAATGCCTTACTGCCTTCCCTGGAAGAATGTGCATCAGCAGTATGGGAAAACAGACTGAATGCAAGAGATACAATGAGTATCTGTCAAACAACCTGGTAGCTCACTAGAGCTCTACATAGACATGTACGCAGTAGGGAATATGTTTCTGAAGAAATAAAATGACTTGCAGAGCAATGGGAGAGGGAGGAGAAGAGGGTGGAGGAAGGGAGCGGTGGGGGAAGAAAGCACGAGACGACTGTGAGAGGAACAAACATCACTTTGAGGATGATGTGCTTTATGCCTTTTGTGGAGTTTTCTACATTGCCTTCAGGCAGTTCAGGATGTGCAAGAGAAATCAGGAGATCAGAAGTGGTTGGATAAAAGTCTGTGCTCATCCTCCTTCATCATTAAGCACACTCTCCTTGTTGGAGATGAAAAACAAACATTGGGTGGGCAACCTGCTGTTTACACATCTGGTGGATCTGCTCACATAGGGCTCTTCTTGCAGCCAAGGGAAAGGCTTTTTTGTGACTTCTTTTTGAGGCTTCTTGTTATTTTCACAGAAAGGATAAATGTGCAATCTAAGTAGGGCTGAGCAAATGACTTGGGAGCATGGGCCTGGAAAAGCTGGATCTCTGGGATGGCAGATGGCTGTGACAGCAGCACAGGGTTTCTGGAGACCAATGCAGATCAGACCTGAAGCAGGCAGGAGCTGTGGGTGCTGCAGGCAGCCCTGTGCCTGTGTGGAGAGGCTGGGAGAGCAGGCAGCACCCTGCCCATGCAGTGAGCCATTCTGGGGTGCAGCGCAGAGCTTCACAGTGGGGCATTTCCAACATCACTGGATGCCTGTGTGCCCCATCCTGGGGATGTGCTGTGCCTTGAGGCAAACAGGAGTGGTGTCACAGTACAACTGGTGGGCTTTAGAAGTGAGATAGTTTCATATTGTTGTATTTCAGCACGTGGATGGTGTGTTCATTGGAGCTTGCTGTGTGCCAGGCACACAGCCTGTGTTTTCTCAGGTGTCCTGTGTGAGTGCTCCACCAGTGGGTAGGACACATGTGCTATAAATACACCCTAAAATTTAGAGCTGCTTATCAAAAAGGATTGATGAAGAAAGTTCAGATGTAAGCAGTGTTCCCTTTGGCTGTGTCAGCATTGTTTCAGTGCTCCATGGGCTGGAGAGTCTATGTTATTACTGAGTATTAGCGTTCCATAGCAACCTTTCATTGTCAGATGGATTTTCAGTCTTTATTTGCTGTTTGATTCATGTTCCCTGTTGATGCCCTTCATTCATCACGTTGTCTTTCGAAGAAGAAATCCCAATATTACATTTATTTTCAGAGTTGAAAAAAAATCACTAATAGCTGGAGATGCAATGCTGATTGCATTTTCTAGTCCCGGGAGAGACCAGATAGCTGGGCATGAGGAACCTTTCCTGGCACGGGGCTGGATGGGCCAAGCCTGGTGCAAGCATCCTGCAACCCCTCGGCATTCCATGGGTGCCCAGCAGGCACAGCACAGGGCTTGTTTGTCAGAAGTGTTGCCATTAGCTGCCCACTTGGGAAGTAAGCAGCTTGAAGCCTGTAAACACTGCTTTTTGGTGGTCATTTGACGTTTGTGAATTTATGGAATGTAACGGTGAACACGGGGAAAAACCTGCATCAGCTTTCTATAAACATATTTTCAGTCTTTTCAGCTGCAAATTGAACATTACAAATTTAATTGCAAATTGAACATTTGGACAAACCCCACAGTGTTGTTCTTTAGAACTGGTGCCTGGAGCTGTGGGTCGTTTCCATCCTTGCTGGCTGGGCTGCCTGCTGGGGCTGCAAGGCGGGAGCAGGGAGCATCCTCAGGGATGTGCTTTGACCCAAATCCCACAGGCGGGATCGTGGACATGAGGAAAGTGAACCATGGGTCCCTCTCACAGTCTGTCCAAACTGAAATATCTTGGGTTCAGTCCCTCCTTGAAAAATGGCACTTTTGGCAAAATGCTTTTCTCAAAAACATTTTCCCAGCAGTACTAGTTTCTGTAGAAAATGTTTACCACCCTTTCCTCCTTCAAAGCAATACTTGTTATTTAATAGAGGGTAATGGTCACACCAGCCCCAGGCAACATAGCCACAGACTGTCTTTAATAGCAATATTTAGTTGTG
Source organism: Manacus vitellinus (assembly GCF_001715985.3). Taxonomy (NCBI): domain Eukaryota; kingdom Metazoa; phylum Chordata; class Aves; order Passeriformes; family Pipridae; genus Manacus; species Manacus vitellinus. The sequence goes on from NW_021940687.1 coordinate 840,409, forward strand.
TTCTCTTAGTTATAAACTAAATAATTTCTCTTTGTTATGATAATGATTAACAATATGACAAATTTCAATTATGACAGCAAATCGTTACAGTATATTAAGATAAAATCAAGCTAAAATGTGTTATAAATAAGAATCCATAATTTATCAGAATTGCATGAGTGATACATTATTGGATTTTTCCCTTAGTCCCATGGCATTTTATTAAATGTCTTTTTGCTTTTGAAAACTTAAAACTTTTGAAACTTCACATTGCTTTCATTTTCACGAATAAATTCAAGATGTCCATATTAGTTTAACCTGAAATGAATTTGGTCTATTGCTGAAACTGAAATTCCCCTGTGAACATGTCAGTGGATTAGATATATGTTGGTTATATTCTTCTATGATTAAGTTTTTATTGATTTTTTTTAAAGTCAGTTAATGTATGTTACTCCTCACTGCCCACCTATATTCTGCTGTACTGCCCTTGACATGTCAAAAAGGATGATATGTATTTAATTTACTTGGTTTCCTAAAGTTATTAATCGTTATTTAATATCCTTGAAGGTATGCTAATTTGTGCTCTAAAATAGATGGTGTTTCGTACAGCAGGATTCAGTGCTGCTAATCTGCAGAAAAGATGTTGTAACCCATTCTTTCCTTGCCCACTTTCTAAAGTACAGCCAAGAGTAGGCGTTTCTTTTTTTCTTGTGCTGTTGCTGTAGCCTCTGTGGTAGTGCTGCACCAGGAGAAGAGATGGGGATGTTTGTGACCGTGGGGCAGTGGGGGGCTGTGGGTATGTGTCCTCCAGTCAGGTTTGGTCTGTGCTAGGAGGGGATTTGAAACACTGGGCAGCGTTCATCTCAGTAGAAAGAATTCCCATTTTTGTACAGAACTATTAAAGTAAGCAATGGTCACACTTTTGGGAGGGGAAAAATATGAATGTTACTATTATATTTTGTTGCTGAGGTGCTGAAATCCAGACCAGCAGAAGCTGGATCAAGTATAGAAGATTTTGAAAGAGTGACCCATCACAGTCCTGCTTACTTAAACACAAGAAATACCATAAGGATTCAGATGTTTCTCCATGTTTGATTTAGATAATCCCTATTTGTCTCCACTGGCTGAAATTATTTTCTTCCCAAGCACGTAAAATAGCTAAATTATTTTTATCCATCGTGTCATGACTCACTAGCAAGACTTTTCTGCTTTTTTACATCCCCACCCAGCAAGACTCTCCACTTTGCTCCAGTACAGAGCCAAACAAAAAGGCTTTAATCATAATAGGGTCACACCTTGCATTTTCCAAAAGTCAAACAGCTGCACATCTGTCCTAGCTCTTTGTGTCACACAGAGTGAGCCCACACCCTCAGAACATGGGTCATTTTTTGGCTTTGGTGGTGTTTTTTGGGGAGGGTGATTTGGGTTTTTTTCCCCTAGAGGATGATGTCAGAAACTCCATAATTACTTGAGCAGATCAGTGATCCTAATCATCTTCATCACATTAAAGGATTTAGAGGGAGGGAGACTGTGTCCAAAAGTACAGTGAAATCCATTTGGCTAGAAAGAACAACTATTAGAAATGCAGATATTGTTTTCCTATGATTTGAAGGTCATTTTCACACTGCATGGAGATTTTCAAATGCATCCACGTATAATGTGTCGCCTGTTAGCATTCTGCTGTTGTAACTTCATATTGATTGTCCTCTGCAAAGATTTTTAATAACAACAGTAACATAAATTCATTTAATGTGAATAGAGGCTAATTAAGAACAAATGTGTTGGTCATGTTAGGAAGTTATTTATCACTAATTATGTACCCTTCATCTCTGACTTGCCATATATACTCTTGTCCAAGCTGACACTCTAAAAAAGCCCTACCTGTAGGTATGTGGGCTGCCTTTCCTGCCAGGCAGCCAGGCCCTGCTGAGGAGGAGGAGGAGGAGGAGGAAGAGGGCAGCGGCTGTGGCTGGGACAGCCCAGCCCCTGGGTGGGAGCGGGATCATTTGCCAGAGGAATCTGGCTCTGCTGGGAGAGCTGGGGAAACTCCAATTCAAACAAAAAACCCTTTTGCAAACTTTCACATACTTTGTCCCTGTAAAACCTCTGGAAAATGTGCACAAATGTGCCTCAGCCCATTGTGAATACTACCAAGTGATACCCCAGAGTGGCTGAGTTTTGAAATCATTACACTTCAGCCATTTTCTCTCTGAGTCCTTTGCACGACTGAGAAAGAGGGGTTCATTTGCAACAGGGTGATGCAGAAGAGAATTTTAAGTGTCTTCACTCAGGCATTTGTCTTAGTGTTAACATTTCCCTGTGCATCAAGAGATACTGTTTGACAAAACCTGCTGAGGAGCTCTGGCATTGGGCAGTTAAGGGGTGGATGGAAGCTCCCAACAGTACCATGTGCAGGCAGGACCAACCATGGTCCGCTGTGACATGGAAACAGGGCAGCAGTGCATGTTTACATGGGACACTGCTTCACACCAGTGTAGTGTTCCCCACCTTCTCACAGCTCAGGCTGTGGGTATCGTGCAGAAGCCTGGAATACACAGTCTAAATCCAAGCAGTAGCTCTTACTTTTCCTTTCCCTTGGAAAGGCTCCTGTGCCAGTATAGCTTGCCCTGAAAGGAGCAGTTATCTCCTGAAGGAGTGTTGCTCCTCCTTCACCTCTCACTGAGCTATGGAAAAGCCCCAAAACTTTCTCAGAACCTTTAATCCAACTCAGGGAACTGAAACTCTCTCCTGTTGCTGCAGAGACTAGCAGTCCTTGGAGTTTATGATACAAAGCAACAGTTATTATCTGCAGTTTGTGATAAAGCTCGTAAAATTAAAAGAGCCTATGAAAATCATTAGTTTCCTTCAAAGAAAAGGTTGGTACCTAAGAAGAATCATTAATTAAATACTTGACTAGTGTTTCCTTGCCTGTAACATGCCTAACCATCCCATATCACAAATTATTTACTTAAACCAGATTTTCTAAGGGAATAAAATCCATTGTTTAGCTTTTCTTATTAATGCTTTTGTTCTTGAGAGACGATGTGTTATTACACATGCCTTTCATGATCAACTTCCATATATTTGCTTAGAGTGGAGAGATTGTATTTTCTGTTGAAGACGCGGTTTATCCTAATCTCTGTCCTAACTGCTCTAGGATTTCCCATTGCAATGGTGTGGTGGGGGAAAAAAGTTTTCCCCTGGAGTTAAAAAAAAATGGTAACCCCCAAGGGGGTGGTTTCCCTTGGGGTTGAACCAATGAGCGCTCCTGCAAAATATAAACATATCACACCAAACTAGAAAAGAAGGAAGATGTTGTAGTTGTTGGAGAGAAGTGGCCATGTTGTAGAGCCAGGAGGAGAAGGGGCAGGAGCCCCTCTGGGGGGCCACGGCCCCCCAGCCCCTGGCCGGGGTTACAGAAACTCGGAAACAGTGTTAAACTGGACTGAGGTCTGTAACTGAGAAGCTGGGAGTTTTTCTCCACTGAGAGTGGGCAGCAGGAGAAGAAAAGCGGCGGCAGAGCAGCAGTGGACGGCGAACAGTAGCAGAGAGCCAGAAGGAGATAAGATGCAGCAAAAACAAGCATGCAACTAAGCAGAGAGACAGATGTCTAATGGAGAGAGAGAGAGAGAGAACTAAGCTCTACAGAGACAGAGTTTTGGGAATGAACTGAAACAAACCCCCCAAACCCCTCTGAGACCTTCTAGACAGGAAGAGGAGATGGACTCCTGTTTGAGAGGAGTCTTGGAGTGCAGCATGCACCAGAGAGAGGAGCTAAGAAGCTCAAGACGTCCTGGAGCTGGACCGGGATGGCCAGACGAAATGTGGAGGGGGTGACCTTACCCCCTCCCCCCCCACCGCTGCTGCCAAGCCTAGCAGCCTGAGACAGAGCAGAGGAGCTCTGATAGAACTCTTGAGGCAAAGGCTTTCAACTGAAAGCTGCCCGAGACGTTCTGACTCAGGGGTGAATCCCCTGAGGAAAGGGACTGTCATGAAGATGCCCCTGCACTTCGTGATATGACGTGGTGACACGAGCTTGTCCCTGATATCACAGTCCATAGAAGAGAGGGGGGAGAGGAGACCCCCTTGTGTGTAATGGAAGGAGATCCAGCTACAACAGTCCAGCTACTGCTGCTGCATGGAAGAAGAGAGGCTGCTGCTCTGACAGTGGAAAGGATCTTTCCTTCTCCCTTCTGGACTTTTATTGGATAAATACTGATTTATCATATGAGAGATAGTTAAGATTATGTATATGATGTATTGTAATATTTATTTGTACAGTGATTGTAATATAATTCCCTTTCTCCCCATATTGAGTCTTGTGTAGTGTCTGGAAAACCCATCTCACACTAGGTTGAGATGTGGGAGGGGGGCTTGGACTCGAGAATTGGATTTTAGGGGTCTCAAACCAGGACAAATGGGAAGGTATTGCATTTCATGTTGGGGAAAGCACCCCCGGCAGGCTCAGGAGCTGAGAGGAGCTGGCTTACCAAATGGATTCTTGAGCCTTTCCCACCACAGCTGCATTGATAAGAAATTAAGTTTGGGTTTAACAACACTGTTCTGTTTTCAAGGGATGATATGTAGTCACTGGTGCAATAACAGAGTGATACCATATTGTCCAGTAAATCCCTTAGCAACTGATTTGATATTTGCAGGAAAACAGTTGGATGGTGGAAGCCAAAGCTGCTGAATGAGTGACAGTGCCCCAGCTTGCGAAACTCTTCCCTGTGGACTGTTTTGCGCATTGGATCCTCAGAGCTTCTGGAAGGGTTTCAGAAATGATCATTCAATGGTACCTGTAGATAACAAAATGATATATTTTTTTTTAACTAACATTTGTTTAGTGCTTGAAGCTTGGCTGGCAGCTGCTTCTAGCATTTGAAGCGGCCCAGAGCTCACGTTTCAATGACATGGAGTGGACAGGGCTGATCACTGGAGACTTGTACAGTGAAAAGCTCAGGTCTGGGAGAAGTGTTCAGTGTCCGCCGCTGACATTTGCCATAACAAAGAAGCCCTGTTCTATCATAATAGCCCAGAAGACCATAATAATTTTGCTCTCATGCTCATGCTGCTGTTGTTTTGGGTTTCTCTCTGTACTCTTCATGGCTCAGGGGGGAGGGTTAATTTTTTTTCCTTTAGTGGAGGTTACAAGGGGGGCAGCAAATTTCACATGAATCCACTGGGACCTCAGCAACTGGCCATGTTTTAGCAGGCTGTTAAGATTTATTGCACAAACCATTCTGAAAGTTATGAAGAGATTTGCCATGCATTTCAGTGGCAGAGGAGCTGTGGGAACGGAAAGGTTAGTATTTAGCACTAAATGACTCCCATAAAAAATGAACAGTTTTCTCCAAGTAGATGAGAGCTTCTGCACTGGCTGAAGGTATTCAAGGTGTTCATCACCTCATGTTGTAACAAGCAAGTTTATTTGTGATGGGAGCCCAGCTGGGGTCAAACAAACTTAACAAACAGGAGAGCTGAGCTGGAGGAGAAGAGATCCTGAAGTCAGCAGCTGAGGCAGCTAGAGGGGCACAAGCATTTTTGAGTATACTTTACATTAAATTTAGTTCTTTTGGGAGGTTTTGCCCTCAGAAATGTTCAAGAATGGTGCCAAAAATGTGATACATAAATCCTACCTTTCACCATGAACTTTCTTCCTTGTCTTCCCTGTCATCTTCTGTATTAGTGCTGTCAGCACTTCTGCTTTCCTTGCCCTCCAGTTTGTTTTCTTTCTGGCCTACTCATCTTTATCTCTTCTCCTCTCCTAAGCTTTCTTAGTGCTTGTCACTCTTTTTTTTTCCTGTGTCCTTTCAACCCAAGAACATGATATAATTTTGCTTTACCTGATTTCTCTGTGTTGATGTCTGGCTGAGGCAACTGTCAGTAATCCCCTTCTATCACAGTGTTCAAACTGTTGGATACAGCAACCAGGTTTCAGTTTTGTATTTCTAAGTTTATATTCTGTCCAGTCACTTGGACTTTGAGCTCTCTCCTTATCTACTCCTTCTGCAAATGCATATTCCCCGTTATTATGGACTTACTTGCAGTGTTGCGATCTGGAATCCAGGAGGAAAAGTAATAAATAAAAATAGGTCAAACATGAGTATTTAACTATAAAAGTGAGAGTAGAAAAGACACATAAAACTTGAAAACTGGCTGTTTTCTAAATGCTTTATTTTTGTGCTTATCTCTATAAGAGGCTGTAATTTGTCTCAGATGTGCCTGTTTTGATACTAGAATTTGATGGGGATTTTAATAGCATGATCCTATAGACACCTGAACTTTGACAAAAACGAAGGTTTTGATCTTATTATCAGACTAGCATAATAAAGGAGATTAGTTCTCTTTCCAAACCACATCTTGCTAGACTGTAGAAGTGTTTGGGCACATTCAGCATTCAGGCTTTTTAATCAGTTGTCCATGACTGCATCTTCTTTAAAAACACACTGCAAGAGTCATCTTGAGGAATTATTAGTTTACTTTTAATGCACATGGAAGGAAAAACCAACCAACAGATAATATTTTTATGAGATTTGTTTATTTGTTTTTTTGTATTTGCCTCTGAATTTGTAGGATGTTATTGAACGTTTTTGCTGTTTTTCAACAGTCTGACGTTTTCTACCAACTCTTTAGCAGCTTAGGTTGGCAAAGGTATTGGACATCAGCAAATCTAAGCTGAAGATTTGCCCTCTGATCTAAGCAGTTCCATACAGCTACAAAAATTCCTGCTCCACACATATGGGGAGAAGGCATATTTTTAGTCTTGTCCAGCTGAATACCAGCTGCTTTGATTTTGCTCCAACTTTGCAAAAGCAGAAAAGGTTGAATGATGAAGCAGAAATAAAGCAAGGCAGGAAGGTTTGGTCAACCAGAAATACCTCAGGCATACTCTCTGTTTTGTCTCTCCCATGGCATTTGAAGAGTCTGTGCTGTTGCATGGATGTTCAGACAGGGGAATTAACCTGTGCTGCCCCTGGCAAAAAAGCTGTGCGTGTGCCTTCTGCCCTTGTCACGCTGCCCAAAGCAGGCAGCCACACCACTCATGCTGTTGAGAAAGCACAGAGAGATGGAAAAATGGCATGAAAGAAGTCCTCTGAGGTCTCCTTTCACAGAGATTCCATTTTCTCAAGAGGGAGAGAGGATCAGTGTTTCTCTGTGTGCATTTCCATGGGCCCATCCTCAGTGGCTGGTCTCTCAGAGGATCAGGGGAAAGTTGGGCCATTCCTGTCATGGCCATTGATGCTGGCATGGTCTTAGCTAGATAGGGCTTGCCAACCATGGCAACCGTCAGGCAGTTTGATGAGCCCGAAATGGCCTTGTGCATGCTTATCTGTACTGAGGTCCTCACTCTCTCTCTGCTCCTAAATTTTTATAGGCATGTTAGGAACAATTGGAATGTAAGCTTCTGTTTTGGGAAACATGCTTCCCCCTTAACTATAGTTCCAGGATCCCAAATTTATCAAGACATTTGTCCTTGTAACCTTGTCTATTTGTAGCCTTGCTTTCATTTACACTTTCAGGACTTAAATTTGCAAACCACCCCCAGTATTAACTGCTTCTGCCAAGCCTCGTATGCTCTCGGAAGATTCCTGTTTGTTTCCACTCAGCCTTTGTGAGTCCTTGACATATTCTCACCCCCAAGGCTACTCTTCAGCTCACACTGTAGCTGATGGTGAACTCCTCCTTTCTCCTACTGGCACCACCTCCTTTCAAAACCCTCATCATTGAAGTCACATTGCTCTTTGTGCAGGGAGCGAGGGCTTTTCAGGTTGCCACGGCATTAATAATGCGCCTGAAGCTGAGCAGATGGAGCAGGGCTGTTTGTGCAAATAAAAGCGGCATGTCCAGAAAACAGCAATTTGCAAGAGCTTACACTGTGTTCTGGTGAGTCTCACTTTGATGGAAGGACAATTATAAGAGGCATTTTTCCCATTGCAGAGGAGAAGGGGATTCCTGCAGCAGCCCAAGCATGGTCCCCAGGTGGGTTCTGCATTCACATTACACTGTGTTTGAGGCTTTATGGTTGAGGTGACATCACCAGATGACTGTGATTCCTCTGTGCTTGCTTGTTGAGGGAGGTAGACTTGGAGAAGGATCTGTCTAAAAACAGGCTGAGCATCAGAAATGAGAAGTGCAGTCCCAAATGCTGTGTATAGATAGCACTGAATCTGCTCAGTGAGTAGCATCTACACAGGTAAAATACTGAGAGAATTTTGACACAAGTCAGAGTGTTTCACTACCCTGTTGTCATTGAAAGCTGCTTCTGTGGGGATAAGAGCACAGGTGTGTCAGAGACCAGGGAAATACTGCCCACCATGCAGCCTGCATCTGGAAGGGCCAGTCCATCATGGGAAGAGCTGCCAAGAGTTTTTACTTTGCTGTTCTCCCTCTGCAGAGCGGTACAATGGTTTAACAAGTTAAGCCTCTGCTGAAAGTTGCATTTTTTAATTGTTTGTTGTTTTTAAACATCACATTTCTACATTAGCTTTCAACTTAAAACCAGTTTTTTTAGTTGAATGTCCTGTTGAGCTGGAGAGAGGAGCAGAGAAAAGCTGTTGCTTGCACAGAACATCTTAGATTGACCTGGCCACTCGCATTCCCATCTCTGCAGTGACTAAAGCCTGTGCTGCACTGGGAACCAGACATAGTACCGAGCTGTCTCAGTAGCAGAGGGGTCTTTACAGGAGTTTCATGTGGCTCCCTGGGGCAGGGCTGTCAGAGGAGGGAGCTGGCTCATCACAGGGAATCTGGCAGCAGGGCATGGGGGGCACCATGACCAGCTCCCATGGGGAAATGTGGAGAGCCTGCACACTTGCTGGGTTCCACGTATTTAGCCAAGTGTTCCTTCTTCACTTCCATTCCTTAGAGGGCTTTTCTTGGCACTTCTGTCCATCCCTCTCTAAAGATACTGGGTCACTTGGGGAAAAATCCCAGTTTCAAGACCAGCCCCAATGAAGGCAAATTATTCTTGGCTGTTTAAGAAATAACATGGATTTTGGTTAGAAGCACTGTTCCCTGGAGCTTTTTTTTTTTCTGAAAATAAAAATAATATCTTTCTGCTAAAGGTAACAGTGCATGTTTCCAGGAGAAATATAGGGCTGATGTGTTTGTTCATTTTTTTAGAAAGTAAAGCTGCATATTTAAAAACCTGAATAACCTCCTCATAGGAGCCAAGACTTCAGTGAGGTGACTCCAGGTTTTAAAGAAAAGGGCAGTGCAGCTGCCTGAAACAAGAAGGGGTCTCGTGGCTGAAGACCTGGTTATTTTTGGTACTAGCTGTTCCTTTCCATCGTGGGGGGTGTTTTCAGACATTGCTGCAGTTTGCCGTAGTTGGCACAGCGTGGATGGGTCAGGCCTTTCCCCTGGCTCAGGAAAAGCAGGTTGGGGTGCACTTCCTGGGCTCACAGCCAGCCAGGGCTGGGGTCCCCTGGGGCTGGGGTCCCCTGCACTGCTCCCTGGGGCTGCAGTTGGGTGGTGGGAGCAAAGCCAGGCCGGGGTCCAGGCACTTTATCCTGGACAGGCACGGCCACGTGGATCCCCACTGCTCCACCACACATGGGATGTGTGTGGTTAAAACAGAACAGGTCATATGAAAGGTGGTCTGAGGGGCCAAATAAGTGCTTACGGAGCAAAGGAAAATTGTTCCAACTGGGAGGGGAAGGGAGAAAAAAACCTGCACAGACATTACTTTCCCTACGGGGCTGCCAGTCACCAGCCCTTTCTGCAGGGGGAAATACTGTGCCTTTGGAAAGGGATTTGAATGATTAAATTACTAGTTAGTGAGATCCTATGGGACCTGGTAACACTGCCTAGCATAAAAATTGTCTTGTTGAGAGATTTTTATTTTTGCCCTGTTGGAATTTTTTCCTTTGACATGTCACATCCAGCTGCTTCTCCAGATGGAGGCAAGGGAGCAGTTGCCAACGCCCCCTGGGACCAGGAGAGGGATGGGAATGATTATGCAGGAGCCACTATAGTGCAGCTGTTCAGCTGCAGGCATGAGGGACTTGGGCTCCCTGGAGCTGCTAGGCTGCTCAGCCACAGCTCCCACTGTCATCCCCGCACGCTCTGAGGCCCCACCGGATGGCAAGGCTGGTCACTCAGCAGCTGGACACCTGGCTTGTGGCCCCTCGGAAAGCCTGTTTGCCGAGCTCCAGCTGGGAGGCTGGTATTTTTAGAGGCACAGTATCTTTGCTGGCTCTCCTGGGTTATTCTGTATTCCAGCTGATCTTAGGAAGAAAAATGAAAAAAATAAGGAAACTATGAAGTTCTAGAGAACTTTCCCAGATGCTGCTCATGTTTTCCATAGTATGACTTCTGATGTCATACTATGTAGGGAAGTCAGTAGGATTCAATCTGTCTGGGGAGCAGAGGGGTATTTTATCTAGAATGTTTTCTGTTGTTTTAACTTCCCATCAGGGACCCCAGCATGGCACACAGGGTCCAGCAGGCATTGGCAAGCCTCCCTTGCTCATCCAGAGCTATTTGGGCATGGTCAGTGTGCCAAGATAGTGCAGTTCCCCTTCAACTTGATCCTGTTTCATCCTTATGGTTCCCAAAGGGCTAACTTCAAGGCGAAACTTCCTCAGAGTTTCCTATCAGTTTTTACCTGTCTAATCTGGTAAAGGCTTGCATTTCAAAGGATGATAATAACCTTTCTACCACAGAACATTGATACACAGTTATATCATGCTCTATGTATCCAAGCTGGTTAACACTCTTATCATTCTCAGCACCTTCTGAGAACAGGACCTCCATCCCCGAGACGCTTTCAGAGGCAGAAGAGGTTCCATTCAAAATTCTGCCTTTGCATCTGGGTACGTGAATTTTGTACTGAAATCCAAGACACAGAGAAAGGGGTGAGGGCAAGACAAAGCTTGCAGTGATCATCCAATCTTCAAAGCCAATAGGCTTTCCTTTTGCATTCCTGATAAGGATGCTGGAGGACACAGAGCTGCTGAGCAGCAGGGTTATCTGAAAGTTACTGAGCTCAGGTGTTAGGATCAGTCTTGCAACCTTTCTCACACTGAATAGTTTTTATTCATTTGTGTCTCCCCTTACATTCTGTAGGCTGAAGATGGCTTCAGCTGGAGACAAGCTTAATTACAGAGAGGCACCTGAAGCCTTTAGGACTGTGACAAAATTACTTGCTATTTCCAGATCTCTTTCCCTGGCAATATTTTCCCTTTGACTTTGATTCCATATTCTGCACCACATCAAATTTTGCTTGTCCAGACTTTACAGGTGCCTCTCCCCTTTGATTTAGCTTGATTGCAAATCAAACATGTCTCTGGTTTCTGCTTGCAATGCTTTCCTATGAATTTAGGCCCAGCCTAGCCTGGATTTCTCCTCTCTGGCACTGCAGGCAGGAGGTTAAGGACACATGAAAACCTGTCCTCACTCTGTTTCAGGCTGCCACATTTTTAGTGTATCTTGTCTCCTCCGTTGACGTAGTAGTAGATTCTTTTCAGGTCACTTTGATTCATCTTCCAGCATTGCACCATCTGAATAAAGTTATGGAAACCGTTCCTGGGGTACGACACAAGATTCTCATTTGCCGGGAATCAGCTGAAACCCACGGAGATCTGCCAAGCTGCACTCAGCCGGGGGACCTGGCTCTGAGGCTGGAATTGCATGAGAAGGGTGGAATGTGGCAAATGTATGTGGATATGGACACAGATGGTACTAAAAGCTCAAAACTTCCTTTAGCCAAAGGCACTTGACAAACAGGACAGCTTTGCTCAGCCTATCTCGTAATATTTATGTGTTCTACATATGTGAGATGTTCCAAACTTTCATCTCCAAATAGCAGGAACAGAATGAGTAGCGCTGCCAGCCGAAGGAAAATTAAAGTAAATCCCCAAAGAAGTGATTTATAGGATGTAAATCACTTACAATAATGAATTTAATCCTGTCAAACAAGTTCTTCATTATAATAACTTAACAGGCATCTGTTGATTTTTATATCAGATCATAAATGCAGTCTCTGCAGTTTTATAAAAGCATTTGTTTACAAATGGTGTTAGAAACTGTTTGACAGAGTAAGTCTCATCTTCTAAACGAAGGGCAGATCTCTGCATTCTTTTTAAATTTGGAAGTATCAAGAGCTTGTGAGCCTGCCCTCTCTGCCTGCCTGTGACGTGAGCCAAGCAGGCTCTGTAAGCAGTGTCTCTCGTGCTGTGACTGTAACCAGTGCACATGTAATCAGATTGTACAACTTCATGTGCAGCAGCTCAGCGAGCACAGACCCGTCCAACCGACCCCAGCAAAGGGGGATGTCTGTGTGTGGTGGGCAAATAAGTAATTAGAATGCTGAAAGCTACAATTAGAAGTTAGATATTTATTTAGCAGGATTTGCTGTGATGTGCTAATCCCTTTCTTAGTACAGAAGAATATTTATTTTCTTCTGTACTTAGTGTCTAGCTTTGAAGTTGTTCAATAACATCTGCTGGTGACCACAGAAGATGTTATAATTCTGGTACATGAATTGCAGCTTAGGCTTCATCTGAGGCTCTGTTAGAGGCCCTGGGTCTCTGTCAGTTCTCTGGTTCAAATCAACTCTTTTCCCTCTGAAGACCCCAGCCCTTAAGGCACTGGATAAAGATCTCTTGTTTTTGTACTACACTAATTAGTTATTTTAATGAGGGTTTAATTACCTGCCTGCCTAAAACACTGTTTACAGTGTCAAGGGAAAACTTTAAGTAAAGAGAAGGAAAAACAATTTAAACAATATAAAAGCCCATCCCCAGTTCCTAATCAAACTAAGCACAAGCAAGTTTTGAGAGTTAGGAATGGTCTGGTTCCCGTATGGCTGTTGTGTCGGCTTATCTTCATCAGGATGCAGAAACAGATCTCAAAAGAGCGAGTAGGAACACAAATATAAACAACATAAGGAAAGCAACGTGGATGTGCTTGGATAAATAGGCAACAAGCAGTGATTTTTCTGCCTATTTCTCTGAACTCAAAGTTCTGAATAAGGTTTCTGTGCAAACGAGGAAGCCGGGTGTGGAATTTTAGTGGAACCTGAAGTCACAGCTCGGGGTTCCATCTGCCTCTGAGGTGTGTTCCCCATCACCAAATTTCATCATCAGTCTCAAGAGCATTAATGATTTATTTGTTCGATATTTTTTAACCTTGATTTTTGATTCAGCAGTTCCTCTTGCATATCCCCTCCTTTTGTACTCTCTCCTATATTTGTCTGTTTATAAAGTTAGTAAAAGGTGACATTTTGAGTATTAATGTTTGTGTATATTCACATTCATCGTATGATAATGGACAGCATTCAGGATGTGCTGGATGTGATCCAAAATCCTGCTGAAGTCAGTAGGCTTTCAATTAGACCCTGAGCTGTGAATGTGGTCTACCTTTTCACAGAAAATGCTGAGTAGCTGACTCTAGCTTGTTTCATTCAACATGTTATACTTTCTTCTATAGCTGTTGAATTTCTTTCCTTTTTTGACATGCATGAAGGACCTTCATTGTGATTTGGTTAATATTTCCTTCTGCTGCCTGGAAGTAAGTGCAAATACAATTTGAGTGTGTTCAGCAGAGTAGACGTGAAGCAGCATTTGGCTTCACATGTGGAGTTTGTTCATTTCTCGGGGCAGACTGAACATTTTCCTTCAGCTTTTTCTTTCTGTGCTGCAATTACAAATCAAATTTTACTGAAAAAAATAACGTTACCTTGAGAGTTTGTGTCATGTTGAGGGAAGTATCTATAATCTGCTGTTAACTTAAATGGATTCTACCACGAATACAGAATTTATTTAAAGTTGATATGTAACAAACTGATTTGTCTTGACAGACTGACTTGTATAGCAGCTCATCATCCAAGTGGTTCCCACTGTGGCATCACTTGGGTTTAATTATAAAAAACTGTATTGAACCATTGAGAATGGAAAATGTTGGCTTAAGTAAAGTCTCAAATCCCAAAACATCTCTAAAAAATTAAAATATCTGAGTTGACATGGGAAGATTCGCATGCACAGAAGTGTTCCTGAGGTTTAGACCTCACTGATCATCTGTTATACTCCCAGGAAGCTTTTTTAAATGTTTAGGTATAATTAGTTTTCTCAACTGGGTACAGGGAGTGAATTCCAAAGAGAAGTCTGATGCACAAGCTGAATTATATTAAATACCAGGCAAAGTAATTTTAATAGAAGCAACCAAGAAGTGTTGTTCCCTACTGTGCAGCCCTTGGTGTTCAGTCTGGACAGTGTTCCTCTGGCAAGGGAAAAAATTCCAGGTTTCCTGCTGACAGAAGGAAAAATACTAACTGTTGCTGTAGGCAAGTTGCCATCACACATTATTTCTTATGAAACATGTTTTTTGTGGTTTGATTTTTGAGTCATGACATTTTTAAGGAGAATGGAGGGTGTGACAGGGTAGCAGGATGGGTAGTTTGTATGAGGCTCACCATCACACTGCCAGGCTCCACGCCAGCTTGTTGGGTTCTGTTTCTTACCTGTCACTTGCCTATGGCTCATGAATCACTTGCTTTAAGAGGTATTTTATAAATCCCCCACAACAGGTGTCTAAAGCTAGATTCAAGTATAATAGGGGTTTATTTGGGTTTGGTTTTACTCTAATTGGTTTTTCTCAGTAGCTTTAGGTTTAGCAAGCCCCTTAATTATGCATCATCACCTGGAGGCTCTTCTAAAGGTTATCCCCAATGCTTTAGTCATGGCTTTGTATGTAACGTATGCATTATGTATGTAACCAGCCCCAATTCCTGGCTCTTAAGCCCAAATACTTTGGTTACTTATCTCTTTGCATATAGTGTATGTGTGTGTATATAGTAAACCAAGCAGTATGATATATATCAAGTTTAAAAAAGAAGAAACAGCATCAAAAGCATGTACCAAGTTGGGAAATATGACTCAAAATTAAATACTGATATGGCTACAACTTTCTGTATATGCACAAACCTCACTGAACATTACCAGAAGGCCAGCACCGGGGCTGTAATCTTACCAGTGCTGAAAGACTCACCTTGGCCAACCTACACTTGCAGCTCTGTATGTAAGGGATGTCTGCATAGGTTCTCAGTCATTATCTTTTTTTTCCCCTTCACCGAGCACCTTTTATTCCTGGCTCCCCAGTTTTTGCTTTGCATAGGTGGTTAAGGTAGGGATGTCAAAAGCATCAAGTTGTGTTCTTGGGAGGCAGGTCAAGGAGGGGGGCTGGCGGCAGCGGGACGTGCCGCGGGCTGCGGGAGCTGAGCACGCGTTCCACATGCACGGTCACAGACGGGGAGGCTGGAGATCCCAGGGAGGCTGTGTCAGGTCATGGATAAATTATTGAAGATACATAAAACAATAGCTGAAATTAACATTTTGCTGTTTTCAAAGGTCACTTTCAGTTGTTCTTTCTTAACTTTGTGTGCCTTGCTGGGTTGTGAAATGTAGGGTAAGTAGGTATGAAAGGGCAGCGCTTGGGAAACCTTTTTGGTGTTGGTAGCCAAGATTTTGCCAGCTCGTTATAGGGTTGTGTATTGTATATTCAGTAACCTGCCTGAAGTGAAAAAGATACACAGGAATTTTGCTGTCCGCATTTAGCTACTGCTATCTCTGCTTTTGTTTGCTGGATCTGAAAGTCAGCCCTAAAAAAGCTTTTTGTACAGTTTAGTCCACTACTTGTCTTCTGAAACTGGTACTACTTGCCTTCTGTCTTTCTGTAGTAGTGACCTAGTAAGAAAGAGCCAAAAAAAGAGAAGAGTTACTAAAAAAGTTACATTGCATTTCCTAATGCTTTGCAACAGGCTTCCACCAACTGAAGGTCCAGAAACCTAAACCAAGCCTGTGTGATGTGTGAACTGACTGCTAGTAATGCTGTATCGGTGAGGTGGCAATTTCCATGACTTATCCAATGTTCTGTGGAAAAAAACTGTAGCTGAGTGTTAAAATTGAATAAAGGTACCTTTAAACAGTAAAGAAATTAATTCCAGCACTGTTGCCCAATTATCAGAGTTATTCTCATTGGCTCTAAATTTACATTTCCCTTGACAAAAACATGCACAGGTAACAGATGAAAATGTCTGATTTGCTGTTTTGGATACAGTACCAATTAATTACAGAAAATCCTACTATTTCAGACCTGCCTGCCGTGAGAGGAGAAAAGGATGTTCTTATTTTGATTTGCTGTTATTTAGGAGGTTTCAAAAGGGAATGGCCCTTCATTTTTCATGTTCTGTTCAGGTTGGCCGCTGGTACTGGAGTGTACAAATGTTGTATAGGAGCCCATTTTGCCCCTACACAGAAACTGAAAAATCACTGCTTTGCCATACCCTGATAATCATGTACTGCCATGGCACCCTCTCTCTCACAGGCTCCTGGTGCTCTGGTACCTTCTGGAACTAGCCCAGCACCACCTTTTAATCCTTTGTAGGGAGTATTCAGAGCTTAGGAACTTGCCTCTCTGGGGCTCTCAGGAAGCACAGTACTGGGCACAGCCACTTAAAATCCACATTAATGTACAGGGTGCTGTGTACCTGTTTGCTGGGGAGAAGGCAAAGTGTGTTCACTGCTCTCCGTGCCTGCCAACAGAACCACACTGAAAGCCCAGTCCTGTAAGAGGATGCCCCAGAGTTGGGCAGGGTGAGCCTGATGTGCCATCAGCAGCTGCAGACAGAAAAGACTGGTACTGTTTGAGGGGTTTGGCTTAATGGAAAAGGGCACAGATTGGATGCCACCATCAGTGAGACTGGAATATGTGTGTCAGCCTTTTCAGCAAAACAGCCCTTGGCAGCTTCCCCGGTTGGAATGTGATTCAGCTACTCATGATGCTTAAAGGTGGTAAATACTCAGTAATAAGCAAATGGGAGTTAATTTCTTAGAGGGACTCAGTTTGGGTTGGCAAATCTCTGTTGCTTCTAAATGGCTAAATCTCTTTTTTTAAAGTCAGGCAGTAATTTGGGTTGGTTTCAGCTGAAAGTTGGTATTTCTGCGGGCAAGGGATGAGCCCAGGTTTCGGAATTACATGTTGCAGCCTACCACTAGCTATCAGTGTGGCTAAGAAGGGCCTGGAAAATTTCTTTCACTGGGCTCCAGAGGGACTTGCCAAAAAGCCACACTTTTCAGACAAAACACTGAGTATTACATCAGTTCGAAGGCATGCCAGGCTGAAACCTCCAGCACAAACAGGCTGACTTAAGCATGGCAAGGTATCGGGTTACACTGGGATCACAGAGCTGTCATCAGCTGTGGCAGACTGAGGCACTGGGAATGCTTCTGTAATGACCACGGGCACCAGTGCTCTCGGGCCTTAGAGAGAACAGGAGCTTGTTTGGGAGGGCAGAGAGCTATTGAAGAGGTGTAGGGTGAAGAGATACATTTCTGCATTTCTTGGCACCCTTTGCTGAGGGGATGAGGTTTTTTTTTTTTAATTCTTGGTGCCATTTGCAAAAAAAACCCAAAAAACCGACAAGGACATGGTTTTTAAAATATAATTAATAAATTAAATATCCTTCCAGAGAAAGTAAATATAGTTGAGTAAACATTCACTCAGTTGCTGAGAGACTCTACCAACAGGACTGAAAAAGTGCCAATACAGAGGAATACGGATACAGGACCTATCGAAGCTTCAATTCAGATTTAGTAGGTGCTATATAATTATGGGACAAGGAGACAGTCCTGAGCCCTAAAGGCCCTAATAGCAAATGTTCATCTGAAAGACAGGCAGCAATCACAGCATCAGTGATATTAAAACATACACTGATATGTTTTAAAAAGTTCATCCCATGCATGAGAGGAATTACGTGGGTACCTGTGCAAAACATGCCTTCCCTTGGTTCCTCCTGGATGCCTGAGTGCTTCAGACAGGATTGCTTCAGAGTACACTTGTGACCCTCACCTCTACCACTGGTGTCTGAAATATTCCACTGTACCCTAAAGACAGGGACACTCCATGCTTTCTGCTGAACTCCTGGACAAACATTTCCCCTGGAGCTGCCCCTATCCAATGTGTTTCGGTGAGCTTGGTTGGGAGGTTCAGCTCTAAGGTTCCTGCTCATGTTATACTCAGTTTGCTAGCAGGCAAGCTGGGTGGCAAAATCAGTTTGAGGTAAACTAAGGTATGTGTTATAGCACCCAGGAAGATCAACTGCTGGAACATAGTTTTGAGAGGAACAATGGAGTCTCATTTTTCATATACCCTTCTGGAAGGTACGTATTATCAAAATGCAAGTTATGGTGCTTCTTGTGATGCAGCTGATGAAATTTAGCTGTCTTGAAAAGTCTTGGTCAGCCTGGATGGCCCACAGGCACTTCTGGAGTCAAGGTTTCTCCAGCTGTGGAAGCATCACACAAGTGGGGACATAGGCATTGTTGTTAAAAGCTTCTTCTCAGAGGTGCTGTATGTTCTAGAATCTGGAAGAGTCCATGAGACAGGCTGGGTCTGAAAGACTTGTGTGGGAGGATGAGCATAATATAACGCTCCAAAAGAGCTTCCATTACTGCTTTAGAGGGGAGTGTAGCAGCTCTAACGGTTCCTCTTCCTGCACAGCCTTGAGCATTCAAACTCACGTTATCAGTACAGCAGGGAGGACTGGTTGCAAGCCTGATCCAGAAGATCCTTGCTCTTTATGACACATGCCACAGGACCTCCATGTCAGCTTCTACAGGAAGGAGATACATGGAGGCAAACCTATTTATCGGGGACATGATGCTTCTCCTTTCCAACAGCTACTGAGCCCTGTGGGGTTTGGTTTACAGGAACTAGTGTTCTCTGAAGCTTTTCTTCTCTGAGCAGCATTGCAATGTTTTTGTGATGCATCAATGTTATCTGTGGAAATGCAATTTATTACTACCATCAACTTTTGAAGAAACAGGAGGTTTGTTAAGAAAATGGAGTGGAGCTATTAAACTGATGAGCAATCTGCTTTACCAAAGTGATGTAAAATCCTTATCAGCAGCTTGTGGTGAGCTCCTGTACCATATGGCAGCACTCAGGAGAACAAGTGCATTGACTGGACTCCATCAAAACCCCAAGAAGGTAGTTGCTCGTCTTCCTGCCTTAATGACTAGTTATGTTCTACAACGTGAAGCACTGGTGTCCAACATGCGTTGGGTGACCCTGCACTCTGGTGTCACTGGTTTTCAGGAGGAGCAGGAGGCTGCAGAGGTGGAGCTGGTAAGGCAAAGCTGAAATCCCTCAAGTCAGACCAAGTCAGACCATTTTCTCTATGGGTCTGGCAGATTTCACTTCCATGGCAGAGATGCTCCCTGGGTTTGTGCTCCATGGGTTTGTTTGCAACTGTGTGTCTTTGCCATTTTTACCAGATGGAAGAGAGGGTCTTGGGGTGTGACTCAGCAGACTGCGCTTCTTGAGTTGCACTGAAGTTATTCATAGGTGGGGGTGATTAATAATAAAACTGAGAGTTTTCTGACTTAGTGGACTGTGCTGAAATATTCTTCAGTATTGCAGAAGCAGTTTGTTGAATGATGTTAACCACACTTTGCTGGTTCTGTTGCAGAGGAGGAAACCCCTTTGAGTAGAAAAAGGGTTACTTTATAGGGTTGTGAATACTCCCCAGGAACACTGGCTGCAGATTGAGTAGAGGACAAGGAATGCCAAGCATAGGGGCATGAAAGTCATGTATTTTTAACTCAATCAGTTAGTGCAAAGTCTGGGATGGAGGAACTGTTTGGGTTTTGTGAAAGAGTAACTCTCATTTGAATTTCAACTCTGGATGAATTCACACTCTTTTACTGAACTGCCTGCTGGCTTTTGGCATTGTGCCCTCAGGATCTCTGCATATGTTTATGTGATTAATAGTTTGAATTTGACTCTAGCTATTGCTGAGTTGAAGCACAGTAACACAAAGACTAGCAATAAAATATTGTTGAGCCTCTTTAAAGATCACATAGCAGGCCCTCAGATACGGAATCAGGTTTCCTAAGATATGGGTGTATGTATGTAAATTCTCTCTTTTTATTTCTATAAAAAGTTTTCATGTGATTTAGGCAAAACCTTGGCTCGGGGGTAAAGTACCTTACTTGGTAATGCTGGAGATCGTATGCCAGCTGCACAGTTTCTAACATGTTCGCACTGGTCAGACTCAAAGCTTCCAGCTCGTTTCTTCAGGGTTAAGTTTTTTGAAGTGTTCTCATCTTCCCCACCAAGCTCCCCCAGGGCAAGTAATATTTTGCAGTATGTGGGAATTGGAGTGATATGTCTTTAGCCAAGTTGTTAGCTCTATTGTTTGTATGCATTGGATTGCCTAGGAAACCATAATAATCTTGTTAAAATAAAGATTTCATCTTTCTGTGGTGTTGGGGCTAGTTCAAAAGTCATGCTAATACTGGCGGCTCATTAGAGCACATTAATTTAGGCTGTCTCACTTTGTGGGGAGAAGGATGAGTGCCAGCACCCCACGGCCCTGCCCTGCTGAGCTGGGCACCAGCTGCCCATGGCAGCCCCACAGTCGCTGTGGTACAGCAGAGCTGGGCACCAGGGCAGACCATCTGCAGCCTTGTGCAGATGAAGAGAACCCTGCAGAGAGCCCTGGGTTCGCATCTCTCTTTCAGGACTGGCCAAACTAAGTTTGTGCAGTGGCAGCTCCCAAAGACACAAAGCCAGCTGCAGCAGTCGCCAGCTCACAGCTGCCTCTCTAAAATCTTCTGTGCCCAGAAGGATTGGAAGTGGAAACCCCAAGGAGGTAGTTGCTCATTTTCTTGCCTAATGACTAATTATGTTGTATTGCAATGTGAGGCATTGGTGTACAGCATGCCATGGGGTCCACTCAACTTGTCCAAGTGGCTGGGGCTGGTATGGCCAGACCCACCTTCCAATGCTCAGGATGCTGACAGACTGTAGGTGGCTGTTCCTCCTCTCTTGGTCATAGCTGTTAATTTTAGATTGCATCAGGTCATTTGTACATATGTAGTTAAGAAATAAAACCAAAGCGTTGACCTCTGTTGACATCCAGCAGCTCCTTCAAACAGCTCCATCCTCCCTTCTCTTCCCTGGTTCTTAATTTGCACTTTAAAGAGCGGGCTGCTGCTCAGAAGGCAACTGAGTTGCTGATGGAATAAAACCTGTCCCAGTTTGAAGATAATCAACAAAGTTGGTCCATGAAACAATTTTTAAGATATGAACAAGATCAAAGCATTATCAGATGTGGACACCAACAGACTAGGCTTTGATAATTTAATCTACCAAATTACCAATTTTAGGGCATTTGATTTATTATTTCTGCAAATTAGGGGCCAGATGCTGCTGCGCTTTCTTAGTTTTTAATCTCTTAAAAATAGAAACGATTACTACAGGAGGAATGTGCTGCTCAGGCAGACTGATGCTGGTTAACCCTTTCTTTAAAGCTCTTTAATTGCAGTTTGCTGTGCCTTTCTGTGATAATATAACCGTGTGCTCAGTGTGGTAGTTCCATAGAGGTGAGCCCATGGGAGCTGCCTGGTGCAGTAGTAAAGTCATCATGGTCTTGGCAACTTCTTCCTTTGGTTTATACTCTTCTGTCTCATATTTTTCTGCTCTTACTTCTGCTCTCAGCCCAAGTGTGTCCATCCTGCATTTTCACAGTCTTTTCATTTCAGCCTCTCTCTGTTGCCTTCAGTGCATCTCCTCATCCTCCTGTCTGGTCTCATGTCTACCTCCTGCTCCTACTTTTCCCACCTCCAAGGAAATCTGTATCCACTGCCCCATACTCTCCTGCCTGAGAGGAATGAGCAAGGTTTGTGTCTGTGGTGCAGTGGGTTGAAGGAGGAAGAGGAGTTGTGTGGGCTGGTGGGTGGGATCACTGCAGCCTTGGGAAGAGGGGCTGTGAGAACAGTGCTGAGGGAACCAGCCGGGGTGTCAATAACCATCTCCACCCAGGTCTTCAGGGCATCCTCCAACGTGGTGGGAGGCACTGCGTGGACTGGTGCCTCTGCAGTATTCTCTGGAGAAAAGATAATGAATCTGGCACTGCTAAAGGCTGTTCACTTTATGCCTCTGGGTGGAGGAGGCTGGATTATGTGATGGGCAAGTCTGTGTTTTTGTATTTCTGATGGGATTAAAGAGCTGGGGTTTGACCTGGACGCTTCCAATGCTTTGGGCTGTTTGAAAAACCTCGCCTGGGGAAGGGAGGTGTCTTCAAGTGGCTGAGAGTTTTCTGTTATGTAAAATAATACAGAATAAGCTCTTGTGTTATAAGTATGTTTTATTGTCTATATTTGTTACGCCTAAATTAATTCAGCATGTTTTCAGGCCAAGAGAGCCTAGCTGAGCCCTGCCAGAAGTCAGCAGCAAATTTGGTAGTAGATACATTCTTTTCTTTCAGCAATGAAAACACATTAAAGATCAGGAGGAACAACCTCCAGAGGAGAAATTTCATCCTGGAAGGGAGACTTGGAAAAATTTCTAACTGTGGGGCAGAGAGCCTGGGAGAAACACATCTCCTGCTGCTGCTTTGCTCCCTTCCCAGTCTCCTGGAAGCTGGTGTTAAAACACTTTTTCCTCTTCTGCTGACAAGTACTTATTATGTCCTGATTCTTGGTGAGGGAAAGTTTGGAAGTGAGCATTTTTGTTTCCCATTATCAGTGCAGGCCTTTCCCCAACTACACACTACCCAGCACCCCCCTACCAGGTAATCTGTTTGGGATTTCACCCCATGCAAGCACTGCTATCAGGTGGTGACAGGCCAGTGTATCACCATGCAGGTGTGACCTTGCAGAAGGACAGGCACCAGCACACTGATTTGTTGCACCAGCTCAGACAGAAAAAGGGAATTACTGCATCCTGCAGCATTGCAGCGGACACCAACCTCTGAGCAGTGCTGTTTTAACAGTGGATATGGCCCAACATGCAGCCTCCTGCCATAAACCCAAGGCAAGTGGTGTGTTTTTCCGGGAAGTAAAGCATTCCTGCAGCAAGTATATCAGCAGGGACCCCCTGGCCTCCTTTATCTTCAGCTATTTTGGACTCAGTGATCTCAGAGGTCTTTTCCAACCTTAAAGATTCTATGATCTGCTCTTTTCATCTGTCTTCCAATTATCAGAGGGCAGAACCAGGGAGATATCACTGGGTAAATGTGATCCACTTTCCTCTTAGCAGGAACAAGACGAACCTAGAACAAAGCACTTGTTCAGCACAACACCTCTGTCCTTACATCACTGAAGAGTGTCACTGAGCTGGTGCCTCTGTTTGTACCAGCCATTCCATTTGCCCACCATCACTGCGAGCAGAATGGCACGAGGACTTTATTCAACCACATCACCATAATTGGCAGCGAGGGATTCTGGGTTTTTGGGGGGTTGTTTGGTTTTTTTAATTTAAAAAACCCCAGATAGTTGATAGGCCTTTAGAGTCAGTCTTACCCATTTGTCAAACACACATAAAAATAACAACCCTGCTGGTTTTTGAGACCTCAAGGGAGCTGCCTGAGCTAAAGCCCAGCACAATGGAAGGTAACACCAATGGAATGCCTGACAGGGTTTCACAATGTGAAGACCAAATGATTAACCACCCCAGCTAATCATCACTGGGCTCTGGCAGCCTGTGGCTAAATGCCAAGCTGCTGGGTTTTATATAGGAGGAGCTGCAAACTGTATATGGGCTGATGAGGGAGCTCTGCTGCAATATCATCCCTTGGTGGGGTGGGAAAATGTATGGCCCGTTCCTTCATGGTGGTAAGAAGAAGGAAAGCCCAGACATACCAGCTCAATTAGCATTCAGTTTTCTGTATATCCACAGCAGTAAATTAACCAGAGATGAAGGCCTGAATAAGTTTGGGGTTTGCATCAGGGTCCTCTCTCACAGCTGTCATGCTGCAGGAAGATTCCCTTTGCTCATGCCTGGAGGGGCAGCCACTGCTGGAATGGCTGGAGTAGCCATGGGACCCTTCATCACCATGATTTAGTGACTGGTTACAAGAGGGAATGCCACATTCTGCTGCAGTGGCAGTGCTGCAGGTAGCATGTAAAAGACTACAATTAGCTGGCATGGGGGTTGAGCATGTGATTTATAGTCCCATTAATAATAACCATTTATTTGTTACTGCAATATATCAACAGGGCTGCAATCCATCAGGTGGATACCGGAGGTGAAATTATAGATTATGGGTGTGGAGGAAACTGGAAAAGGAGGAAGGAATGATTTGTAAAACCTTCTGATCTTACATGTATACAAATTTTCCTGGAGGCAGTTTGGTGTCTATTATTTGATGTAGCAAGCAGCAATATACCCTTTGAGACACTGGGGACCTCTCACCTTTCATGCTTGCCACTGAAAAGCTTTTCCTCATGTTGCTGAGGTTGGAGATACAAAGCCACACCATGCACAGCCCCTTGAGCAGCAGGGGAGTTGATGTTTGATGGTGGAGGCAGGTGGAGGTGCAGCACTGCCTGGGGCTCAGCAAGATGAACCCTGGCGAACAGAGCTGCCGTGATCCCAGGTGCCCCTGCCCAGCCACAGGCAGTTCCCAACCCCAAGGCAGTTTCACCCTGCCAGTTATTTCCAGGTGAGCAATGAGTCTGGTGCCAGGGTTTGGAGACTGATCTGGGGCACTGCAAGTAGGGGAGCAGAATGTGAGGGGGGAGTGTGAGGCTCCCAGGGGATCTCTGCTTGTACCCGCTGCTGGCACTGCTGCCAAGAGAGCATTGCTGATGACCATGCCCTTCTTTCCTGGGCACAGTCTCACCAGCAGCTGTGACACACTCTTGGCTAACACGAGGGCACAGCCACAGCACAGGCCCTTTGTGTCGGGACTTGTTTGCTCTGCAGTAGCTGCAAGTTGTGTTTCAGGCACAAGCAGAACTGCAAAACCCCCGAGCACAGAGCTTGTCACCTGCCTGGGTCGGGGGCCATGGCAGGGCACGGTCTGGCCCCTGGTTTTCCCCTTCTCATTACAGCAGCGTGGAGACTGGGTGCTCTGTCAGCAGCAGCACAGAACAGTTCAAGTCAACACTACTAAAAATTACCATTTGAAAAACCACTTCTGAATTTGTCTGAAATGACATAGAGAATGTTTACAAGTGCTTTTTGTGTTAAACCAATAGCTGAATACACAGGCTGGCATTTCCAATATTCCCCCCAAATAACCCACACATCCCCCACCGTAGCCATGATACTGAAAAAGCACAAAACCCATGACAGGCAAAGGCAAAACAAAAGCAAAATACAAATGAAGACCCCAGTCCTACAAAGTTCAGTTCTCACAACTAGTTTAACTGATGTGACCTCTCCCAGTGACTCCTGTAAGACAACCAACATGCTGCAAATTAAGCACAGGCACAGATGTTGTTCCTGAAAACATCTATTTGTGGAACACATTATTTATAATAGGAAATGGCATCTATTTCAATTTAAGAAAAGCTATATATGCACAAGCAAGGATAATGGGTGTTTTATAGTCTAAACTGGAGTGGGTCTCGAGGTGAGCTCCCCATGTGGCTCTGCAGACCCAGCCTCCCTGCTCCTTGCCTTGAGGATGCTCAGTCTGTCAATCTATTGCCAAGTCTATCACTCTGGTAGTTTTAGTGGGAGCATTTTTTGCGTCACCAAGCCCTAGATCCACCTTCTGCAGTTTATGAAATCTTTTAAATGTAGAAGTAGAAATCCTGTGTGATAATCCTGAAATTCTTTTAGGAGTTAATGGCACCCAGTTGAGCCCTCTAAGACTGAAACAGCAAAGAGGAGAGACTAAAACTGTGCCAATATGCGAAGAGAAGTTTCCTATTTTAAATTCTAAAAGGATTTAAGGTCTTGGAATCCAGTGGTTTTAGCTGGAGCCCTCTGCATGCTTTCCTGACCTCAACTAGAGATCGTGTTAACTCCTGAAGTTGCAGAAGTCCGTGAGTCTTAATATTAAATATTGCAACACTTCTGATTGCAAGCTGCCAGGAGCTGCCATGCAGCTTATGAGCCACAGGAGGGGAAGGCTTTTGTCTTAGCCATAAAATCATTATTTTTCCCTCCCTCACAGAAAATTTGGATGTAAATGCAGTATTCATACACGGACACTGCCAGCACCCTCTGTGGCCCTTGGGACAGAGTAAGGGCTGTGAGATTTAACCCCTTGGCTTTGTTTTTTACTATTGTGCTGATGAATTAATAGGTTACGAGAAGAAAAACCTTTAAGAAAAATATGAGTTCTGTTTTGAAAAGCTGTGGTTGTGTGTGCATTGTTTAAATCAATAGCTTTTTCTTACTAATGGAAGCACAATGAAGTAACCGTAAAACTCAGTATTGTGACGAATTGATATTTTTCATATCAAAACAAATGGAAATCTCAAAGGCTAATTGGATTAAATTGAAGAAGCCAATATTACAGCATTTTTATTTACCTTTATGTGTGGAAATTCAGTGTCATCTAATTTTTGCAACTTTTTTGTGCAATTTCATGTTTGTTGAAACCAGCACTTTCCAATCTTCTTCTTCCCCTGGGATAACCCAGTGTTAAAACCCTAAAACTCACATAATTTTTCAGTAAAAGCAATTACTGGTTTTGCTTTGTTTGCGGTGGAGATCAGCAGTACTTGATAGCCTATCTAAATTATCACAGATTCGATTTTTATGTAGTGTGAAATTATTGGAGAATCAAACTCTCCACCGTGGTAGATGACTCAAGATTGTAATAAATACTCTGGATGTACAATTGTACTATGTGTTCTTCATCCCTTCCTCTCATCTGCCAAACACTTCCTCAGGAAACAGTCAGCAAATGTGCCCCCCACATTCCCCAGCACTCCCTCTGTTGCCCAGAGAGCACTTGCAGGCAGGAGCAGAAGGAGCTGGGGTTTGATGGGTCCTTGGTGGCAGTTTCTGAGCAATAAAAAGCGGGTTTGTGTTGGAATAAGACCTTTGAAGTGAGACGACCTGTGGTGGTGTGCACTCTTATCTATGCAATAAATACATGACTTTTATATTCAGTGACACATGGTTACTTAAAGGCCTCTGAATTGCTGAGGAAAACTAGTTTAATTGAAGTCAAACATAAAAATACAAGACAGAACCAAATAGAAAGCAATTCAGTATATTCAGCTGATCTTACTCTGGCAAGAGGTTTATTTTTAACTTATGATTATGGATTTTTATAGTGTCACATCAACATAAAGGGCTTTTCTTCACAGTGAGAGCGAACAGAGGAAGTCCAAGTAAATGAGATCCAGTGTCCTCCAAGGAGGCAGTGGTAAACATGTTCTCAAAGATGGAAAAGTTCAAATATAAACTAACTATGCTTGCTGTGGCAAGAGAAAAGAATACATTGATTGTGTTTGAGAAGACAGCTGGTTGAAAATCAAAATCAGTATCGTTATTATCGTTATTCCCAAAGTCTGCCACAGTGATATTTCAGAAACCCATTCAAACCTTGGCACAGACAGACAAAAATAAATCTGATAGAGCTAACTCGGTTTAAAGTCAGACAGCAGAAGCCCTTTAGATACGTCAGGGCCTCAGTAGGAAAAGAAAAAAGGTGAGGGGGAAAAGGAAGGGGAACGTTTAGGGGAGAGGGTTCCACAAAACCTAATAATAATGACACCGGCTGTGGTTGTTCAAGTGAAACACCCAGGCAGGCAGGGTGGGATTCTCCCTGCCTGACTGCCACAGGAAGCCCATGGAGCCACTCCACTGTCTGTGCCTGGGCGTCCTCAGGAGCTTCAGATAAAATCAGTACAGAGGCATGAGTCCTGTGATTCAAGCTACACTTGTGTTCCAGCTAATTGTCATCCTGTTAATGAACACCAAATAACTTTGCTTTTAATAACAATACTTTTAGCATCATGGTCCAACTGTTAGCCTGAGTAAACCTTTAAAACAGCCTATTTTAAGAGGATTAGAAAAAGGAGTGCTGTTAGATCACACCAAGTGATAAAAATGCCAGGGGCTAAAACATTAATTAGACTTACTTAAAGCTTTCAGTAACACAACTGAAGTAAGTTCCGAAGTGCACACTCTGCTTTTGATAGTGGGTGTGTTCTTTCAAGTGGTCTCATTTAGTCATATAGCCCTTGTATCCAGAGGCAGAGGAGCAGGGAGGAAGGGTATGGCTTTCTCTGGTTAAAACTGAACTTGCATTTTTCTCTCCCCCTTGAAGCACAGCCTGTTGTGGTGGCTGAACAAAGCTGAAAATTCAGCAGATGTTCCTTTCCCTTCCACAGTCAGCAGGGAAGTCTAACACTAGTTGGGCTTGTACTAGGGTCTAACTGCTTTAGCAGAGAAGAGTCCACACCTGATCACTGAGATGTGTGTTGGTGTCTGATCAAGGGCCCATGAGAGACCAACTGCCCCATACTCTGTGCAGAGGAACTTCGCAGCTCGGCATTCCATTCACAGGCAAATGCAGGTGATTTTTGTTCCCAACCACTTTTATTCAGGTGCTTTCCTGTGCAATTTGCTGAATTAGAAATGTGTCAGTAAGGGTGTAACGAGTCCTGCCCAGCCTCCAAGGGTGGCTGTTAGACATGAGAAAGTAGTGCTACATAATTTAAAAAGAAAAAAAAAATCATCATTAATATGTTCTGCTTTAATATTGCTACCGATCAGTTCACTCTAAGGCAGTGCTTTAAGGAAACAGCTTTTGCTTTCTCATTTGTTGAGGATAAATTGATACAGTAGTTCCCAGAGCCATTTATTCAATAGATCTCTTATAAATAAGTTGCAGCTATTTGGCTTCTTGTTCAGACTCATTTTAGCTTCTTGTTCAGACTCATTTTAGCTTCTGGACATGCAGCTCCTCCATTCTGCCAATATTTTATGACCAGCTTTTCTTATTATTATTTTTTAACATATTGTGCAAATAGTTCCACGAGCACTAGAACTAATGAAATCTGTTTTTCTAGGGCTTTGTGTTTCATGCACAATTGACTTTCATGTCAAAGAAGGTGTAGGATCCCACTGAAGCTGTTCCTGGACTCAGTACATTTATGCTGGCTGTCCCCTCCATGTGTTCCCTAGGAGTCAGTAAGCCAAAGGCTTGCTGAGCCTTTCCCATGCAGACAGAAGTTCTTCACTCAGAGGGCGGTGAGGCCCTGGCACAGGTTGCCCAGAGAAGTTGTGGGTACCCCATCCCCGGCAGTGTTCAAGGCCAGGTTGGACGGGGCACTAAGCAACCTGGTCTAGTAGGTGACATCCCTGCCCCTGGAGGGAGCTGGAACTAGGGGATCTTTAAGGTCCCTTCCAACCCAAACCATTCTATGATTTTATGATCCATGACAGAATGCTGAGGGTCCCTCTCTTCTACCTGGCCTGTGCTTCCTCATTTCACAAGACTGGTAGGAGCTGTGTTCCTTCCATCTCATTCACTCTCTTTGATACTCTTGGTTTGAATCCACCAGCACATTCAGCCCCGTCCTAGAGGATGGACCAACATAGATAGGAAATGCTGCTCTTTTTTTCCCTTTCTTTTTCACTTGTTCAATCCGCTTGCACAGATTTCCCTGTGCACGTGACTCTTTCCCTCATTTCAGAGACATTACAGACACATTACATGCTGTGAGACTATGTGAGACTGCAGACAAAAAAACCTCACCAAGGAGCATCAACACCTCTGTCACAAACTGAACAGCTGCAAAGACCTTAAATGACTTGCCTGTTTTCAGCACTACAAAACATCAGTGGTTTGTATCACTGTAGGACACTGATTAAAATAATTGAAGCAGGAGCAAGCTTCTAAGTGCCAGGGGTTTCCTTCCCCAAGCATTTGTAATGAAGGGCAGGGAGGTGATCCCAGGAGCGTAACATGTTAATTTAATTAAAGGAAGGGAGACTGAAGGCTGAGACCTTCATGTGTCTTATCTAAGCATGTTCCACTGAAAAGAGACATCTCTGCATGACTAACAGAACTACCATGAGGTGCTGAAGGAGAACTTGGGCAGATGGATCCTGCAGAGCAACTCCTCTGTTGGTTATGCAAGTGAATGATAATGGCAAAAGATCAAGGCTATAGTGTCAAATGCTTCAAAGGGTGAAGGTTTGGTTATCCGTCATGTGAATTGCACGTGTGGGGTGTCTCCTGGCTTTGACTCATTGATAATGGTACACAAATGCCACCCCTTCCTTAGTCCTTATCCTTTTCTGTGTGCAGGATCCAGAGCTGTAAGCCCTGGAACATATCTGAGGGACACAGGGAGCTCTGAATGAAGCGAGATTGCCCTTCACCTTGCTAATGAAGAGTTGAACTACTTTTTCTCTCTTGAAAGAGACTATAGAGCGGCATAAACAGAAAGTTGCCAAGCATGTAGCTGAAATCAGAATTAAAAGTATAGGAAATCAGCTCCATAAGCTGTCGATTACGTGCAGCATATTATGTTCAGTGGCATTAATAGGGATTTCAGAAAAGGTAGTGTGAGCGCATACCCAGTCCTCCTCCAGGGCCCCTCCAGTTGCCCACTTCCACATCCATGGTGTTTTAGGGCTGGGAGTTACTCTTCAGCTCCCCCAAACACTGGTAAAGATCATTCAGTTTGCTTTCTCCTATTTAAACTGCACAGAGCAGTACTTATGTCCTTTTGAAAAGCTCACACAACCCAAAAATGGTTTCTCCAAGACACAGACTGGCTCACATGGAGGATATGCTCTGAGGAATGTACATCACTGCTAGTATTTTTTCCTGAGCACACCAGGAATTTTTATGGCTGTTTTACAGTCCACAAGTTAAAAGCAGAGTTCAGCTGAAACAGCTGGGTGGGCCATTGATCTGAACCCAGATGGAGCGTCCTGAGGGAATCAAAGGCAAATTGTTGAATTATCCACCACCACAACAGGCGTGGAAAAGTCAATATGTAGGATGGGCTCTCCTTAGCAGCGAGCCCTAATAAAAGCACTGCTCAGGTTGTAATGTTATCCATTGCCTCTGCCCAGGGCTGATGCTAAGCTGCATTTATTATTATTACTGTTGCAATGATAGTATAAGATATCTTTGTAGGTTTCCGTGGATTCGTTTACATGCAGAGGAGACCTTTGGGTCTCACTCACCAGAGTGTTTGTAAAGAAAAAGCTGGATCTGTGTCACCTGCACAAGCTGCCTGTTTCTGAGCTGGGTTATAACATGGTCTGCTTCACCCAGTCTGAGCTCCTGTTCAGAAAGCATGTCTGCACATCATCATCTAGTGCTCTATCACGGGGCTTTTCATTAACAGGAGGTACGTAAGTTGCTATCCTAATTAAGTTAATCACTGAGCTTCTGGGTTATGGAAGATCTCTGGAGATACATTTAGGCACCACAAGGTCACAGAAGGGCATTTGCAGCATGAAGAGGGTCCTGGTTAAGGGGGACAGTGCCAGAAAGAGGAGCTTGGCCAGGTCCCAGGTCCTGGTTATAGGAGGCTTTGGGGTGCCTCATCCCCGATGAGCCGAGCAGGACCCAGCAGTGGCTCTGGGCTGGGTTTGGTGGGTCTGTGTTCCGAGTCCGGTGATTGGTATCTTAACTTCCTTTTCCCAGAGAATAAAATTCGCTCTGATTCTTTCCTCAGTCTTGATTGTATCCCAGGTCAGTTAGGGTAATGGCAATTAATGAGGGTCACCCTGGTGTATGGAGGCAGTGCCAAAGTTATTTTTTGTGCCTTCTGCCCCGTGAATGTTTTGTGATTCCTCTGCTACCCTGGATGTCTTGTTCATTTTGTTTCATGTCCACCAGTGGACTTTCTTTTTTCTGATTGGATAATCTTCTGCATTTACTTTACTTTTCAACATCCAGGACATTTTGTAGCAGGAGTGGGGTTTTCCATAACTTGGCTATTTGAAATAGTGTTTCCTTTTGTCTGTTCTAAATCTTCTGCCAGATCTGAGATTATTTTGAATGGCCTCAAGCGTTTGTGATAAGAGAAAAAGGTGAATGACAGCTGCTTGTCAACCTCTCTGTGCATCCTCATAAATGCATATTGAATGTACTAAATGCATTAAATTATCAAGCTGTTTAATGAGGATTTCAATCTACATTCATGGGAAGACATTTTAAGAAGGTCAGAATTTATTACAGAATTGGCCCCAAGTCCAATGTACTTGGAATAAAAATCTGACAGGAAGAAAAAGGAAAGTTTTGTGTTGGGTAAGTGATTCAAGCACATGCCTTTAACAAGTATCCATTTCTCCCATCCTTCAAACTTGGACTGGACCCAGAGATGCTTCAACAGCAGCAGAAGCCCCATCTCATGCAGGAGGAGTGTGCCAGCATCTCAGGGTAACAAAAGCCTTTTTTTAGTTGTTTTAAATGAATTTTTAAAGAGAAGGAGCACATGTAGTTTCCCCTCTGTTTTTCCTAAGCGTAGCTGCACTCAGAGAGCAGTTACCATTCCAGTTCTCAGCTCCTATTTTCTTTAACATGCATTTTTGATCTCCCTTCCATAAGCATGATGACAGCCAGGGGCAGATGCAGATGTGCTCAGTCACTGATGTATCCAGCTGAGAGTCTTGAGAAGCACAAGGCACCCAAGCAGGTTGCCTTTTAAGGTTTTATAATGCTGACAAATTCAAAGGTGATTTATGTTTGATACATATAAATTATAAATACTTTTATTATACGTACATCTTAAAATTGAATTAGTGAGGATAGGAGATGAGAGACATTTCTCAGCTTCTTGCACACACTTTCCTAAGCCTCCAGATGAGGGTCAGATGAAGTTTAAATGTCCATAAGTAGCGTGGAGGTGACTGCCAGTCAGTCCTGGCTGAGGGAAGCACACTCAACTGGCAGGGGTGGAAGATCCCAGCAGATATTAGTTTCTGTTTTGCTTCACTTTGGCCCCTAAATAAGGGCTATATTGTGTTCAGGGTAGTTTAGGTTTGCAGTGCTGGCACAGGGTGAAGATGCCACACAGGCCAGTGCTGATGTCCTGTCTGTCCTGTCCCTGTGGAATGGTGGTGGAGGGTGCAGGATAGTCCCTAGCCATGTATTTGTAGATTGCTGCTGCATTATGCACCACTGTCAGGTGTAGCCTATGTGGCTATCCATGGGGATTTAGCCAAATTGTTGGACTGGGAAGATTCCCTCAATGTGTCTCATCTAAAAACAGTGTTGGTGAACAGCAGAGGGACGGGGGGTTTCAAGCCATAGTTAGGATGGAACAGCAGCTTCCTCCATCAGGCAACTTCCCAAAGCAAATAGATTTTGTGGCAGATTTTACATGCTGGTCACAGTCATGATGTGATTTTACTTTAAAGACTTCTACAAAAATAATAAATCAAGCCAGTAACATGTAACATGTGTATAGTCCACAAACAAACATAAGTATGTTTATGCCCGTTAGAAAATATATTCAGACATAATCGAAAAAGGCCCAAGTATTGGACAAGGTCTTTTACTCTTTTCAATCTCTATAAAGTGCAGCAAAATCAGCTAGTGGTAATTCAGTAGTAGGACAGCTATAGCTTAGGCGTCCCATAGGTTGTGGTGTCTCAGTGTTTCGACTCATTCTAGTTTTGAACTGATCCTCTTCATAAAGCTTTCAACACCAAGTCAAGGATCAGAACACTTGACCTCCCAGTCTGGTGCCATGTTTGCATCCATCCATTCAGAAGTCTTTCTATGTTTGGTTTTCGGTGGTCTAACGTTTACCTCTTCGTGTAGAGCCAGCACTACCTGGGGGGGTCACAGGTGGGCTCCAGCCAAGCAACGCTCCCAAGCTCAGAGAATCCAGTGTTTTTATCCCAGCGTGGCTATAAGCAAGTATATGTTTAGCAACCTTTGAAAGAAACAACAAACAAAACTTTAAAGAAAAAAATTGGGGGTAAACTAAGTTTGAATCTCTCTTTAGAACTGCTTTATAAGTTACTTTGTCTTTTAAAGCAGCAGGAGTCAAATGATGCTCAGGATTTTTGAAAATCCAGCTTTATCTAAATTTTTATCTTTGGACAAGTTGAAAAGTTAGTAGTGTTTAACAGAACAGATGCTGTCAGGTGAGACAGGAACTAAAATTTGCCACTGGAATTATTTTTGTAGTATGTACCAGGGAACATGGATTCCTTTTCCTTAACTATTGCTAAAATTTGCTTCTTTTGAAGCAGGCAACTGGGAAAAGAAGTACCATGTGGTTATTCCTACGATAATTCCCATGCATTGAAGTGCTGAGGGAGTGCTGTGTTACCCACCATCTTTCTGACTGTTTCTAAAGGTGTGTTGTAATGTCTTAATATTAGAGTAGCTGTATATAACATATCCATATTTCAACTATATTAAAATAGCAATTGATTTTAATTTGCCTATTATTCCAGTCACAGATATGCATGTTATTGTCTGTGTGTCCGTTCTTTCCACTCCCAGCTGTCAGAGACACATATGTGCTGCATACCTCAGGTTGGATATTAACACTAACTGTCTTCACTCATCTTTACCTGCTTCTCCTTTTCATACTGGTTCCATGGGCAGGAATGTCATAAGCAAAATATTTTTACAAAGAGACAAGTTATTTTCTGATGGCGTTAAAGGACAGAAAGCTAGAGATTAAGAGCTTTATACAGACTTAGATACTCCTGCAGTAATAACAGGGGAACTTTGCCAGTCTGGAATATTATCCCCACAGCTGTTAATTTTTATCCTCCTTGTTCCTTTGGGAAAACCCATGTGTCAGATACTCAAGATGCTTAGATATCCAAGGACCATGTGTCTTAGATACTCTATACTGCAAAAATGCAGTGGCAAGCATAGATACAAATGATCCAATTAACCCAATGAAAAATAGTTTGTCTAGAGGCTGTTTTGAGCAGAGGGCAGGACTAAGGAAGAAGATAAAAAGCCATCGTCAGTTCTGTCCCACTGACACAGCTTTTGCAAACTCAAGGAAGGAGTTTTAGTCTTTAAACCTATGCAGTGTGGATGCTCAAGTATGTAAGTCCCTCTTTGAACACAGAGGGTGTCAAAAATAGACACAAACCATGGGGTTGTTTGCTTTTTTTTTTTTTTTTGCAGACAATGAAATGCATCTACTTCTAAAGAGATAATCATTCACTGATGTTTTTCTCAATTAAAATAAAGCTGCAAAGAGCCTGACTTAGTGAGAGATTGGTTCATGGTATATTTTGTAAGTAAGGAAGAAGTTGGAATATGTTTATTGAAAGCTATAAAGGCTTCATTATTTTCAGCTCTCGGCAGTGTGGGTCGGAGACAAGGAAAGGACCTTCATGTTGAACTCGGGCAGGTCAGTGCACAAACTGGGAGCTGCCTGGTGCTTGCTGAGAGGGGTGGAGAGTCAAACTCAACCTCAATGAGTCTGATCAGGATGGTATTGCTGGAAATGTGACAACCTCCACAGGCATGGCCTGAGTGGATCCATTGCTTGTCTCATTCATGCCTTGTCTCTGCAGTTTGTCACCAGCCCAGTAGATGGAAATGCAGCCAAGGCTTTAGGGGGTTACCTTGGCCCTCTCCTGCTCATCTGCAGATAGGAGAGCACATTTCTGCGTAAACAGCTGTTCACATCAGCTGGAGGAAAGGAACACTTTTCTTTCTGGAGTGAAAAATACCTCTGCTGCACAGGTGTGTACTGCGCATTTATCCAGGGTGTTTATTGCACCTTTTGGGTTCCCTGGTGGTCTAGTGGTTAGGATGTGGCACTCTCACCGCCACGGCCCAGGTTCGATTCCCAGTCAGGGAACTTCTCCGGGCAGATGGAGCTCGTCAGCCCTGTAAGGCCATCCATCTAAGAGAAGGTCACTCTAAGCAAACCTACGACCTGAGGACCTCACTGCCACTGTCCAAGCTCACTCGGCCCCGGCAGATGAACCTTAGGATTAAAGGGTGGGCTCAGTTCAGCACACACTGTGTCTCACCTAAAAAATCCATTGCGCAGACTCGAAGGCCTTACCCACATTTGCAAAGCCCTGTATCTCCAGCGCGCTTGTAACAAATGTGGGTAGAGACCTTTCCCAAATCTTCGTTCGCGAAGACTGGCCATGATATTGCACCTTTTAAAACTGCCAACAACCCTCAATATTGTAAGATACTTCTGAATTTATTTTACTCTTTGAGAAGTGGAGCCCTTCAGGTCTTACTGAATAAACCTGGAAAGGAACAAACAGTACTGGCAATTAATACTACTGCCTTTCGTGTTCCCGTCAGTGATAGCTGTGGTGCTTATTGGTTTGCCTTTAAATGCGGCCTTTCTTAAAGGGAAAAAATTCATCTCACGAAATTTCATTTATCCAAAAGTTCAGCCTACTCTAGCTCAGTTATCCCAACTCCTACTACAGTGAGAGATGAGTGGCTCTAAAGAGCTCAGCTCATGCTAAAGAGAGAGGTGCCTTCTCCTTCTCAAGTGAGGACTGAGCTGCCAGATCAGACTTGACTCCCACTTGATGAATCCCGCCCACACATCTTCCCAGTCTTTATCTCACAGAGAGGTTGTGCTGAAATCTGTTTGATAAGAGCCTGCTGGGGCAATATTTGCAGTTCATCATTTGCTGCAAGTCTGTGGTTGTAGCACAGATATATTTAGAAGGTGATTGAAATCCCTTGCCAGCTCAGATCCAGGGAAAACACACAGGGAAAATAATCTAAAGATTCGCATCTCTTGTGTTTGTTTATCCCACCCTGGATGCAAACAGAGCAAATCCACTACACAGCTCTTCGTTCTCTGCCAGGCAGGCTGGAGGTGTACAGGGAACAGGGTTGGAATTTGATGGATGCTGAAGTAACATGTGAAAAATCTGGCCTTGGTGCAGCCTGTCTTTCAGTCTCACACACGGACACAGAGCCACAGTCACATACAGGCTTTGGGTATTTCCAGGCATGCGTGTGCCTGTGCACCACTGGAGCCCATTTGACCTTGTCATTGCCACACAAACCTTGGCACACGTTAGTAGCCAACTCCTGCTCAGTCGTTCCACCTTCGGAGCACGGCTGCACACACAGCTTGGGTGTGCTCCCGCATGTGCAGCCGGAGCGGCTGCCGGGCCTCTCTCACCCTGAGCACCTGCCCCTGGCGTTGCACTGCAGTTCCTAACGTGGAAATTCCAAGCCTAAACAATAGAGGAGCTACCAGGCAACTGGCTTGGATGTCAGCTGTGGTGTATGTTGTGTTGGGGCATTTAATATGCCGAGATCTGTGAGGGTGTTATGTGACGCCTGGATTCCCTTTCTGAGCAGGTGTGGGCCACTTGCTCCAGCTCCCTCCTCGCTCTCTTGCTACCAGGCAGAAGGAAATATCACAGTGGGCTCATCCTAGGGGGAATGCTGACTCCTATTAATGCTGCAGCCTGTGCACAGGCTTCGCTTCTATGTCCTGCCACTCATACGGACGATTTTGTCTCCTTTGTTCCCCAGCCCCAAGTGACTCTTGTCTTTGCAGACTTCTATGAACTTGAGTTCAGGGGTGTCAGATCTGTTTCTGAGGGACATCAAGAAGGTAATACTGATACATCAGGATCATCAAAGCCTAAAGTGGTTTCTTCACTAGCCGTGTTTTGGAGAGAGCTGGGGCTGGGGAGCGTCTTGGTGCTGTGGTTGTGACACTCAGGCTTGCTGCTGTCACCTTGGGTGACACCCTGTTGGACCCCAGTGAGCACGATGCTCATCAGGAGGACAAGCAGAATATCCAGCTCCCCACTGTTCTTTGAGTGAGGGTCACCTCTTCCCTCTGGGAAGTTTCCTGCCAGGGAACATCTTCCTCCACTCCCTTATTTTGATAGCTGGATCCAGTCCTGCTTGACTTAGATAAAAGCAAACTATCTTAGAAAACTGTAGAAACAGAAGAGGGGAAATGTGCAGAAGAAAGAATAGGTGCAAATAATTACACCTCTCTGCCTCTCAAAACAGTGTCAAATGAAAATATTGTCCAAATCCTGGCAGAAGAAGTACAGTTTATTTGGAGTGACTGGAGGTGCTTCCTCCTGGGGCCTCTCACTAGCAGAGTCATGCTCCAAAACAGATTTTCATGCAACAGCAACTTTCTTTTGCAGGAAAATGTTTTTGTTTTCTCAAAACCTTTCTTTTTCCCTAACACAAGAAGCAAGCTGTCTGCTGTCTGCAGTTAAAGGTAGGCCGACTTCTGCTCCTACCCAAAGACAGCTATTGTAGAGATTCAGTCAAACCCTCTATAGCTGCCTGCTTTCACTGTTGTTCCTGGTGTGTCAGTTCTATCAACTAATCCATCTCAGGAAGCTTCAAAGATATTTGCATCTATGCCTTGAGTAGTTAATTAAGCTGAAGGAGATTAAATTAGTAAAGGAATTATTAGGTGAATTAGCTAAGGGGGCAGCAGCAGTACATTGTGTAGAAAGAAGAGCTCCTGGGCTGGAGGGAGGTCCCAGTTGTGGTTCTCAACACAGGCCTAGATCCCATCCTGGTTAACAGCCCCATTAAAAACTGGCACCAGTGATGGGAAATGCATTCATGAGATTGACTGGTAACACAGTGCTGGGAAAAGTTGTCACTATTGAAGAGGATAGTGGATAACCACGATAACCAAAATAATAGAAATAGGGTGTAATTCAATATTCCACGGTGAGGCCTACAGCTGGGGATTAATTGGTTGGAAACAGCAAAGGGGAGAATTGGGGATGTAGCAGTTGGTGGTAGAAAGCCTGTGAAATGCTAATGTGATGCATTCTCAAAAAAGACAAGTGTAGTTCTTGCAGTATTCACAGTGTTATTGCCAGTGAAGAAAAGGAGATGTTGTTTGTAGTTCTGACTACCCACAGTTAAAGAAAGTTAATGCCAAGCAGAAGAGGTGAAGAGAAGAGCCAGTGGAGCAATCCAGAGGACTGGAGAGTCTGTCAGGTGTAAGGAGGGGAAAGTACCTTTGTGTAGCAAGGCAGCACGGATGCTGAGAAGTGTGGGACTTGGTGTATTAATGTCTTGGAGAGTGAACACTAGGAAATAAAAACAACAATTGAAACTATAGACCATATTAGCAAAGACCAAGTGAATAAAGAATGAACTTAGACCAGAAATTGAGAAAAGGAGTCCACCCATCAGAGGAGGTGCTCTGGACCAGCCTTCCAACAGGAATGAGGGCAAAATCTCAAACTGCTGTTATGCTGGTCACTGAGCAGGTTTAGGAGAGTACAAAATCAATGCTTGCAAGGCAGAGCTGTTACTTGTTTCACTGGCCCACAACATCTCTTCAGTCCTGTGTTCCCATGCAGTTCTCAGCACACAGTCCCAGGACACAGTGTGCAGAGAAGATATCAGTCAAGTGGCTCTTTGGAGAAAATCCTAAACATTTTGAAGTTGTACTACCTAAAGGCATCATAATTCTAACATCCTGGCACACTCATCACATCGTTCATCCTTTGGCTTCTAGATAAAAGCCAATTTTATCTCCATTTGTTTGGGCTTTTTCCTTGCAGTCTTAATCTTAGTTTGTCCTGATGCCTTTAGATCACAGCCACTGAAGAGGGGGGTGTTGGGAGAGATGTTGTAGATGGGAGTGATCCAGAATACAGCAGGGAGGGACTGTGTTCTCCAGGGTGTTCCAGGACTGGGGAAGCAGCTACACTAGAGCAGCAGTTTCACAGGAGTGTGGAGCTGTGAGGAGAGAGGTGATCCTTTAGGAAAATGCCATCAGGATTGCAGCATGCAGGGCTATCTGCACATGGAGCTTAAGTCAGTCTCTCTGTGGGTATTTCCTGAGGCAGCACTCAGCTAAGGTATGAACCAGATTATGTCACTGCTGTTGGATTGGTATCAGCTCTTCAGAACAGCCATGGGTAGTACTTAAATTAGGAATGAGTAATAACAATTTTATAAATAAAATATCATCATACTTGCCGAAGTGAATAAAATAGACATGAATGTATTAGATTTGGATTTTAATGGCTTAAATCTGTTGCTGAATTATTCCTTCTAATAGTAGATTGACTGCAAGAACACCATTAGAACCAACTGGAGAAGCAAATTGGTATTGAGAAGTGCAGCAGTGTATTAAATGGGAACTCAGCCCAGGAAAATACTGAGCCTCAGACCAACAGGTCTGGCACTGAGAGGGAGCTCTGCTCTAGCAGACATCCCCATCCTATTTCTTTCTTTGCTTTTACTGAGGTTCAGGACACCATAGAAACAGCTA
This sequence comes from Manacus vitellinus, assembly GCF_001715985.3. Lineage (NCBI taxonomy): Eukaryota > Metazoa > Chordata > Aves > Passeriformes > Pipridae > Manacus > Manacus vitellinus. Next base: position 880,320 of record NW_021940687.1, read on the forward strand.
ATTTTCCTCTCCTGTTCTTTAGTTCAGCCTTCTTGAAACATGATAACGGTGTTAGTGGTGAGCATATTTCCCTCAGCCTTCCTATTATGACTGAATTCCAGATGTAGGTAGAGGTGGTTGCCCAAGGTCTTCATCAAATCCAGTCATCCAATGCTAAACCTGCCTTTAGGACCATATTCATTCTTAACATCGGATTTTGGAATTAATGGCATCATCTGAGCCATGTGTTTTCCTCCCTCATCTCTTTCCAGTTGTGTGTCAGACTTTTTGTGCTGCAGTTTTCTGCCTAAGGTTTTAATAATATTCACATCGAAAGTAATTCAGTCACCTTTCTCCATCTCTCCTATTTCTTCTAGCATGCCTCTCAGATTTGATGTGTTTTGAAGCCTCCTCTGCTGCATGCCTAAGGAGCATTTGGGTGTTCTTCCTTCAGTGACCTCTTCATTCCCTCCTACATCCATTCCCGTTCCATCGTTATATTAGTTGAAGAAGCCCCAGTGTGTTCCAGATGTTGAGTAATCAAATGGTATCAAAGAGCTTGGATAAAGTACTTGGGGGTGGAGGGAGTGATAAAGGAGAAACTCAAAACTTTCCATCTTCAGAGAGAAACTGCGGGTCCCTGCTGTGCTGTTCACAGCTTCCCAATTTGAATCCAGAGTTGTGAAAACGTGGAAACTGTGAAAATATGAGCTGCGAACACTGGGAAGCTGTGAAGCGGGGGAATGGGTAGGGACTTACAATCTCTCTTGAATGCAAAGGTTATAGATTCTGGTTGAAAACTTAATTCTCTGAAAATTTTTTGCCACTACAACAGCAAGAGAAACAGCGGCCAAGGTGGCAGAATTGTCTTGGTTGTAAAAACCTTTCATGTCTTTGCTTATAACTTTCTGTCATTTTTGTATTTGAGGCAGACTTTTTCAGACCTAGCTTCTGCCAAATTGCCTTTGAGCAAAACTGGTTGTCTTGTTTCTGAGCCTGGAAGTGAGAGGCAATAACAATAATAATAAAAAAACAACAGACTGCCATTTCATTTTATTTTTCTTTTGAATACTTTGCAGCAACGGGGTGAAAGGTGGTGTTTCTTGTAGAGGTGGCCTTCGCTGAGGAGCTGTGCCTTGCATTTGCCCAGAGAAAATTGAGTTTGATTTGTCTGAAGTACTGGTGTTAGAAAGTCACCTCCTGGGTGTTGTGAATCCCTTAGCCAGCAATGATGAGGAAGGAAGGACTCACCTGTTCAATGGCTCCTGGAGAAAACTTTTTGAAAATGGGGAAGCCCAGTCATGGATTTAGCAGGTGACTCACAGGAAGGTATCTCTGGCTAGAACTGTCAAATTCCTGAGGCTGGCAGAGGCCAAGAATATGTCTAGTTCTTCAACAGAGGTGCACACAAAATCTGTAACTTTTTGTTGTGACTCGGAGTGGAAACAGATGCATCCTTTCAGAGGGAAGATGGCCTCTGCAGAGCCTCCTCAGCTGTCTGTGTACCTACTCCCAGGGACAGGAGTGCAGGGAAGGCTCCTGGAGCCAGAAGTGCTTTACAGCTGCAGCACTGGCTCCTCGTGAGCCCTTTCCCTCCATCCCTGCCATTCCTGAGGCTGATGAAACCACATGCTACAGTGCATGAATGCAGTCACAGGTTGAGCCTGGCATGGAGAACGTGGTATCAGCAGAGCTCAGGAGCCTTGTGGATGTGTCCAGGGTGTGACCTGGGTGAAACTGCCTCCATGTGCTTGTGCCCTGCCTGAGCTAAGCTCTCTAATCAAGAGAGCTCTGGGAGCCAGGGCAGACCCGGCAGTGGTGGACCAAAATACATCCAAATGGACTTGCCAAGTGGTCATTGTAACTTCTGATAGAAACAGTGGGACAGCTGTATTATTAGAGACTTCTGACCAGGTTATCTGACCACCCACCATGGCTACAGATGATGGGGTGCTTCCCTCAAATAAATAATTCCTTCTACCTGAAATCAAGGTAGAAGGGCAGATGTGTGAACTGTGCTTCAGCAAGTTGTTTATCCCAAGGCCCTGCATATCCTTTATCTATGACACGTCTGAACACGTTAAAAGTTTGGATATCAGCAGGCAGGGAGTGTTAAGGAGAAGATGCAGTGTTAGTTGGAGATCTTGGCTAATATTGTGCCGAGGACCAGGGCAGTTGGCACAAGCTTCTGTGCATCCTTCTTGACAAACCTTACTTCTTAGTGCCTTCTATTGCTGCAAAATGGGCATTTAAATTCCCTGCCAGCTCAGCCATTCATCACAAACACATTTAGACTTAATTGGTAATTAATTTTCCCTAGCTAGTGTAGATTTTTTTTCCTCAGTGTGTGAGATCTAGAAGAACTCTCTGAGAACCAGCCACAAACGAGTTGTATGTAATTGGTCTTCTCCGACTTGGGGGAGAAGTAACAGTTCATCAGCCCTTAATTAGCTTGGACTTTTTTGAGAGCAGTCTCCAGTTTTTTGACAGGAAAATATACATCTTGTTTCTCCTGTAGCTATACAAAGAAAGTAATTTTACCTTGAATTGACAAATTGGACTGTGTTGGTGTTTTCTTCCTTGTGATGGTGAGTGCAAAGCTGCATGTTGTACCTGGATTGCAGAGCAATTTGTTCAGTTAGTGTCTCTTGTCAGAGAAGAGACCACTCATTATACAAGAAAGAGAGTTTGAGCTCAGTTTAATTAAATCGTGAATGGGCATCCAGCAGTGTTTGGAGTAATACAGAGCAGCTTTTATACACCTCATCAACATCAGAGAAACTTTGTATTTTTTGTTTGTTGGAGGTGAGTGCCAATTTTTGTTCATCGTACAGGTAGGAAGGCTGTGGCAACCGAAATGAAGCCGCCTCAGATTAGTCAGGTTGGGAAAAGTATCCTGCCGGGACAAACTATCAGCCTGGCAGTCATCTGCTTGGCTTGTGAGCCCCTAGGGAGATGCTGCAGGGGAGGGTGCCCATGCAAAAAGATAAGGTGGCACTGCAGCAGGATGAGCCCTGAGTCAGCTCACAGCAGTGCCAGAGCAAATCATCCTCTTGTAGCTCTCACCTGTTGGTGGAGTAGCCAGAACCTCCCAGGAGTGGGTGCACACAGCTGCTGTGCTGGACACAGAGCATGGCTCTCAGAGTTAGGGTCTGTGCAGAGGCCAGTGGGTCAGGGTTACCAGGATAAGTCCTGTGTGTGTGCCAGGAATGCTTGCCAAGATTGTCCTGCCTTGAGAGAGAGGTCCTCTCTGGCAGTTGGGGTGGGGAAGTGGGAGTTGGGACTCAGGCAGAGAGCAGGGCTCAAGTCACCCTTTTGAGGGTGACTTTTGAGATTGCAGAGGAGAGGCTTTGATAAGCTGTGTTAGGATGGCACATGCTGCAGCATCTCTTCTTATTAAACTGAAGTCTTCAGCAAAGCACTTGTTGATGAGATCAGCTTTTGACTTTTTTCTGGGAAGAACCCCCCATTACAAGGTCATTTTATAGGTGGCTTAGGTGCCCTGACAACCTGGTGTCTGCAGGGAGAAATCCAGTTTCAATAGGAAAGGTGTAGAAATACATTCAGAGCAGTCATTTGAGAGATGGAAGGATCCCAGTACAAATGTTTGGAGATATAAACTGCCAACCTGATCAGGTTGAATAAGAATAAATTTCCTCCAAAAGTACACTTGAAAACCAATTTTTATTCAACATTTTAGATAACATATTTTTATTTTCTGCAGAAGTGATTGAACTGGACTTTTGCTAAGACCTGATTTACTCGCAGTCTTTTAAAAGCACTTAAATCAAATTTTAAAGTATTAAGGAGCGCACAATTGTGGCTGGAGGAGGCCAGGCTATTAATACTTAATTAAAATAGTCTTTGTTAAAATAGTACAAGAAGTTTTGGTATTAGCAGCCTGTGGTGAAGATGCAAAGGGTCTTTTCACTGGTTGATCCACTTATTGAGTTTCAGCTTCAAATCTGAGAAGCCAATGAGAGATTATTACTGTAGGAAAGCTTGTATGGTGCTTCCAGTCCCTGAATATAAACAAGACGATAGAACTGTAGTTCTACAATTTTAGAGATCTTTAATTGTAGTCAGCGCCATTCCCTAAAAAAGCACTTTGTTTAATAAAGCTTTGTACAGGCAATATGAATTTTTCAGAAGCTTTTTTTCTTTCCTTATATGCCTAGCACAGTGGAGTTAATTTATACATGCTGTTTGATTTTAATTGAGTAACAGTTTCTCTTCAGCTAGAGCTTATCATGCATCACCAAAAAAAATAATAGTAATTTAGATTTAGAGAATAGTATAATCAGGTTTGCTTCAAAAAGGCCTTAAAAATACAAATGTAATCGAAATGAAAATTATTATTTAAATTATTTTGCTTCTCACTGACTTAAATGATGATTAAAGTTGCTCACGTAAATCAATAAATTGAATCAGGCCAGTTCTGCTATGAGTTCCCCACTGTGCATTCTCAGCCTGAAGGTAGCTGGCAGTTGAAATACCTAAAGATGTTATTAAGGGAGGAGTCAAATCTGTCATCGTTACCCTGCTGTACGTACAAGAGAGTTACATTTCTGTCACATCTATGGTTGTTGAACTTAGGCTGTAAAACCATTTAGTTATTTTTACCGAAACAAAAGCAGGATGCACATCCAAGAAAGCAAATGGGATAAGAGTCTCAGACATGATTATGTTGGCCTCAGTTCACAAACCCTTGGGTACAGCCCTGTCTTGAAATCCACAGAAAGACATGCCTGTTCCTGCCGCAGCTCCTGGGACTGGCACGTGCTTTGCAGGCTGTGCCTCAGAGCCCGGCTGGCTGGGTGGCTCTGAGAAGGGTTGGGACCCTTGGTGGTGGCAGCCCTGCTTCATCTCACCAGGGCTGTGGAAATGACATGTGGCAAGTTGTGGTATGCGTTAAGCAGTGCCAGTTGTGAAGAAAACCTATGAGTAGTACTGTGACACCTTCTGCACCCAGAGAGACTCAGGTTTGGTTCTAGGTGAGGCTGACAGACCCTCAGGCCCTGACCATGGTTCTCTGGCACTGTGGGGTTCCTCCCTCAATCTTCTCAGCTAAGTCTCAAGTCTGAGAGAGGGGTAAGGTCGGCTGGAGGAAAAGCTCTACTAGGGCCCTTCTCTTTTCTCAGGGTATTCAGTTATGCTGCCAAATGACACAGCCTGTTGGATTCCAGCTTCTCTGGAATACATCACCTCTCCTTTTTCTTGTTTTTCAGGTTATTTCCAGGATTTGTTGAACAAGTCAGAAAAGGCCCTTTATGATGCTTTTCCAAGTATGTATGGAGAATTGTACACTCAAAATATGAAGGTCTTCAAGGACTTGTACAACGAGCTGCGCCGCTATTACCGCAGCTCCAACATCAACTTGGAAGAGGCCCTCAATGAGTTCTGGACACGCTTGCTGGAGCGGCTCTTCAAGCTGATGAATCCCCAGTACCACATCACAGATGAGTACCTGGACTGCATGGTGAAACACGCAGAGCAACACAAACCCTTTGGGGAAGTTCCCAGGGACCTGAAGGTGAAGGCAACCCGAGCCTTCATCGCAGCACGTTCCTACGCACAGGGCTTTCTGGTGGGCAGCGACGTGGTCAAAAAGGTGTCTCAGGTATGCTGGGGTTCTCCCTTCTCCTCCACCCTCAGATTGGCAGGAGCTAATCAACAACTGTCGTTGGGGAGGGGGGTTATTTCCCCTTACGTTTTCATTAAAAAGCAGGCAGGTACTTTTCAGTTTTATAAAACAAACTGCTTGAAGGTCACCCCTGCAGTGGAAGGGAGCAGCAAGCCTGGACTTCTACAAGCACTGAAAGCAGCACTGAGGCAGCAAGGTATAACTCACCACAAACCAGTCTTTACCTGATTTTAACCTGTGTAGCAGAGTGCCAAGGAGATGTCAGTTGCCCAGGCTGTAAAGCCATTCCATTGCTTGCCTAGATTCCTTGTGCTTCCCTGACAGGGAAGTGCTGTGCCTCTAAATCACTCTGCCTTGTTTTCCTCCTTGATGGTGATAATGCTGCACCATTGGTGGATTGCCACAAGTATGCTGGGAGGGATGTGTTTCAGCAGTCAGTGGTGGGACTGCTGTGTCTGTTTACGTAGCTGTGTCTACTTGTACAGGTTCTGTGTACAGAGAAGAGGGAGTTTTTAAAGTGCATAGGGATCTTCAGGGATGAAAGGTGCTATATAAATGTAAATTAACATGACTAAATCCAGGGTTCCAGAAGGAAGGAAGTTGTCTGTATTCTTTGCTGCAGAAGCAGCCTTTCGGAGCCAGAAGAAAGTGATTGTCCTGAAACAAGATATTCAGGCTTTTCAAACAGGTATCAAGGAGAAAATCCATACTGCAAAAATGGCTTGCATAAGTGCACGTGGAGATGGGAATCAGCAGGTATGACAATCAGGGTGTGATTAAACTGTGAATGTAAAAATACAGGATCACAATTCATTTTCTCAGAAGGTAACGCGTGGTAATGCATAGCAGAGGACGGTACCACAATGCAGCAAATCCAGACTTTGATCTCTGGAAGAAACATTAATGTGGTAACAGTGACAAATGCTTTAATTTATCAATGTGGGACTATAAAACTGTTCAGCTACCCAAAAGCCTTTGTACATCTCATTAACATCACACTCTCCTGACACTTAAGGCAGATAAAAGAGGAGAATGATGTAATTTCAGGGGGACAAAAGTAAAATACTTTTCATAAATCCTCTGAATGGCAGAGATTTCGAGCTCTATGGGCATGATCCTGCCTGTAGCTGAGATTGGTGGGTAAAGGCTGGCAGGGCAACTGCAGGCTTCTGACCCATTGGATTTTGATTCCACTCCCCCCTTTCTGAATTCTTCTTCTCTTGGGGATCACTCATCAAACAGGATGTGGGGAACATGACGAGTCACAGATCCTCCTTTTCCCTCAGCCTTTCCCCAGCCCATTCCTTCAGGATGGAGGGTCTTTCAGGAGGGTCCCAACCATTCCTGTCTCACAGAAGCCCTCCATGGGATTGCAGTTAGCCTGGTGTCTTGCTGTTGTAGCACAGTCTGCATGAACTGAGTAGGGAAACCTCAGCACAGCCTCCCTGAGAGCCGATTTTGTAATGAGGACCAAAACTGGCCCATTTCTCCTGTCTTCAGGCCCTGTACTTTAGGCAAGAAGGGGTGAGAGTGCTAAGGAGAGAAATCCATTTTACAGATGCCCTGGTAGCCCTCAGCTGTGTCTCAAACAAAAGGCCTGGTTTACCCAATTTCCTTTATTAGTTGTGAATTTACACTTGTGTCAAATGGATATGAAGAGCTGGACTCAACCCACAACTGGTGCCCTGGTTTTAGTAATTTTTCATGTTGCTTTATACTTACAATGTTAGAAGAAAGTGTATAAGACTTTTATTAAGGTCAAAAAATGGAGTTTGACTTTCCTGTCAGCTGGTAGCAGTAGTCTTTAAAACTGGCTCTTTGAGCTGAAATTTCATGTGGAGCACTGGTGAGTGTTTCAGTCAGGAAGTCTGAGAAAGCCAGGACACTTAGAAAAAAATTACCTAGCTTTGGACTTCAGAAAAAATCAGATTGCTTTAGTTTTATTTATTTGCAAATCCCAGAAAAACTGTGGATTTCTAATAAAACCCTCCTGGTTTCAGCTTCTCGGATACTTTCAGTGCAGTGTGTCAGTATATCCCCTATATCCTGTTGCTGTTTCAGGTCCTTGTGCAGAGTCAGCATTACTGGGCACTCTAGAGGAGGACTGATGCTGTTTGCCAGATTTCATGGCTGTCTTAAAGTGGGGAAGAGTCTGCCCTGATTGAGCTACCGGCATGGATTTCAGGAGATTTCTTTAATCCCTGCTATGCCTCCACTGTGCCCAAGGGGTGTTTCATCCCCAGCCTTCAGCTGCTCCGATCTCAGAGGAAGCCATTGCTTCAGGCAGCCCTTGGCCAGTGGCTAGTAGTCATACAGGAATAGGAACAGGGGCTATGTGGTGGGAGCAGGCCCTCTGTGTCCTGCTGGGCATAAATAGTTTGAGGGCAGACGGGGAGAAAATGGTAAAACCGTTTTTCATCTTTACTGCCATCCAAACTTTCAAAGCAAAGTCACCCTGACAGACTGCGGGCTCTGACACCGAGTTCTAAAACTTTTGATGCCGTGGCTGCTGCCACAGACCTGCCCCAGCACTGACAGCAGTGGGATGGGACCCGGGGCACACACGTGGTTGGTGTGGCTCTCACAGCCCAGGTGGCCTGGCAGGGCTGGCACCTGCCCTGGCACACAGTGAGGGGTTGCCATGGCCACGCCTGGGTGGGGATGTTGGGGCAGCACCTCTGTGTTCACGTGCAGGTTCTGTGTTTCTGTAGCTGTGCTTTCAGCACAAAGTGCAGGTTTTCATTTAAGCTGCACAATGCCAAGTGCATTTTTCATCGCCTGCACAAAGTAGAAGATACCCAAACAGCAGCAGCCACAAAGTCCCTAGTGATGGGCACTCGGAGAAGGGGCTTCCCCAGGGATGCCACCTTGTGCTGCTTGCCAGGGCAAGAGGAAAGAAATATCCCAGTTCTGTTTAGGATCCTGTTTGTTGGCTGTGAGGTTGGCAGGCGCCCAAAACCAGCATTTGCTCCAACTCCAAGCATCATGTGAACAGGAGAAGGCCTTGTGCTGAGAGACTTGCTGCCTGCCAGCTGCTGCTCAGAGATCCACACTGGTGCAAGCAGATGCCGTGTTCACCAGCGAGAACGTGCCCCTGGGAAATACATGGTGGGGGTGAACTGAAATACTGGGGAGGGGAGGAAAACTGAGCTGATAGAAATGGCAGGGACTGAGGATGACCCCTTAAAAAACAAAACCAGAAAATCCTCAGGGAGGTGCAACATGATAAACAGGAATGTCCTGGCTGGTTTTGTTTCATATCACATTGCAATACTGCTGAGGCATCTAAGCCTTAGGCCAGGACTGCTGCACATGGTGCTGTGGGGACCAGGTAGCAGAGGTGACCCTGTCTGCACCAGGATGCCCCAAAAGGGCAGTGAGACTGTGCAGGGTCCTTGCAGCCATGCCCATGCTGCACTGGTGGGACAGGGAGGAGAGCTGCCCTGGGCATGGCAAAGAATGTCCAGAGTCCCAAAACTCCCCTCGCAGTCCTGACAACCTGTGAATGTTGCAGGAAAGTGCAGAAAGAGTAAAGAAGTATGTTCTAATTCCAAAGGCAGGGAGAGGAAGTAATTTGAAATTAATTTTGCTCGTCAGTCAGAAAATTATTTATTATGACAATCTTTGTTGGGTCTTCACTGGTTCTTGTTTCTAAATTTTAAGTTTCCCCAAGGGAGTGGAGATTGATGTGAAGCAACACTAGCTATGCAATCAAGAAATACTTACTCAAATAATCAATTTTAATAGTTGTTTGCATTTTCTTTTCTCAGGAGATGTTCTTAAGTCTGATTCTTATTTGAGTTTGAAACAAAATATAATGATTTTCTTTGTAAGCTTTTTCACTAAATCTTGTATTTCCTTTTACCAGTTAAAGTTGTCTATCAGTACATTTATATTTAAGAAGTCCTGTATCTCACAATACGTTTCAGCCTTATTTTTTAAACTTTTATGTTAGAATAAGGTAAGTGGCAGCTTTCCTATTTACCATATGAGTAATTTTTAAACACATGGTGGGTCAAGCTGCATTTGGATTGGAACTGAATTCCAATTAAAAAGGCCCCAAAATAGAATTTTTTAAAATGTTTTTAATGGCTAAGTGAATGTGCTGAACACATATGGAAAATAATGTTTATCTAAACATGCTTTGCATTTCCAACAAGTCAATAACATAATAAAGACAGTATGGTCGTTCCTGGTCCTCATGTCCTCCAAGATTGCAGCCATTTTTCATACCCAGTTTTTTCCACAGCTTGAAACGACATAGTTGACTTCTGTCTTTCAGCTTCCAGTTCCTTTTCAGTGAAGTAGTAAGATTGATCTTACTGAATAAAATGAAGAATGTAATCTTTTTCCCACACTTAGGAAACCACTGTGCTAAAACATCTCAAGTAAAGTGAACACTCCTGTCCCATGTGCTCAGTGGCACATCTCCATCTTTTCAGTGACTGATCTTTTTTCAGAGCATCAGCAGCAAGTACATAAAACCATAAATAACATTTTATTTCATTTAAAGGATTTCACTTTTGTAGTAAAAATAAGCATTCATCTAAATTGACCTTCTCTTGATGCTTAAAAGACAGTATTAGTGCTTGTAAATAGATGTTATGAGAATGTTGTTCCATGGCACTGTTGAGTGGTGGGAATACCCTCATATCCCCATGTTTATTTCCTTTTTACTGGGTGTTATCCCACCTCTTGCTTTGGAGCTGTCCAGTTTTTGCATGGCGGAGGTGTGTGTTCTTGTGTCCTGCAGAATCTCTATGTGGGGCACAAGCAGTGGGGAGCAGCAGGTCCCAAAGGTGCTGGTGTCACCAACAGGGATTGAGGTGGGAAGGAGCTCACCACACCCAGATACAAACAGAACTGCTGGAGCAGGCTGGGATTTTTCCTTGGTTTTGCTTTCTGTCGTAGCAAACCACTGGTGAGGTTTTCCAAAAATGAGCTGGTCAGTGCCTGTGTAAAAGTTTGTGCTTCTGCAGACCCAGAAGCAATTCAGGGTTCAAAATGCCATAAGCACCCTTTGTAGGACTGGCTGTACTCAGGAGGAGGATGAAGAGGACTGAAGTCCTGGGGTTGAGAACACTGCAGTACTTCAGACACGGCTGTCTGTGAACACCATCTGAGGCTGCAGGCTGAAATAAGCTCTTGCACCTTCAGGGACTGGTTTCTGCAGCAACTCCTGTGCTGCCTCCCTTTTGCCAATGCAGCCTCTGGCACAGCTGCCAGACCTGCCCTCGACTGGGCAACCAGGGGGCTGGGACCTTCCCTTCCTTCCCAAGGGCAGCGTCACCTCTACTGAAGTGCCTCGTTCTCTTGCCCAGCTGTCTCTGGCAGCTTGTATGTGGGATTGCATGGTTTAAAACAGTTTAGTTCTAAGTTCCTATCAGCCCAATTCCCTCTGCAAACCCAGGAGCTTCATATCCCTTTCCCTGAACGGCTGTGCTCCCTGGGTCACCAGCCTGCCATTAGCTGCCTTCTTGCTTTAAACTGCTTGGTGCAGCAGCTCCCACAGCTCCACACACACCACTGCTCCTTTCCAGCACTGCTGCATGTAAAGCTAGGGAGGGAATTTTGCAATAACGTTGGAATTTGTTTGGACAGATTCAAATCAAGCTGGATGGGGAACATGCAGTCTTGAACACATTCTTATGTATTTCACATATTACTTTTCAGTATTTCTATCCTTTATTACGTTTCAATCACAATCCTTCAGGGATAAAAACCCATAGGTGTTCTGAATAGAACAGAAATAATGCAGGCAAGCAGATATATGTCTCCTATATTTACCTGGTGGTTAAAGTCAATTGAATCTACTTTTCAAAGGATTGAAGATTGTACCAGCTGGAAATAACTGAGTCAGATGAACAGAGCAGGGAGTGTATGGAATAGGCAGGTGTTGGCTTGCAGAATTTTCCTCCAGATTGAGAGGACATGACAGCAGTTTGTCTATCCACATAAATCTTCCTCATTTTAGTATCTGAACTAGACAGGAATCCAAAGACATAGATCCTCTCAGTTAGCTGCAGGTGCTGCCTCTAGAGCCATCGCCATGGCCCTCTTGAAGTGCCCTCACTGCTGGCTGTGGAGGGAGACAAGGGACAACGCTGCTCCCTATTTTGCTGCCCCAGGTTGCTTGGACTCCCCCAGCCTTCATGTTTTTTATGTCTTTTTCCTGAGTCTGCAGAATGGCCATTTGGCTTCTGGGCAGCAGGGCTGGGCCCAGGCAGTCTTTCTGCCCTCAGCTTAACAGTGGCACTAGTGTGCTGGAGTGTGAACGGCACATGTTTGGCATCACTCTCCATCCTGTGTGTTCCTGCCCCTGTGCTGAGCTGAACGCAGTAAGGTGAAAGTGAGAGGGTCTCTGAACTGTGATGAGGTCATCTGTGTCCTACCACTGCCATCAGACCCCAGCACAGCCACCCCCCAGCACACTCTGCCTGTGCCCTGCTTGCTTCTGATCCCTGACAGGGGTTTGGGAACATGGATCTTGAATGATAGGTTTGGTGAGGCCTAAAACTCATGGTGCTCCAAGGACTCGTGGCTGTGCATTTATGGAAGGAAGATGCAAAATAATGACTGAAGTGATTATACAATTCATTAGACTTTGAAAGAATCATATTTCTGTCAGCCCTGCAGCTGTTTCTTTTAGAGTTTTACTCTGAAAAATTGGAAAGCTTGGTTCATTTAACACACGTCAAGGTGCTAATTACATCAGGGCTGGCATAAACATGCACAAGGCAGCTGCTGACCATGTGGTGGAGAGAGCAGAGTGTGCTCCCCACACCAGCTCTCACTGCACCACTGAGGGCTGGGCACACCTGCAGCTCCCGCTCCTTTCACCAGAGAGACTGGGCGCTGACTGCCCAGTGCGTGGAACAGCCTGATTTCCACACACGTGGAGATGCAAAGAACATCACAGTCTTTCTGGTTTTTATAGTAATATTTGAGGGTCCTTCCGTGGGGATGATGTAAAAGTGAAATGTTTCCCAATGTGAAATTGCCACATTGCAGATAGCCCCGATCACAGAGCCAGACAGCTCCCCTGTGAAACACAAAACTGTCCTCTGGGTGCTGGTCTTGTGCTAAAGGAGAGCAAGGCTGGCTTTCCAAGCTCGTTCCTGGGCTGTCAGTCATCCCGTGGGAAGCTCGGCAGTGCTCCTCACTGCCCACCTGGCAGGATCCGCTCCTCTGCTTGGCCTTTTTTTGTAGCTGCTGTTCTTCATACTGACAACTGTATCCCAGCAGAGGGATTTGGGGTAATTGGAGTGGCTTTGAATACCCACCTGCATTTCCCAGCACACACAGCCTGATCTGTGGCTTGAAGAGCTGACCTGTTGTCCCTTAAACACTTTCCGAGAAAAGGTTTTTCACAGCTGGCAGAAAACCTTACTTTACTTCTCTCACCTGCCTTTAAAATTCACATGAGAAGGTAAGTGAGGACACCACAAATTCCTCGGTTGCAGCTGCCCATGGGGCTGCATTGAGCCCCAAACCTGGGGAGCTCTCCAGCTGCTCTCTCAGCTGCTTTCTGCTGGCTTCAAAGCACCCCTTGGTTTGGAAACCTAAGTTGCCTCATGTGACTGGGTTTAACTGATACTTCTGGAGGTTAGAATGGCCATTCAGACAGCAAGGCCTTCTGCCTGGGAAAATATACCTGGCAGTTAGTGCAGGCACATTTTGACAGATATCTGATGTCTGGAGGTATTTTGTGTTCACACCTACCAACTCCACGTCACACCAAAAGCGCAGCCAGGTGCTGCATGACCCAGTGCCCACACGCTGGGTCTGCCCTGCTCCTCAGAGACTAGAGCCAGGAAGGGGCTGGGAGAGCAGGGACATGGTCCAGCATGGGAAACACCAACTCTACCCCACAGAGAGCTCCCTGCAAATCACCTAATACTCCCTTGGGCAAAATTTTTAGAGGGAATAAAGCCCACAAAACAGCACTTCCACCAACAGTGTTAGGCACTAGCTCAGGCTTCTCACCCCATCAGCTGACCTGCCCATGTCCCCATGACAATCCAAGTGGGTTGACAACACTTCCAGCAGCCTCTAGTTTTCACCCAGGCCTCCCTCTCCATCCCTGAATCTCTCCCCTCTACCTAACCCTGCTTCCTCTGGGAAGCAGGGCACAGATGGCTCACAGCAGCCTGGGGATAATGTGCAAGGGGGGTAGGAAAAATACCATCAAGAGTTCAGCTTATTTTATTGGTGTTAAATGCCTTTCAGATGTACTTAAAGGCCCCTGAAGGCCAAAGAGTCCCATCACATTGCAGCAAGGCTGCAAGTTCTCATTTGCTTTTAAGCCAGGCTTCAAAAGGAGAAAGGATTTGGGGTTGGATGATTTTTTTTTTCATTTTTTTTTTCTTTCCCTTGTTTGAAGCCAGCACTTCAAAAGCAGCATCTGCAGCTTGGCTGCAGGTTCTGGGTGCCGGAGGAGCTGGCCACCTCCTGATGGGAGCAGGAGGAGACCCGCCACCAGCCCCAGGAAGAGTCTCACCCTCTTGAAGCCATCCAGAGCCGGTGGCATAGCCTAACCACACACTGTGCTGCTGTGGTAGGAGCTCGGTACTGCCACTGTTGAAATGATTGTCCTGTGGCTTCCTAAAGCTCAACCTTCCTCTGGAAGCTGGGAGGGGTAAGGAGAAGCAGTGCTTGATCAAAAACACCACGTAACTCCTGGATGTGACATGTGGAACTTGTGCTGGCACTAGTGCCTCTTTGGCTGCAGTTCCCTGAGGCCTTCTTCTCTGCATCCTACACTTGGGTCTTTCCAGCCACCTTTTCAGGAAATAATTGACTTGGATAAAGAAATGTTTTTTGGAGTAAGGAGGACGTAGCAGCTTTTAGCTGAGTGCTAATGAAAACTCAATAACACATAAGACTCATATCATTGCTTCCATGATCTGTTTGTGCCCTGATATTGCTCAGGGGGTTTCAGAGGCTTTGAATTTTTTCCCAAGCAGTAGGCATTAGGGTAATGGCAGAAAATGTGTCTCCTCTTTGCCCCTCTCTGTTCTTCTGTGTGACCTGTCAATTGACATCCCATGTCAGAAGGGTAAAAAACCCTCCACTGTTCCATATTCAGTGAGGTCCAGGGTCAGGAGGAATTGCACTGTTCTTTGCACCAACTCTTACGCTGTAAAGAGGTCTACAAATCAGTGGGTGCTGTTTGGAAAATCAGCATGTAACCTGGGTAGGAGCTTTAGTGGGAGAAAGAACAGATCGTGGTGGGGCTGAGGGAAAAGGGTTCCATGGCTTTAGAAGGTGTGCTCTTGTTACCTGTGAGCATGTGTAGGTGTGCAAAGATGGATAACTTGGGTTGAACATGCAAATCAAAAGTTTGATTTGCTCTTTAAAGGTGCAGAAGGATAAGAAGGCTTTTTCCTCTAGAAAAGTCTAGCCTGTTTCAACCAAAGTGCTGCCCTGCTGCTGTGTGTCCTACAGAGACTAAAGCCCTCCCAAGAGCTGTCTGCACTCAGGTGTCTCTGGTCCATCAAATGCTCGTGCAGTGGTGTCTTGTGTTTGAGCTGAGTGCTTTCCCCATCTAGAAGTAGTTTCTCCTCCCTATGTTTTTGCTTCAGAAAATGTATAGCTGTTCCAAAGTTATGTTTAGGTCCTATGAAGAATAACTTAACTCTCCTTAAGCGCGCAGGGAGAGAGTAGGTTGTCATCCTCAAGCCTCCTGTGTTTCTGTGATTCTCTGCTTGGAAAGCAAATAAAGTACAGGGCAGAAGCTTTTTTTTTTGTTAGGAGCCTTTCACACTGAATGTTTTCTAAATTGGCTGGGGAGTGGCAAGGAACCCAGCTAGCGACTAATCCCCCAGCCCATCCACTCAGCAAATGGCTTGTGAAAGTCATTCATTTTACTGTAATTGATTTAAACGTTGCTCAGGAGGAGGAAAAAATTAAGGAAACCGATGCCACTTAGAATAGAGAATTATGTGTTCTCAATGTTCTGTCCTGTTATCTCCACACGTGCCCGTTCTCCTCTGGTTACTGAGCAAACACTGTGCCGAGGAGTCACACGGCAAAGCCCAGCTCAAAATTCCTGTGAGCAAGCTCCAGTGCTGGCCAGGACATGAGACAGGAGAGTCTGTAAAGGTCCTTGGCTCTAGCAAAGCATTTCCTTCCTGCCACGGTCCGAAAGGGGAGGATGGGACCATGGCACAGCACGGGTACGGGACACAAGGGTGGGATGCAGGTAGAATGCTCTAGACACAAGGGTGGGATGCAGGTAGAATGCTCTAGACACAAGGGTGGGATGCAGGTAGAATGCTCTATTCACATGTGCACCCGATCTTTTATCAGCTCGGGAAGGGAAAGGGCCAGACCATAGGGCGGAGCATGAGACAGACAAGCGGGGGGACAAACCAGGATAGGGACACGGGCAAATGAGGGAGGAAGGTGGGAGGAACTGGGGAGAGAAGAGGCGAATGGAGGCTGTCCCCTCTCTGCAGTTTCTCCAGCCAATTGGCAGAGAAACAGAGGAGCAGGGAGGTGAACAGGCCGGGACATGCCCGGGAAGTACAAATTCTGGGGAAGCATACAATGTGTATACATAATAACTGTAAAGTCTGTAGCATAAAGTCCTCTCAATCACTGTACATCTTTTTCCACTTCTGAGATTTTCTCCATTCTGATTCCTGGTCCTTCACACCCTCCAGCAATTCACATCTGGTTGGGGGGCTCCATCAACAAAGCATGGGCACATCAGGCTTTGGAGAATCGCCGTGGAAAAGCACAGAGCTCGGCCCTGGCTACAAGCACAGTCGTGGGGTAATACCTGATGACAACCTCCTTGAAATGTCAGTGCTTATGGTGGAACAGGGCTTTTTATAAGGCAGCCACCTGTTCCCCTTGCATTACCTCATTGTTACTACTGTATTTCCAACTGTAAAGTAGTTTTACTTAAAGTGATTTACTGCTTAATATGATTTGTCCCCTATTTTGGGTATATCTTAGAAGATAGTATTTTTTCCTTATCACTTCATCACTGGCTGTACTTTAAAGGACTGTACCCATGGATGTCACTGGGGTCAGAATTGAGTATGTGGATTTTAACTGAGCAATGACATAGGATCAATGTATTTTTAAGCTGAGCTTAGCTTTGTTTTGCATTTTTATTTATACCTCTGACAAGTGAATGAGTTCCCTGGCTCCAAGCCATACCTCTCAATAATGATTTTTTTTTTCCATATTCTTTGGAAATGGCTTCTCCAATGTATTATGCCTGTTCTCTTGACATCTTAATGCAGTTTCTAGGTCACTGAGCTAAGAAAAGACTACAGGTGCCACTAAAGTGTCCTTAAAGGAGAACCAGCCACAGGCCGGGCCAGGTTGATGGTACTTAGAGAAATCAATTATTGTCATGTACTATCTTCATGCTGTGCCAGATCAGTTAAAGATGAATCAATTATGTCAGGTTTCACTCCATCTGCAGGAGTTTTCATGCTCCTGCCCTCAGGCCACCTGTGGTGAATGGAGGACGTTGCTTATTGATCAATCAGTTATTGCAGTTCTGCACTGGGAAACTGGAGTGCTCTCCAGCTGGCACCCGTTAGCTGTTGGGCAGGGGTTCTTTTGAAGACTGAAAGGTGAAAGCAAAACCCACTAGGAAGTCAAGATATCTCAGTGTGCAGGTGGAGGTCAATCTGGACCTCCTGCCAGCCTGGAGAAACTGCCTCACTCCCACTGTGCAGGCATTTCTCTGGAGGGAGCTGGCATGGAGGGAAGGTGCATGGTCCCTCATATCCAACCCAAGGAGCTCTTCTCCCCAGTGCCACTGCTGGAGCTGGTTGTGCCCTACAGGTGAGCAGGCAGGGGATCTGCAGCACTCTCCTGCTTGTGTTACTGTATCCGTACCCTGGGAGGGAAGCGCAGCCCCTCCTAACAGGGGCTGGTATTCCCCTGAGTGGACACAGCATTCACGAAAAAAACCTGGAAGCTAACTTCAGCAAACTAATCCATGAGGACTAAGAGATATTTGAAGGGCTCTGTTCCTTAATATGCTGCAAGTCCCTCAAAGGGATGGTGCAGGATCAGGGTTGGGAGGGGCTCTGGGAGCCCCAAGCCCTCACCCCCTTGTGCCCTGTGTGGAGCAGTAGTCCATGGGCTGGGTGGAACGATAAGAAACTGAGCTCCGGCCAAGCAAAACATGGAGAAAATACTCTGTGAGATTCCTCTTCCTGCTCTCTAATCCCTCTGTTCTTGGTTCACCTCTGCAGCCTCCCTGTGCCAAAGGAGTGCTTCTGCCAACAGGAGAGGTTGGAGTCATTCTCCGGGGAAAGGGAATGAAGCCTGGTGTCATGCACCTACAAAAAATTAATAGTTATCCTTTCTGCCAAGAGATTAAGTTGAACAGTTGGCACCTGCCAGATTCAGCAGAGTATCAGCTGATTATGGATGTTTCACCTGCTTGTCTTCAGAGGAGAGGCTGTGGGGCAGGGCGCAGGGGCCTGCTGTGAGGCAGTGGGGCACTGCACTGTCCTCCAGGAGAAAAAGCCACCGTGTAAGAGTGACAGGCTGCCAGTGCACACACACCTCCCTCTGACGTCCAGAAATGTTCCTTGCTGAGGTGCAGAAGCAGGGTTTTTTTCCCCCCAGACTCTCAGGAGCTGAGCCTGAGCCTCAGGCACCGTTGTTGCCTGCACCCACTGCCCCAAGACAGTGGCAGCAACCCACCGTAGCTGCCTGGGCACCGGTGTGGTGGTGGGTGGTGTGGCTGGTGACAGGCAGTGTGGCTGGCTGACAGCCGAGGAGAGGTTGGAGGGAGGTGGGCCGCAGGACAGAAGGCAGCTGTCTGCACTGTGGGGAGCCTTGGCAGCTGCCCACTCGCCCGCCGTGCCAGAGGGCAGATGGAGTGGGTGGGCACCAAGGAGCAGGCGCTCGTGGCCGCTGCCCTTCTGCAGCTCTGAGGGGTGGCCGGGCACGGGTGGCCCTGCATGGTCACTCTCCAGTGGGAGAGTGAGTGCCGAGCTCAGGGTGTGAAGGTCCTTTTTGACACACACAAAGTAAATGCAGAGGCCAGAATGAATTCTGCAAGCAACAGTACTTGTGAAATGCCCACTGGGCCTGTCACAAGCTTCACTGAAATATGGCTTGCTGTGGTCACCCCTGTGTAGCTCCAGTGCAGGGCTGGGTTTAAACCATACTTTAAGCATCTTGGAGATGCTTTTCTGAGCCAAAATATGTCTCTTGCCTCTCTCAGTGTACCCCACAGGTTCTGGCAGGGTGTCAGTAGCTTTGTGTCCTTCCTGCTGGTGACTGTCCTCTCTGCCCCAGGGGGCTGGCCTGCACTGCCTCAGGGCAGCTTCCTGCAGGCAATGCTGCACTCCTGTTTTCCACCCAGAGCCCCTCATCTCCCTGCGCTCCAAAAGGCTGTGCAGTGTGACCATGGAGGTATGTAGGTGCAGACAGTGATCTGTCCCCATCAGTGCTGTGGAAAGTGGCTCACCCAAGCGACTCGCCTGTGCTGCCGGTGCTAGGCTGTGCAGCTGGTCTGTGGGGTGGGAGGTTACAGTGCTCCAGGGCCATGGCTGGATATGGGATGAGCAGTGATGGGCTGTGCCAGTAAAACACAGGGACAAAGTTGTGTTCAGGCCTGCACAGGCTGTGTGATTGTGTTGGAGTGTCACTGTCAAATCCATGTACGTCAATGCCCTGCCCAGGGAAGGGGAGGTCACAGCTCCTTTCCCAGCTGGATCCCTTGCTTTTTGTGTGAATGATCTGGATTTGAAAGGTCTGCACCTACAGCCTGTGCTCTTACCTGTTGCCTTTCAGTCACTATTCAGCCATGATTATTTAAACCCTGAGACGTTTGCCTGTCCCTCTGCTTTGTTGCATCCCCTCTGAGATCGCTGAGGCAGGAAGCGCAGTGGCTTCACCGCTTCTCCCGTGGATGAAGCTTGTGGCAGCCATGCGGTGCAGCGGGATGGAGCCTCCATCTCCTGGTGACTGAGCCGCATGGCAGCTGGGCACTGGGACCTGCCTGTGGGAGTTGTCTCAGGAAGGAGCCGGAAAGCTAGTCCAGGAAGCCAAGGAAAGCTTTGATGTGTGAGGGGTCCCTGCCAGGCTCAACCCCTCTGGCCACAGTGGGACACAGTGTTTATCCAGAGTCATCTCAGGACCTGCTTCTGGCTGAAGCAGGCTCTGTTTGGGTTCTCTCTCTGAATCCTAGAAATTTTTGTCCTCATCGTGTAAAAGGTTCTCACGAGGTTATTTTAAAGCATTGCTGCCCGATGAAGCCTCAGCACCATCCAGCATCAGTTTTTCTGAGGCTTACTGCAAGTGGGGTGCTACTGTGCAGTTTCAGTAGAGGGGAAGCTTAGGGATTTTCTCTTGCAACTCAGCAGGTTCACACTGTCCCAAAGGTACCTCAGAACTGGATACGTTCAAAGTATTTTTCACAAATAATAAAGAGATCAGGGCAGTTTTCAGCATTGCAGCTGCAGCTCAAAGCTCAGGGATTTTTCCATGTCAAGATTTGATCCTTTCATCACTTTTCTCCCCTCTGAGCTCCTTGTGAGTGTCAAGTACCTGGAACCAAGGGAGACTTGCATGCAGACACTCATTTTTATTTTTGTAAATGGTTTTAAAAGGTTGACAAGGGAATTGCAAATGGATCTGAGCAAAGATGGAAAAAGACCACAAAGGAGAAGACACTTTAGCAACAAGACAGGGGAGGCATGGAGCTCTGCCAGCATCTCTGCAGGGTCTGCCAGGTTGTTATTCACCCCTCAGCGCGCTGACAGCCCCTTGCCCACAGCAGTTGGAGGGGGATGCTGTCCCATGGCTGATGGTCTGGGGGGATGTGCTGCAGAGGCTGTGGCCGTGCTTCCTGGGCTCTGCACCTGCATTGGCTCTGTGCTTGAGGGACCAAGGCTGTTTAATTAAAGGTGGCAAAGTCACCTCCCAAGTCAGCTCTGCACAGCACCGGCTGCACATGCAGTGCCTGTGAGCTGCTGGCATGGCGTGTGTTGGCCCATGTCACCGCCTGCCTGCGGCTCCTCGAGTGCTTGCAGAGAGCAACCACTTCCACTGTCAAGTGCTCTCAATTGCCCTTATTTTCAGAATTGTGCAAGCCTTCCCCCAGTACCATTCTCCTTTCCAAAAATTCCATCTGGGAACTTTCTGTGTCCAGGGCCCCACTGTGCATCCCCCCAGGAAGCCGGAGATGCAGTTTGTGGTGGGATGCCTGTGTCCACAGGGTAGTGGCAACAAACCCTTCCTGCAGAAGGGGCATGGTGGTGGACTGATGGCAGAGGCTCCAGGGTTCAAGGTTACAGCTGGTGGGCAGCTTGGGCTGTCCTTGTGGCCACCAGACCAGGCTGGAAACGGGGTGCTGGTGCTCACATAAAGGTTTTTCCTGGAAGGCTTGGTTCAAACGCAGCCTGAGGAACTGGCTGCCTTGAAGGTCTTGTCCCTCCAACAGGAGTAACACCTGAGGAAAGATGAGGGGAAGGAATGGCAATGAGAGGGGAAGTGGCTTTCCCAGGGCCGCACACTTGGGGAGCTGTGCTGCCTTTCAGAGCACACCAAGCTCCTTCACCCCAGGCAAGGGGGAGTTCATCCACATGCCCCCTGACCAGCCTGTGTGCCTGACTCTGATCTATCTCCCCCAGGTGTCCCTGAGCCATGAGTGCACTCGTGCCGTCATGAAGCTGATGTACTGCCCGCACTGCCGGGGCATGTCCAGCGTGAGGCCCTGCAACAACTACTGCCTGAACGTTGTGAAGGGCTGCCTGGCCAACCAGGCAGACCTGAACACCGAGTGGAAGTACCTGATGGGTAAGATGGCCTTTCTCTGCTGCAGCACAGCTGTCTCTCACGGCAACCTTTGAACTCACTGAGGCAGTGTTTGGCAAGGAAAGACAGGAGGGTTGGAGGCTCAGTGGAGGTTGTTTGCAGTTGTAAAGCTCTCACTCCTCCTTGTGCCCACAGAGCATCACGTAGCAAGCTCCTCTTTCTCTCTCAGGCTCTACATATGGAGTGCTTTGAGACCTGAGGGAGCTTTGGTGTTCGTCTGTGCTCATGCAAGGCAGGCACCAGAGGAAGAACTTTGGGCTTGGCCAAAGAACTTCGGGCTTGGCCTTTTCCCTTACCTTGGCACCCACTGCCTGGCCAGCAAGGCTGCCAGCTCACTGCCCAGCTGCAGCCCAGCAGGCTGGCTCATGGTTGGTGCATGCTGGTGTTAGCAATAAAAATCCCGATGGAGTTCAAGGAGTGTCCTCTGCCTCTCAAGGGACATTGCAAAATAGATCTGGAACTGCAGCAACCAAGGCCAGGGCACTGCCCACTGAGGTGCAGCTGCCACCTCATTCTGGGACTAAGGAACTGTGGCTAATTGGAAGTGCTCAGCATGAGAGCAACTGGGAGGCTGCTGTGAAGAAGGAGGAGGAATATTCCCTCCCCCAAGGGTTTAACCAGGACTTCAGTGTGCTTTAGCCTTTCTGACCAGAGCCAGCCAACCATTCCCTGTCACTGCTCTCCAGGCAGGATGGCTGCACATCTCCAGAAAGGTCACTATACAGCTCTCCCTGACTGATAGGAAAGCAATTCCATGTGCATTTTGTACTCACTGTGGCTTCCTCTTCCCAAGAGACATCATTGTCAAGGGGTGATGGTGAGGAGGAAATTGGAGTTTCTTTCAAATTGCTGTTGTACATTTCAGTGTCAGAGGTCACAATTTGATCAAGGACAGGAGCAAAATGTGGAATCAAAGGCAGTAGTTCACAGTGTTATCCATCCTTCACCCCTCTCCAGGCCCTTTTGTGTAGGCAGGGAGGATTTTGTTACACTAAACACAGAATTACTCTTTCAGTTTGACAAATTAGGGCAGGTCAAATTAAGGGAGATTTTTACAGTAAGTGGTTCAAATATAACTTATAAGTAATTTTTGGGTGCAGCCTTTGATTGAAACATCTGTATCCCAACATTAGTGCCTCTGCAGGCTAAAATTATCTGAAATATAATCTCAAAGATGACACCACTATCCCTGAGTGGCAGCAGAGTTAAACTGCAAGCTCTTCAATGTTGCAGGAGATGTTATTTCCCAGAATACAAAAAAAGTCACCCCTTGCATATAGACTGACCTTGCTTCAGCCCCAACTGGAGTGTTGAGAAGCATCTCTGGAGGTAAACAGAGCCTGGTAATTCTTTATAAGCCAAGCACAGTCCCAAAGCAGCCATCCAGGCAGTAACTTCCAGGCCAGGCAGGAGTGGCTGGACATCAAGAGGACAATCCTCCAAGAGGAGCTGAGAGCAAGAGGCACCCCTCAGTCACTCCCTGTCCTGTTTACCAGTTAGTTGTGGGCATTATGGTCTGCTTCTCTGCTGTTATAGACTGATATTTTCCTTGTTGGTCACTGTCATCCTTCCAGAGGTGAGAGTGAGAAGAATTAACTCATTTTTTCACTCCACTGCTACAGAAGCTATTGCCCACACCCAGTACCCTTGGCACTTCATTGGCCTCGTTTGTCCCACCTTTTGCTGGCTGCAGTGCTTTGCTGAAGACATGCAGTGAATTAGGAGAGGGTGGAACAAGTATTGCTGTGTGTTTCTTAATACTTCTGCACCAGTTTTCTGGTTTTCCTTTCTGTGTCACCCCAGGAAATGCTGATCACTTTGGGTGAATACAGGTTGCATTTACCATTTGCAGGAGGTGGCCTCTGTTCCTCTGCCACAGAGTGTGGCTTGACTTAAGTAAGGAAAAGGAGAACCTGTGCAGTAGTGAAAATGGGGAGATGTCTCCCAGCCAGCCTGCTGAGGGGCTGGCAGCTTTTCCCACCCAGCATGAGCGTGATCTTTACCTTGGTTTGTACAGAGTGATGATGAGATGCCTTATTTCCCCAGATTCCCTGATCGTGGTGGCTGATCGGATCGACGGACCCTACAATGTGGACACTGTAATAGGGACCATTCACATGAGGATTGCTGAAGCTATTTCCAACTTGCAAGAAAACAAAGATTCCATCACAGCCAAGGTAAGAGCATGTGCCTGGGCCTGGCTGAGGACACATCATGTGTAACTGCCAGGACCAAATGCTTTTTGTGGTGACTATTCGACTGAGTTGAAGGACATAAGAGTGAAAGAGAGCGAACGTCCTCTCTTCTAATGACAGGAAACCACCCACCTTAGGCAAAAACCTTCTCCAGTGTTTCCAAATATTGCTCCCTAACACATCCAGCCAGCCTCCTTTGGGTACAGGCACAGGAGGTGGGACTGCATATGCAGTGACTGGGAGAGGCAGGGTGGCACTTGCTGTCAGGGGCCTCTGTGTCTGAAGAGTCCTGATTTCTTTTGGCTGAGCTGAGGTGTTTACAGCAAGTGCACAGTCCCCAGTGACAGAAGGCCGCTGCTTTAACCTGCCTCAGGGGGATGTTCTGCTGTGGCAACACTGGGCTATCAGGTTGTATCGTGGGACAGAGTTGCAATCTGACAGTCCAGAGTACAAAACAGACTCTCATGAGGCTCACCTGTCTTCCAAGAAGTATATATCATGAAGCTGTCTTCTATTTTTGGTATATTTATCCACTTAACCACAATCACCTCTGTAGCTACAGGTAAGAGAAGCTTTGGGAACAAAAGCAGCCCTCCAGGGCTTCTGCCTTTTGTCCAGACACTCCCCAGGTCCTGCAGCTATCCCCCAGTTAGGGCAGAGATGCAGACGAAAGGAGCGGGACTGGTCCTAACTGGGTTTTGGAGAAGGGATGGGCTACAAGTATTGCTTGGCAAGCAGGAATTCACTGGCACACATCAAAGCACTAACAGCAGCATGCAAACAAGTACTGGTTTAAGTTTCTTTCCTGACATGAAAGGCCATATTCTTTCTTGTAAGATGAGACTGAGGCTGTCCTCATAAAAGCAAATCCATGGTGTGGGAAAACATGGCATCATTCACAAGAAAGATGTTTCCAAGGGGAAAATAGTCTAATTGGTGCTCAACTGGAGCAACCAAACATGTTTGATAAGCTCCTCAGTGTGACCTGGTGACCACTTCTTGCTGGTAGCACTGTTTTGAGCACGGCAAAGCCATCAGGTGAAAGATGTTGTTGTCACATGAGCTTGAGACTGTCTCAGAGCAGTCCTGGGGGTCTTCTCTGTCAGGACCTAGGGCAGCAGGCTCGAGCCGCAGTTGAGGGCTTCAAACATGGCCTGGGCCATGGGCACTGTCTGCTAGTTGTGAGAAGAGCCAGAAGTGGCCATTGAACCCAGTGACACCTTCAGTCATGGGTTTTCCTGGGATCTGGGAAAAAACTGGAAAGAAAAACTTTTGGTACTGGGCCCTGTGTTCACAGCACCACAGAGCCCTCTCTCTGCCTCCTCCTCTTGCTCCCTGTGGCTCTCTCATGGATTTCAGGCAGCAGGAGCGATCAGAGGCAGCAAACACCTATTTGCTCTCATCGCGCGGGAGACTATTGATCACCTCAGTCTGCAGGAGACATGTTTTGTCCAGCAGTAACTTGTGTTGCTCACCTGAAGCCCTTGGGATGGCAAGAGGATCACCTTAGTACCACGCTGTGCTGGAGCTGCTACAGGAGCCACTGTCCTGGACACCACCCCAGGCTTTTACCTCCTGCAAGAGTTGTCTGCTGTCAACAGCAGTAGTAGGCCCACAAGATACAACAGTGAAACCAAATTGGTTTTATTTTGTTAGAACCAAGTTGAAAATGTTCCACGTGCAGTTTTCAGGGCAGGATTTTGCACAGAGCAAAGGAGACAGATGAACAAATTGGCTTAGTGCTGAACTGCTGGAGTCATCAGATCTGTCTAGTTCAACAGGACAGAGCACCCCAGGAGAGGCCTTTGGAGGCTGAATGTCCCTCAGACACACCAACAAGCCCCATTGTCACTGAAAGGACACTTGCCTAGGTTAGGACTTTGCTGATGGCTGTCAGAATCCACTCACCAGC
This sequence comes from Manacus vitellinus, assembly GCF_001715985.3. Taxonomy (NCBI): domain Eukaryota; kingdom Metazoa; phylum Chordata; class Aves; order Passeriformes; family Pipridae; genus Manacus; species Manacus vitellinus. The sequence goes on from NW_021940687.1 coordinate 905,857, forward strand.
ACATTCAGCGGGTGGCACGAGCTGTGTCAGCAGTGCTCCTGCCTGCGGTCCTGACTCCTCTGCTGTAAGGGGACACCAGGCAAAGTCACATTTGTCAATAGTTTCTGACAGTACCCTGGTAGCCACAACAAGCTTGGAGCCCTCTTTTCAGATCAGATGGCTTTCTTTGTAAAGGCTGGTGTTTCTGACTCAGACTGACAGTTCAAAGTCCCTCCTGGCCTCTGATGCTTTGTTCAGCCTGGCTGGCTGAGCAGTCCTGCCACCAGTGAGGCTCAGCTGCGCAGCACCTGGTGATCTGCAACAGAGGTGTCACTGCCTGGACAGGTCATGCAGAGACTGGGAGAAACAGGTGCTTCCAGGACATCTTTCATCTCATCCTAGAGGCCAAGTCTGAGGATTTGTACCTTCAACGTGCTTCTTCTGACCTCTGGCTACAAAGCCCACCTGGGCAGGTAGTTAGGATGGTAGGAGGTACCCAAAGATAGGGGATAAATCAGTTCCATTGCCTGATTTGCCCCTGAAACATCCAACCTGATGGTTTGTGGCACATCCGCTGTCTTTGCACTGCCCTGCTCAGAGGGCATTAATTTCCCAAGTGCGGGCGCTGATTGTAGGAGTCATGGGGATAGTCCCACCTCTGCTGTTGTCCAAATCAATGAAGCTCCCATGCTCTGCAATCATAAAGCCCACATCACTAGTGTAACAAGTGTGATCAACTCCCGTCTTGTTCTTCCCAAGATTTTATTTTCCAATCATAAGAAGAACAGATAAAATTGCTATAAATAATTTAATATCAACATTGATGACTCATCCAAAAACATGCGTTAGAGCTGAGCATTTTGCTTGATAGGGTAACCAAAACAAGTTACAATGTGCTGAAAACACATCTGGCACCAGAAACCAAACCAGAGTCTCTGAGATCTTGCAGGTAGGAAAGATAAATATACTTAAAAACAGGAAAAAACCACCCATAACTCTAGAGTGTTAAATAGTTAAAGAAATAGCATCAAAACATGGGATAGAGAGTTTGATTTGTTTTTCAGGTATTCCAAGGCTGTGGAAATCCCAAAATCAGCACAAAAGGCTCCATCAGCGAGGACAAGAAAAGACGGGGAAAAGTCACATTGGAGGCCAAATCCTCTGCACAAGCACTGGAGATGCTGGTGAGTTTGTCTCCAGAGCTCCCTTCTGCCAGTGACCAGGACAGGAGTGCTGGTGTGTGATGTCCCCTGGGAGGAGATCACTCCCCTGTGGGTCCTGCAGGTCAGATCAGACCACCCAGGCTGCTCAATCACGAGTTTGAAGCTGAGATCATCCAGTGAGGGTGTGAGCTAAGCACACCTGATCTTCTTACCTCTGCACAGGGTGGGGTCTGTGTTGTTGATAACCAATTTCCCAGGGATTTGGGGCCGCACTTATTTGGAGAGGCTCCTATCCATTGGTGTAGTTCAGCCTCAGTCCAGCCTGGATACTGGGGCCGGAGGTCCTTCTTCATGCGGATTTTGGGTTCTGTGGATGGCAAGCTGTGGGATTTGCCATGGTCCCACAGGTGAGAGGCTCCTCACTTGCAGACACCCATCTGTCCCACCCAGCAGAGCCCTGCTGGCTCTCACCAAGGAGCTTCTAAGCATTTCCCTCATGGCCCAGAAGATGGTCTCCTCCTGGTTAATCTTGTGGTACCAGAACAGTCCTTGGCATGTAACCTTCAGCCTTGGGTGCTTGAGTTGACAGTTGGTCTTTAGGGGAAGGCTGATGACACATCCTTGTTTTCATAAAAACAGACTTTGTGATGGTAAAACAAACAAACAAAAAAAATAGGCCGAATCCTTGTCCTTTCCTCAGGCCTGGGGTGCCCCAGAGGTCTCCTGGCCCTGAGCATCCCCTTTGCTTACAGGTTTTAGATGCCAAAGGGAATCTGACAGCTCTCAAGACGTACTGGATCACCCTGCCCAGCAGCCTGTGCAGCAAAAAAGTAATGGCCAGCTCAGCATCAGATGACAAGTGTTGGAACGGGATGACCAAGGGCAGGTATGGAGTGGGCTGAGGTGCCAGGATAGCACCATTCTGGAGTGAGAGGGAGGGTTTGATAAAAGGCACTTACACATCATCACAGCCAGCCCCACTTGTTTAGAGTGAGCAGTCTGTCCCTGTCCATAGAAGTGCTGTGTTTCCTGAAAAACTGGTACCTGGGAATGTCAGGCCTGGTGCCATTTTGCTGTGTGTCAGAGGCTTAAGCACTGAAATGCATTTGCCATGAAATAACTGTGTAATTTTCTACTACTGAAGCAGTTTTGCAATTCCACATGCACTCAGAAGGCAGCAGAGCTGGATTTAGCTCACAGACTCCAGAGCTGCTGCAGAGAATTGCATACGTGTCTCTCTATCCACGCCTGCTCCGAAATGCTGTTTCCTCATGAGAAAAGGCACCCACGTGACATCAAACAGCTGCAGAAACAGTTCCCACCCTGGCTGAGGTTAAAGGATGTCTGAAAGGAGATGGGCAACTGCTGGACCTGCATCTTTCTCCACTTCTCTCCATGAACTTTCTGGGCTGGGCTCTGCCAGCCCAGACCCAACACCTTTAGCTCTGCCAACAGGGTCACAGATCTGCAGGAGGGCCAGGGTTAGCTTGACAGCTCCCAGATAACTGAAGCTTTCCTGGGGGCCTGTCTGGTAGAACTGGGCTGAGTGTCAATCCCCACAGGTTTAACCAGGCAAGGATGAAGATGCTCCTCAGCCTCCCAGAGATTTTCCACAGGGGAGTATCACTGTGGGTCCATGGGTGCCAGCCTGAGAGCAACCCCTCAGCCTTTCCTGCAGGAAATCCCTCCCTAAGCCGGGATGCTGCAAGGCCATCAGCCACCTCCTGCAAGCTGAGGTGGCCTCAGGATGAGCCCGAGGCTCTGCTGGGGTCTGGCCGTGGCAGCATGGCTTTGGCCATCTGTGGCTGCCTCTCAGCAAACACCACCCTACAGAGGACGTTCCACAACCCACTGACTGCAGCTTCTCTTGGGCTCATAGAGGCTGGATTGTCACCGGTGTCTGTGACAGGGACAGGTGAGGTGAGCTGAGAGGGAATCATCTAAACCTGTCTTCTTCCTTCCCAGTTACCTGCCTGAAGTGATGGGGGATGGCTTAGCTAACCAGATCAACAACCCAGAGGTGGAGGTGGACATCACCAAGCCAGACATGACCATCCGCCAGCAAATCATGCAGCTAAAGATCATGACAAACCGGCTGGGCAACGCCAATATCGGGAATGATGTGGATTTCCAAGACACGAGTGAGTGTAGCAGAACGGGAGAGGTCCCCGCAGGCGAGAGGGGCTGAGCACAGTCCTGCAGCCTCCACAACTGTCCATGCAGACCCTGCTCTTGGGCCCGGGGGGCAGAGAAGGGGCTGTGGCAACCTGGCTTTTGGCTTGGAGCAGCTGAGGGGCTGCTCAAGTGCAGCCAACTTGCTATGGGGTGGCTGGAGGCTGTGCTGCTCCCAGTGCCTTACTGAAACCTGAGGAGCTCTCTCCAGTGCCAACCCAGCCCTCTTTAAGGGGCTCCTGTCTGCTCCATAGGTTTCCAGCTGCTGCAGCAGCGGGTGGTTAAAGTCAGCTGGAGGTCAGATATGGGCTTGTGTCCCACAGTGGGGGATGCAGAATGCAGAGAGGAGGAGGTGGCCGGGGCAGGGCTGGTGGGCAGAGCTCCCTGGGGTTGCAGGGACGTGTCCCAGGGTAAGAAGGCAGTCGGGACTCAGCCCGTGTTTGTCTCTGTGCAGGTGACGACATGAGCGGCTCCGGGAGCGGGGACAGCTGTCCTGACGATGTCTGCGGCAAAAGACTTTCTAAGAGCCCCAGCACCAGGCAGCCAGAAACACACGCTATTCCTAAGCAGTCTGGACATGGCGTCAATGGGGCCAGCAGCAGATCTTTGCCTTCTGCCTCCCTCCTCCTCCTCCTCTTGGTGGCTGTCATCGCCCCACAGCACTTGTGGCGGTAACTCACTGGCACAGCCAGGAAACAGACTGCGGCTGAGGGCTTCACTTTGCCAAAACCAACCAACCAACCAACAACCAAAGGACATATTTAATTTACCTTGGCAAAAAAAAAAATAAAAAACCAACAAAACAACACAACAGGAAAACGAAAAGAGGGAGGAGAAAAAGGTTTCAAAAGGTTTCAGTTGTTTGCTATTTCTGGCAGTGCTTGAGCTGTTTTCTTCTTTCTTGGTCTTCCCCAATGCTGGGCCCTTCTTTCTGTACCTCATTGTTTTACTTTTGTTATTGCCACAAACTGGCTTTTGGGGCCGAAACAAGCCTTTGCAGAGAGGGCTCTGGGGGATCTTGGCCAACCCCTACAAGGGCAGCTCTCCTGCTGCCTCCAGTGGAATATGCAATTGCCCTGACCTTGTTCCCCAGACAGTGGCCGGAGCGGTGCTGCCGACAGCGCGATGGTGCCACGGGGCAAAGCCGGCTCCTCCCGCGGAGAGACTGGGATCCTCAGCGCCGCTTACGTGCTGCATTCAGGGGCTCTTTCCGGTTCTTTGTGCTTCCTAAGTGGGCAGAGATGGCCCTTCACTTCCAGCAGCGTATGTAGGAGCACAAGCAGGTCTGGTGGGTTGAACTGACACAGTTTGTCAGTGGCTGTTGGACCCAAAAACGCAGAACTCCCTTTTTTTTTGGAAAGGTCACAAGTGGGTTTCTTGACTAGAGCTCGTAGCTGGTGACAATTTGAAATGTAGGTCTCCTACATCTAAATGACTGGGAATGAGTGTTAGGGGTTGGGGTTTGGGGTACTTTTTCTTTGCATGCTAGTTGGAAAGCCATTTTTTACCCAAGTAACAATGGTCCAATTTCTACCTGCAGTGCAGTACCATGGTAGGTAACAGAGAGATGAAAATATGCACAGTGAGATTCTCTGTGTGACAGACAGTTGTGCTGCCTCCTCCTTCTCTAGCCTCAGCCATGAACAGGAATCCATTTGTTTTTTCTTGGTAATAAGAAAGACCAGAGGCTTTTTACTAACTGGAGCTTTGGGACTGGTTGCGGCCTCCAGGCAGCTGCCTTAGGGCAGAGAGGGGCCAGTGGTGATCAGCACTGGACAGTGTCCCTACCCAGGGGGCTGCCTCAAAGCAGCACCTACCAGAGGGGATGTGAGTATGGGATACATTTTGTTTGTTTTCCTTCAGTGTTTGTTCTAGTTGCATTGTAGGTTTTTAATGAATTTCCCTGTTGCTTCCCCATCATCCAACACACCTCCTCTAACCACTGCAGGGATGGGCTGAGACAGTGGGTCAGGCACCCACTGGCAGCTCCGTTTTGGCTCAGGGGAGGGCCAGGCTCACCCTTTGCTACCCCGTCCCAGCACACACCAGCCTCTGGGTCACACAGGCTGCTGCCCTAACCCCAAAATGCCTGGTGGGGTGGGCTCTGTGCCAGGTTTGGAGACTGGAGGTGGTGGGTGAACGATATAAATGTCCCCACGTAGCTGTAGGAGTGTCTGTGCGTGTAGCGCTGTGCTTTGGGGCTTCCAGAGGCTTCTGTGCCTGACGGGCAGCCAGTGTTGCTGGAGGCATAGGTTTAGCAGATGTTAGATCCAACACAGTCACTGTGACTGGTTGGGCCAAGAGCACACCCAGGGATTGGGTTTGAGTTTCAGTTGTGTTTGTACTGAGGCAAGGGGGAGGGCAGAGCTGGGTCTGTCTCCTGCTTTACTGGTCTGCACAGCATTTGAGCATTTCTCCTCTGCCCTGCTAGAGGAAACATGCCTTTGGCCTGAGCAAACATAATGGAGTTTGGGTTTGCCCATTTCCTAAGAAGAGGGGAAAAAAACATTTTTAACATTAGCAGTTTCTAGAATGTGCAATTTAAGGGGAGATGAGAACACAAGGAAGGTAATGCCAAAAGCACTGGGGCCCAGTGATGGCACTGAAGGTGCCTCAAACTAAGCAGAGATTTTAGGCCAGCTTTGACTGGCCTCTCCAAGTCTCTGTGACTAGTGTCACTGACTGGGCATCCTTTCTGCCTTGTCCTCCCCTTCTTGTAAGGTAAAATCTTACCTGATCTTGTAGGGTGTCCGAAATGACTGCCAGAATGCTGGACATTGGCTGAAGGACAGACAATGCCACTAGACTGATCAGAACCCTGGAGAGAATAAATGCAAGTCATGGATTCGTACAGGTTTACTTACTTCTAGACGTATGACAAGTTCACATGACTTTACTGCTCTGAAGAACAGTAACTTTTTTTTGAATTTTTTTTTAACTAGAATTGCCGATACAAATTTAACCTCCAGTTGCAGAAATCCCCACAACCAGTCCTGCAGAAACTTTACATCCAAAGCAAAATTAAGAGGAGGGAGGGGACATCAAACCATTGTACCCTCTTCAAAACGTGGTTCAGTTGGAGTTCTAACATATGGATGCTGAAGTCAGTCTAACATATGGATGCAGAATGAGACCTGAAAGTCCCTGTCACTTCCATTTCTGTGCAGTTAGTGTTTACTAGTGTTTACCTTTTTACCCTCAAAAGCTTCTTATGGGCCCCTTCACACCCTAAGTGTAAAGCCAGGAATTTACTGATTGTCCACTTAATCTTTTAACAATTTAATAACCCAAACTAGTGGTTCTGTTACAAGAATAAAACCTGATAGTCCCAATTAATACAGCAAAACCTCAAAGAAACTGTTAAACCAGTTACGCAGGAGAAGCCCTTCCTGATGTCTTCCCTCCAAGGCTGGGTTGAGCTCCCACTTCCACATCCCTCCAGGCCCTGAGGGTGACCCCTTCTATCCTCAGGGAGCCGAGCTGGGATGAGACCAGCAGGCAGGCGAGGGCAGTGCCAGGGGCTCAGCCCCTCTTTGCCAGGAGGGACATGATGGTTGTGGTGACACTTCCTCCCTCCTTGACCCTGGGCCCCCTTGGATTTATTTTTCTACCTTTTCACACAGTCCGTCTGTGCTCCTGCTTTTTGTTGGTTCCTGGTTATTCAGTTTTTCTATTCTCTTTGTTGCCCTGAAGTGGTTTCCCTGAACTGCTGCCATTAAATGACCTGGGGCTGCATTTGACCATGGCATCTTCCCCAGGGAGCCCACTGGCCGAGTCCCCCAGGATATCAACTCAATATCACTCTAAACTAAAGCAAACCTAAAGCAAACCATAGTTACTGATGACTAAACAACCACTGGTGTGGCTCAACAAGCTGAAATCAGCCCAGGTCCAGACAAGCCCCAAACCTGTGCTCAGGCTGGCACAGAGCCTGCAGCCTTTCAGTGCTTATAAATGACATTTCCTGGTCTATGACCTGCTTGAAAATGCTGTGACACACCTCCCTAGCCCCTGGCTGGTGGCTGCTTGGGTTGGCTAGATGATGGGAGCCCTGGGGAACAGGTCTGTCTGGGGAGAAACATCTGCTCTGATGCTATCGAGATAGTGATTTGTGGTGTTCTGGTGTGAAAAGGCCTCATGCTTGACAGGGGTAGTGCTCTAGGAAAAAATATTAACAAAAACAACGTCCCTGGGAAGGGGAGAACCAGAAATAGTGGATTTCCAAGTGTCTCTGTCTTTCAGCCTGCTCTTTGTGCCATAACATGTATGTTTTAACTAAGGGCAAGGGTCTCAAAAGGCTTTGAGAGCACAGCTACTTCTCATTTACAAATGACAAGCTGCCTGTTGTTTTCTGGTGGGCTTGATAGGGGCTAAGGTATAGCAGAATATCTGAAGTCCATCTTTGCTTTAAACAGATGCATTTCTACCTGCAGAAGTAAGAATTATTTCACTTATTGGCATAGCTGGACAGTTATCTATTTCTTTCTGTTACCAAGGTACTTGTAACTCTCTTGCACTGTTTATCTAAAGTTGAAATATGTTCTTTGAATCCTTGTATAAATAAAAAGGCTGGAGACAAACCTAGATAACAGGGCAGTTATTTCTTCTCCATTTAAGCTGAGTTGGGCATTTTCTGTCTTTTTCCCTCATTAAAGCACAGATAAAGGGCAGGTCTGAGCCATGAAATGGTGTTTCAGCCACAAGTTTCTAATGGGCTGATGCCAGTGTTGGCAGCAGAGGTTTGCCTGCACCAACCCCATATCTTCCAGAGGAGCAGCTGCTGGGTTGGATGTATAGATGTGTGTTTGTGGGAACAAGGTGAGCCTGGCTTGAGTCATCAAAGCAAGGATGCTAAATGTTCTCTTTTTCATGTAGAAGCACAGAAAGAAGTGGTATAACAGTATAAGGAACCAGAAATGCCCTTGATATTGATCATTACAAAGTATTGTGGTAATTACAGCCATGGCCTTACACCGGTGCAGCTGTTGGCAGGGCTCACAGCAAGCAAAGAAGTGATGTGAATGTTTGATCTCAAGCATGTGCTTGATACTGAACTGGTGCATCAGAAAGGTTTGTGCTTCAGCTCTGTCCTTTCCAGTAGTGGTTAAATACAGCTGTCAAGGTAACGCATCAGAAGCTGCTCGTGAAGTGTCTAAGAAAGACTTGGTAACTGGAAACTACTAGAAGTGTATCTTTCTTCCTGGAAGCAAATACCACCTAAATTTAATAAACTGCGTGATACCCTTGAGTGAGTAGGCATTTCTTTAGGTTCCTGTCCTGCAGTTACAGCTATTTGCACCACATGCACACATTCATATAAATACAGACAAGTGCAGAAATGTAGGTCTTCTTGGAGAAGTTGTTTGCACACCAGTTGCTTCCTTTGCCTCCTCTGTGTCTAATGATGATCTTAAATAATATCCACTTATAGCTGTGTGTGTATTAAAGTTGTCTGAAAACATTGCTGCAATTTGTGATGCCACTGTGTTTGCAGCGATGCCGCAGTGTGTTTGCAGATTCACTGCTAAGAGCTTGCAGGAGGTGTAGGATGTGATACAACCTCAGCTCCCACTTCCCTGCAGCCACACAGCCCTGCTTGCCTGGGAAGGAAAGGCTTCAGAGGCTCTAACAACAGCTTGGTACCTACAGGGAGCTCACCAAGACGATGGGGGCAGACACTTTACAGGTGCATGGAAAAGGATGAGACACAGCCAGTATAACTGGGGCTGTTTGCACCAAACCCCAGCTGGCAGTGGCACGAAGACCAGAAGTCCCCCAGCAAAATTTGGACTGAGGCATCAGACCTTTTCTAGTCAGAGGATGAGGCTTTTACCCTGCAGTTTGACCATCATCTTGCAGAGCTGGCAACTGTCTTCACTGCCAGAAGGTGGCATTTGCATTTACCTTATAAATCACTCTCCATGTAAGGATAAGTGCCCTGTCCCTATTTCCTGCTCTGCACAGGGAGGTGATACAGGGCAGGCTGGTGGGAAGGGACAACCTTTCTGGCATGAATGACCATTCTTAAGTCAACTGCAGGCAGGTAGCAAGTAAACATCTGTAGCCTCAGAGTGAGGAAGCACAGGTGTGGCCACAGTGACATGGTGCTTATGTGACAGAAATGCTGCCCTGGGATGGGGGCACCCAGGGAAGACCTGCACACCAGTGCAGGAACTCATAAACCAGTAAGTCATCAGATTTGTCCTATTAGTCTGTGCTCTGCTGCTGTGATAGTCCAGGTTCATTTTTGTGCCAGCAACAAATATTGGTCACATGCTCCTGTTTCACCAGAAAGCAGAGGGGTGAAGCAGCTCAGCCACATGTTCAATGCTCCGGGAAGTGGATGGTACCAGCGATCAGCCCTGTGGCGCTGGCTGATGTGGCATTCACCTGGCCGGGCCATTGGCCCCATCCCCACCCTGGCCTGCACAGCTCTAACCCACGTGTACACTCCAGTGTAAGATACTCTTGCTCTGGCACCACACCAGCAATTCTACGGAAGTCCAGAGAAATTAGTGCTATGCTATCCAGCCAGCCTAGTAAATAATTTTCTGGGCACTCAAAAGATGCTTTTGTTATATGTGAGGGGCCCCAAGATGCTCTGGAGGAGCTCACATCGATATTGCATCCCTGCACCAACAGCACTGACCGCAGCAGCCTTCCCGTGCAGAACACAGGGGGGAAGCAGCTGCTGTAGGGGTGGGGACTGTAAAATCCATCTAGTTCTCAAGTGAGCTGTGGGCTCTGAAAGCGTTTTAGCCTTCCAAACGCAGCTCTCGAGATGCAGCCGGCACTAGGACCTGCCTGGAGCCTCTACGCCCCAGCCTGTACAGAACGGATAGCACAGCCCGGCCCGCCGGCTGCGGCGGCACAGCCGCGCTGCCGCCGAGGAGCCCCGCACCCCGACCCCCGGCGCGGAGGGGCCGGGACCCTGGGCTGCCGATGCTCAGCTCTGCAAGGTCACGGCCTCCTGTTCCTCGGCAGCGGCCAGGGCAGCCTGCGACGAGGAGCTGCTGTCGCGGGAGGGGGTCACCTTCTGCATCAATGTCACCAGGCAGCAGCCGTTCCCCGGCCTCCCGCGGGTGCGCGGAATTCGCGTGCCCGTGTTCGACGACCCGGCCGAGGACCTGTACCGGTACTTCGAGCCGTGCGGCGCCGCGATCGAGGAGGCCGTGCGGGGCGGGGGGAAGTGCCTGGTGTACTGCAAGAACGGCCGCAGCCGGTCGGCTGCCATTTGCACGGCTTATCTGATGAGACACCGGCAGCTCCCGCTCAAGGACGCGTTTGAGGTAACCTGCTTATGCCCAGATTTATATTTAGACACCTTCTGGGGAAGAAATGCAAGGCTCGTTCTGAGTAATGATCAATTATTTTGGGCTCTCACCCGCCCATTAGCAGTTATACAGATATTCAACATTTTGAATAAATGTTCCCCTCCAAGTTTTTTCACCTCTAGCTTGGACAAATGACCTTTCAGTGTGAGGTTTCTGGGACAAAATAATTACAGATGCAAATAGGCTTTGAGCACCAGTAGCAAACATGCAAAGCTGGTTGTTTAGTGACCATTTTTCTCTGTCAGTTGCATAGTCACAGTAAGTGACAATAAAGACAGAGACAAATGGGTGGCTGCAGGAGTTGTTTTGCAGGATTTGCTCCTTCACCTATGTGACAGCTCCACACAGCAAAGAAACATCCTGTTAAGCCTGCTCAATGGCCAGGGACTAGCTGTGAGCAGTAGCATCTCAGCTTTCCTGGGAAGCCCATCCAATACAAACTACTTGGATTCTATGGGCCTTTAGTCTTCACCCGTTTGGCAGGTGTATGACTGAAGTCTTTAGATAACCATTTTGCTCACATTAGACAGCGTGCAGAGAGTGACCAGTTTCACGCTATCTTAAACATGAGCAGTGTCAGCACACTTTGTAAGAGACATTCGCATTTCCAGCAAATTCAACAGCTCCTTCTCATGTCTCAGCCATGAATCCCTTCTGTAACAGGGACCACATGCCAAGTCATAGCAAGCACAGAGTGAGGTCAGCTCACCAAAATAGCTGTTCGTTATTCTGTGGTCAAATCAAAACCAAAGTAAATCTAAGGTCTAAGGAAAAAAATCCATTTACAGGACGCTCACAAATGCAGGACACCTTGCTTCTACCACTCTCTCCTGTTCCCTAGGCTGTGAAGACTGCCAGACCTGTAGCAGAACCCAACGCAGGATTTTGGTCTCAGCTGCAGAGATATGAAGAAGATTTGCAGATACTAAAGCAGTCAGGTCCACTGAGCAAAGGACTTAAAACTAGCAAAGTGCGAAGATGCTTTAAACAGAGTGAAGTTGCTACAGATCTAAAAAAAAAAAAAAAAAAAAAAAAGGAAAAAAAATCCCTTCCTGAATCACCTCTACATAAAATACCTGATGGTTCATTAGATTCGTTCAGCGCATTTCTGTTGAAGGTGCATGGAAACAGGGTGGATAAGCAGGGAGAAACAACAAAAACAGAAAATGGTTGGAAGGACTGTAAACAAAGCAGAGGAAGGCATGGAATCTTCAGCAGTTATTTTCCCCTGAATGACACTGAATACGATAACGATGTACTGAATGAGTGAAGGAGTTACCACACAGCAGTTTTGGTTGTTAATTAAATTTCCCAGTGATGCCACTGGAAGACCTGATGCCAGACTAAGGAAGTTCTGAATTCCTGTCTCACCTGCTGGATATTAAGTCATAATTCATGTTCATGAGCTGACACAACTTTTGGTTGGAAACCAACACTGGTTGATGCTTAGTCTGCCATTTTCCTTCCGTTCAACTAGACCAAAGCACCTTCATAAAATTACCTAAAAATCCAGAGGACAGAATGTACAGATGATGGCAAGGAGTTCAGCTCCCAGCATGCAAGTTAAGTGCCTTTTCAGCTTTTGAAATTATTCTCTAAAACACCAAAGGAATGATTTAAAAAACAACAGTTGATAGTGGGGGGAAGAAGATGACTCTGGCAATTTAGAAGTAATCCTCACTCTTTTTAGCTTTACTTACTAAGTCTAACAAGATCTGCCAGTGCTCAACACATGCCTTAATGTGCCAGTTTACAAGTCAGTTGTACCTGCATCCAAGCAACATGGCTAAATCTGCTAAGACTGCTTGCTGGTTGCTCTCTGAAATTATCTATTGGGACATCAAGAAAACTGCATGAAACTTCTAAATCAGACTATTATATGTTTATCATAAGACATCAGAACTAGAGATAAACACCAAGGTATTTTGTCAAACTGTGTGAATACATCTGTAATTTAAAAGGGACAAGTTATGAAACCTATGAACCTGTAGGGTGAAATTCCATTTCATGTTGCTTAAAGCATAAATATAAAATAAAATTAGCTTATCACCATCTGTCTGAGTGCTCACACAAGGCAAACGTATGCTCCCAGCAGTGGAGTAGTTTAAGGCAGAAATTCTAATGATGGAACAATGACAGAGAATAAAGCCTCTGGGGAATTGCACGAATTAGACAACTCAGATGCAGTAGAAGTTCCCAAAGTTAAAGATTGCTCAAAGTTAAAATAGGATTATTTTAAAAGCTGAAAACATAGAAATAAAAATAAAAAATTCAGGCTATTGTTTTCTTAGTTACCACAAGGCGTTTTCACACCAGATGCTTTCTCCACTCCCAGCTGTGTTTGGTTCATTCCATATCATTTATTTTTGGTATCTGCATTACAACCATGAAATTTGTTGCACATCTGCAGATTTGAAGGTGAGTGGTTGCTAGAGAATTTATTGTAGCTTTTATAAACCTTGACTATCATACATAATAAGAATTGCAGTAATACATCAGATCCTTATTAATTGCCAAGATACCACTCATCAAAAAATCTGTTCCAGTCAATCCATGGAATAAAGTTTATTTCCTGTCAAAAAGCTAAAGCTGCTAAACAAAAGTAGGAAGCTAAACATTAATGAAAACACAATACGTTTTTAACTGTGAGGCACATGCACTCGCAGTCAAACACAGCTCTCAGTTCCACATGTTTGAGTCAGCTGAAATGGAAACTGTTGCTCTCAAGTGTCAGCATATACTGCGCTCTGGTTAAATTTTACCAGCCTTGTCAGCACGAAGAAAACCTTCTTGTGGCAGGATTTCACTTCACATCTTCTGTAGAAAGCTATTTACATCTGAAAACCATTCCTATTTACATTGGAAAGCACTCCTCCTCCTGTACTGCTCCAAATTAAGGGATAAGATTGCAACTTGGAACCGGAACCCTGGAAGTAGTTCACTTCTTTATTTGAGTTCATAACCTACTAATGTTACAGGTGATGCAAAATGGAAGTTTAGACATACTCCTTGTTGCTTATGATCGTCTCAGTGTTCCTGGAATACATGTGTGGCTGAGGAGCTGCCTGGCCTGCTGAATATCCGTATTTGTTGGTTCTGTAAAGTAAGGAAAAAAAAGATACAAATAAGAAGTATTAGACACATGTTCATAGTTTAGATACTTAGGAAGTTACTCATTTAGGTCTATATCAAACCCCTCGATAGCACACTCTTCACAAAGGTGCAGCTGTCTATTGTTCTCATCGGTCTGGTAGCTAAGTGGAAAGACAAGGGCTCCCTGACAGGCAGCACAGCCATCTCTCTCATAACCAACACCACACTCTGGATTCCTAATTCACCTGTGCTCTTCCTCAAGGCATTTCAGTCAAGGTCTTAAAGCAGAAGAGAACCTAGCCCTCAATGCCCTTGTGCAAGCTCCAGGTTTTAATACAGGAATCAAGATGATGAGAAAAAAACAAGTATCTTCAGCCAATCCCTTCAGCTGTCATTCGTCATGTTGAACTTCTATTTCATATGTCTGTTCTACCTGATTTTCAGGACATTTCAGGACATCCGGTACTTTGTATTAAAATACGGTGAACAAGATCTAAAGTCCAATGTGGCTGATGAAATATTACCATAAAACTGAAATGGTTTCAGATTAGGCAGTGGAGTATCAGAGGAGCGCTCACTTACTATGTGTTTTGACATAATCTTCAAAGATTAAATATAGCAGCAGTGAGCATGCTTCCTCCTTCCATGTTATCAGCCTCTCAAGCTTAGCCAGTACAACCTCCAAGCCATTTGAGTTCTTCTGAGTAGACATGAACCTCTGCTATTTTTGCAATCTCATCCCTCTTCTTCAGAAAGGGACCTTCTGTTTGTGTCAATAATTTAAGATTGAAAAAAAGTCCAGGGAAGATTAAATATTGAGGCCAGAAGTCTCAGCTTTTCTGCTGAGACTTTTCTGCAACAAGACATTTCCATAAAGAACAAGAAAAAAAACCCATGTTTCTAATGATCAGTTGGATGTGCTTTGGGAAGGAAATGCCATTACACTTTCTGCAAATTAAATGATGTTTGAATATTTTAATCACAGTGAGTATTGTAGAGAAACTGGATTAAAATACACTATATTCTTTGAAATACTTTTGCCAATAGACAGTTCACTCTTTCACTGCACATTTTCACTTAGAAATATAAGCAGTACCCAGAAATACCAAACACAAGTTATAGGGACTACTGATGGTGAAGTATCAACAAGTATACTGTGCAAGTGTTTGGTGTAGCATCCCCTGCCATCACAAGTCTGTGACAGCCCATAGTACTGCTGTACTGTATATGGCTACATATTTATACAAGAGGGTGAGAGAGAGAGAGGGAGAAAAGTGCACAGTAATTTACAGCTACTGTTTCGACTGACAAACCCAAGATTACCTGTAATTCTGTTTTTCCTTCCCTTTGCATGAACAGGTCAGTAAGATCCCACCAAGGATATAAAGAATAGAACCAGTCCAGCCTAAGTATAGAGCTTCTCCCAGTTCATACCTGAAACATGAAAGATTTTATGGAAACAGCTTATAACAGGATCACAAAGCCATTATTTTAGGCTGAGCCATAAGGTTCACAAATCATGCAAAGAAACAAATTCTAGTCCGCATAGAAATCAGCCAACTGAAAGGTACATCAGCAGAGAACAGAGAATAGACCTGGCTTTGTGTCTGCTCAGTAAAACTCTTACTTGTATATTTAAGTGCTCTGCTAAACTAGTGATAGTACAGAAAGCGTGAAGCTACATTAAGATAAGTAGCAATAAATAATTGCATATATTTAACAAATTGTTGATAATAAATAATAATAACATACCTTCTGTGCCATCCACAACACTTATTTTTCCCTTTTATTGGCTGTGCCACTGAAGCAATTTTGTGAAACGGAATGAATCAGACCTTACTGTCTGTCCTGAGAAAAGGCTAACCATAGGAATCAGTTTTCTATGGGCATGATGCTAGGTGACCTACAAGTAGCTGTTTGTATAGGGCTAGTTTTCAAACTTAGGTATCCTAAAGAATATTTGGCACCCTCTGTGGTTGTATGGCTGAAATCCATGTATGAGTGTCCCAGGGTGAAAAAGAATAGTTCCCCATTTTGCTGTGCAAAACTATACCTTTCAGGAAACCCCCCAGTCCAGTCCAAAAAATTAATTAATAATGAATTTGTCCCAAAGACTAGACACAAGTGAGTCTGGAAAAGTCTGGCAGGAGTTTCACAAAAAGAGGAAAACAAGTTTTGTATTTGAAGACTATAGGCACAATACACCTGTACCTCTGTAGTCTGAGGTACCCACTATAAGGGTAAAATAAGTGTTATGAGCTGTATTGAAAGTACACTGCAACCAGAGATTTGTGTTTTCTTTCCACTTGTAAACACAAAATCATCATTTAAAAGTGTTGAAGCTTCTGACTCCAGAATTCATTGCTAACAGGAGGGCTTCGGAGGTTCACAGACGTTCCCTGCTCTCCATGTTCTCATTGCACGTTGGAGCTGCAAGGTCTCCACTGGTTTAGGTGCTTTCTAAACACACGGTGGGGAGATAGTCACTATCTCAAAAAAAAAGCAGTGCAAGCTGCTGAAGGAATACAGGAACAGCCAGGGAGCGTTGCCCAGTGTCTGAAATAGTCTCTGCTCACCAGTAAACTACAGACAGGAATGCTGTAGATGCCATCCCCAAGGAAAGTATATAGAAGGGATCTGCAGGAGAACTTAGGTTGCCTTCACAACTGTATGAGAAACTCCCCTAAGAATTAGCAGAGGTTAACTTCACTAGTTTGCTGAAGTCAGACAAAAAAAAATGCTATCTGAAAAACTGGATTTCCCAGTCTCTTAAGAGTGAAGATTAATACTGGCCTGCAATTGAATTTAACTGTCTCTCAGAGTCCATGTCTGGCTTTACCAGTGACCAAAGTTAATTCACCAAGAACCGCTCAGAGAATCAATAGCTTAAACATGAAGTTTGGATATTAAAAAAAAAGATTTCTTCAGCTACTGAATGCAAACAATCTGGTAACTGATTAACAGTCATTGATGTTGAAGCCCAAAAGCTATAGCAGATAACTATAAAACTCACTAACTATCCCACTAACTGAAATTCCTTATCAACATTTTTTTTTCAGTTCCCTAATGTATTTATTACCCTTCATATAGTTCTCTGAAGAGGATATAAAACAACAAGTAAGTGCACAAGTGCAATTTCTTTGTAAGTGCTTCATTGAAAACACCGGGAAAACTGACAAACAACTAAAGCAATTGCTTAAAGTACTTTGATTCATCACAAAGCACTTCACCTCTGACTTTTCTGAACTGATTCCCAGGTGGAAAATTACAAAACACTTCAAATATGATCCTAGCAACTAGAGATTTATAGTTTACTGATCTATGAATTATATACTAGACAGAGGTACTAACAAATTAGAGGTCTCATGTTCCACAGTATGTTTCCATCTCCTTTTCCCCTTCTCTGAAGGAGAGGCCTGGTGACCTCTACCCTTGTTCCTTTACAAGGGCACCTTGATAAAGTGCCATAAGCTGCCATTTGGTTTTGACAACCATTGCTTTTACATCAGACAAGAGTAAGGGCTTTTATACCTTGAAACTTGTTTGTGTGCAACTGTACTAGCTGACAGTCCCCCAAATTTTGCCTCATTTTATTCATAAGGCAAACAAATGTTGAGACAATACATAGACAAGCAGTACATTTCTCTGCAGGTCACCAGTACACAGCTCAAGCTGCTTTCTGGACAATTTTCCCATGCTTGTATATGTGAGGCAATTTATCCTAGCCATATCTAGAATTTTGTACCTCTTTTGGTCTAAATGCTGAAGAAAATTAGGACTTGTACCTTTTTTTCTTCGTCTTGAGATTTGCACTTAATTGAGTCTCAAAAGAAAATGTAAACATAGTACAAAACCCGCATGGATGTGGGGTTAATATTCCTCACGTTTACTAACTCTTCCAGAAGACAACTCTCCTCTCTCCCCACCAACATCTCTGACGTAAAAAGATTCCCCGAAGACAATTTTTTTCCTCCTGCAAGACTGTATAATGGTATCCATCCAGGTTCTGAGACTCTGGAGCAGCTGGGATTAGTGCAAGTTTCTAACACATGATGGAGTTTGGTACGACAGATCCATTAACTTACTTGGTTCCAGCATACAGTGGGTCAAAAAACTGAGCAGTAATGATTGCAGCATACCAAGAAACAGCCACCATGGAGCAGAGACCTACACGAAAAAGTTTAAAAAGCACACAGGTGAGTGATTCCTTTAATGGTTGTACCAGCTTTAAACTAAGAACAAGTTAATTTCATTTAATCTGGCTGTGAAAGCAACACAAAGTACTGATAGCATTCTCATTTCAGCCTTGATATTACCTCCTAAAATGAAAAGAAATCCTCCTGTGACAGCAAACTTCATTTTTCCATCCTCATCGCTCAACCCAATGTTTGTGCACTTCAAACCAAAGAGTGAGACTACTGTAGCTAGGAATCCCAGAAGGATGGAAGTAATCATCAAGGCACGGCATGCCTGAATATGAGCTAACACAGAAAAAGAGAAAACAAATCAGGATCTATACAAAAATGACATTGATCTTGTGCTGAAAAAGTAAAAGTGATTAGAAGGACTGACAAAATCAACAGGTGCAGTAATAAAATAAGTGAATCTTGTCCAACTTTGTCATATGGTTCATAGAAGCCTCCAAACCTGAGCGCGTTCAGCCTTCAAGTAAATCAGATTTCAGAGTTGAACAGCAGGTGCTAGCCAAGGTGTGTGGGGCTCAGGCATTACAGAGGAACTGGAAAAATGTACCAGTTTTGCTGCTTCCAGGGAGAGATAGGAAAGAATGTGCTTGAGTTAGCAGTTCACTTCAAACTCTGAATCAGTGTAACAAACAGGAGGCAAGTGGGTCCAAGAGCTGTAGCACTCCTCTCCTCCCTAAGACATACTCCTGTGGAGAGCTTACAGCTCCCGTGGGCACGTTAGGGAATTTGGTATGCTGACAAGTCTGTATTGCTTAAGGTCACAGTCTTCACATTTAGGTATCAATTGCACAAAAACCTAGACAAGATTATTAATCAGCCTAAGAAGAAAGATCAAACAGAGACTTCGGTCTCCTCTAAAATGGCATTGTGCACTTGGCAGGTTCCAGCTCGAGTGGCATTTCGGCACCTTTGTTGTGAGATAAACATGCCAAGCGTCACCAATCCGGCAGGTCACAACTGCTAACTTTGTTGGACTTGATGATCTTAAAGTTCTTTTCCAACCTAAATGACTCTAAAATTCTAACCACACATCAGAAGGGTCAGAACTGGACTGCAACTGGACACTGGCTTTGTTGATGCCAACATTCTTCTTGCTCCCTGATCACCTCCCCAGTCTTCCATGATAACCTGTTGGCCAGGTCTGTAGCAGAGTGAGCCCGTAACTCTCCAAACAACAAAAATCAAAGAGAGAAACAGGAGGCAAAGTGATATTCACACACTGACTCAGTGGGCTGTATTGCCTAATGTGGCTTAAGAGTATTGATCCTGCAAGCTTGAGAGTTATCAAAAATAGTAATAAGCAGTCGTGAAATAAATTAAAGGATATTAAAGGATAAAATCACTTGAGAAATTAATGCTTCATTAAGCACTAATTTTAAAAATTTTATGGAAAAAATACAGAGAGTAAAAAAAGTGAAAATACCTCTCAAAATACCATTAATGCCTCAAAGTTTTTGCCTGCAGAAGGTACTGTTAGGACAAGCACTCAACAATGCTGCTTTCTAGTTTGGGGTCTTACACCACGGCACCAGGAATCACCCATAGCAGGGTCCAACAACTTACATTTCAGGTCCTGCAGTGTTAGATGGGACTCCCCATCTTTCCAGGACACACAAGCATATCCTCAGGCTAACTGCTTGCAAGCCAATGGCTGTATTATTTTAACAGTAGAAATTTCATACCATTGTACTACAATACAATAACCTCAACAGCCTTAACTGAGGGCCTTGCTTCACAGTTAAGAAAGCTCAATTTGTTGTTGTGTTTATTTTTAAAATTAGCTTATTTGACAAGATACAAAGGCAGTTCATTTTATTAGTCAGTACTGATTGTAAGAGATTATGCCCAAAACCTATCATTGGAAGAAACAATTATGGAACATGAAAAAGAAGAAAGAAAAAAAAAAAAAGAGTATGAAAAGCATTTGGCAAACAGATCTATCAAATGTTTGACTTAGTTGTGACTAGATAGATAGTGCTAGCTATACAGAGTAGCCAGTCATGGTTTCAATCGTACAATATTGCTTTTAAAAAGATCCTCACTTCAAATGTTTGTGAGTTAGACTAATGGTTTACTGAACTCAAAAGTGTTAAATCTGTCTAAAAGAACCAAGTCTGATATTTTCCATATATAAACGAAAAATCAGAGGTATTCCACATAGCTCAGTTGCCAATAAGGAAACCTCCGTGGAAAATCTTTATGATCCTTTTGATGAGAGGTAACAAAGACACTTTTGTTTTTTCTCTTCCCCTCCCACCAATCCCTGACATCTTAGCAACAGTTTCAGCTAAGTTTTAAACAGCAACTTGAACCACGCCTAAACTGATAATGATAATTTTTAGTCTGCCTTTGCTCACATCTGCCAGTACTATAGACATTTCTTAGAAGTCCCACTGTTTACTCGGTCCTCATTATTACCAAGCCCATTTTCTTCCTCTTTCTTGCTTTGCCCAGCTGTCCTTTTCCACTTTTAACACAATTCAGTGTCTTCTAACTTCTTTTTTTCAGTTTTCCTTTCTAAAAATGTTTTTTCTCTACAATTTTGCAAGTTGTTTTTCCCTTTCCCCTGCCTATGTCCCTCAAATACACTGCTGTCTTCTCAACCACAGAACCGATCTCCTTTTCAATAGATCAAATTCACTTCAGGGCCTGGCCCAGTCATTTACGTTCTGTCTGGCCCCATTTATTTTTTCCTTCCTGCTGACTCCATGTTGTTATCTGCAGTTCTTTAGGAGCCCTCCTGTTGCTTGCCTTTTGTTCTCTTCGGCTTTAGCACATCGCGATGCTCTTTTCTGACCCCCGCCAGTTTCTTTGAAAGCCACTTTTTCCTGGGCAGCTCCATGATGCTGCCCTGCAGCCCCACTGCCCACATCTGCACACCCTCTCAGAGGCAGCACCTCATGTCAATCCATCACTGACAAGATGCCGCCTGCAGTCAGTGGCAAACCAGCCCTTGAACTGTTTTTTACAAGAACCAAATAAAATCCCAGAATCATTAAGGCTGGCAAAGACCTCTGGGATCCTGGAGCCCAGCTGTTCACCCAGCACTGCCAGTGCACACTGACAGAAACGCTCTGCAGAGGATAATGTCCCATGGATATGATCCGGCTATTACTTACTCTAAGAAGTTTAAAAAGGGTTATGTGCCTCTTAATACACACATGTACTGTAAAAGCAGTTGTTAGATAAGACTGAAAAATGAAAATAATAGATTATTGCCTAAATACTGTACACAGACAGCTTCAGAGAATTGCTATGCTAGTGTCAGAGCTGGTCAACAACATCCCTTTATTTCAGACTGAGAGAGAAAGTGAATTTAATACCTCATTCCCACTAATCCTATAGTACACATTCTTCAGATTAGGAGTATCCTCCTACCTATTTAGTTTAACCACCTCCCAGGGTATATTCAACTAGAAAGAAGGCATTTTTATTCTGGATAAGTATCTACATATTGAATTATTCAAGATTAATAAAAAAATAGCTTCACTATCTATAAACATGCTTACTATCCACAGAATATTGCCTTAGTGGGACATTTGAGGACAATCCACAATTCTGCTGAAGACTGATACAGAGGACAGGAACCAGCAGATTTAAATTTCTTGATATTTAGAACCACATCCCAAAAGACATTAGTTAACAAGCCCTGACAGGTATATTAATTTATAACATATACTCCTTGTATAACTTATAACGTTATAATATGTATAACATATACTTACTGTATTTCTTGGATTGCCTACAATTTTCAGTCTCAATGCACAAAACCCACTACCACTTCTCAGCTGTAAATAGTATTTCCTGCTATATGAAAAAACTCCAGCTGCAGTACATTAGCTATGAAGTATTTCAAAAGAAGGCCTATACAATAATTCAAAATAAATAAACAATTAAAAAATGTCTCCTACTAATTCCTCCCACAAGATGCTAGAGAAGAGATTACACCATACTTAAAATGCCTATTAAAATAAACGCTTGATCAACCGACTTCATTTGCCGTATTTTATAGCCTCTCCTAAAATGCCTGACACATTCTGCTGCTTAAGAGATTTTTATTACTTCAACCCACAAAGTCCTTCTTGGCCAGTTATTTTCAAGCACTACCAGATCACCAAAACAAAAGCCATAGTCCTTTTTGCCAATAAACTTTTAAGCAATATGAACAAGGCTGCGCAAAGTCACATACCAGGCAGTTTAAGCAAAGAGTCAAATTCCTTGCAGTTGGATACTCCAGTGCTGTCTTCTACACAGCTCTTCCACAGGTTTTCATAGAACGTAGACGTTGTGATCACACTACCATGTATACTGGAGACTTTCCAGTAATTATTTGGCAAAGTAGCTCCAATAACTGCCAACCCACCCAAGCACAAGAGAAGACCAACAATTTCCAAGGCAGCAGTCATGCTTGTGAGTAGTAACAGTTAAGTATCCTTATAATTAGATTACAACCAAGTGAAGCCTTTCAGAAGCCTCCTTGGTGTTTTATCTCTGCGTTTCACTCCAAAATGAGTCTACCTTTGCTCTTTGCTCAACCCCAGAGATAAGGCTTGCTGGGCATGACAATAAGAAGTGGGAGCAGTTCATAATAAAGATATTAGCGTGTAAAAAAAAATGACAATATTAATTCTTTTTCTAATAGGAAGTGAAAAATGAGCCTCTTCTTTTTCTCAGCCTAGAAAGTCCAGTCAGTATATCTACAAAATACCTAATAAGAGTGACAGTATGCGGCAAATATTTTATTTTCTCTGAAGTCAACTAGATTTTACACTAGATTAAAATTGTTTGTAATTTTATTATTGATCTCAAAAAACTTTACTGTGTTATTTGCTTGAGGACTCAAACATAGAAAAGCTTGAGAACAGAAGCTTTATTCTGTTGCTAGAAAATTTAGCACATTTTTTTGAGTTATGGTCATAAGTAATCTGTAACAATAGTACTGCCAGCTTCCTTCAGGAAGGTTAAGTTTGTGGATAAGTGGTTTCCATTAATATTTTACTGTCTATTGATCTATACTTAAACACATTCAGTCTTAAAAATAGTGCCATTTACACTGTACAATTGTACAATGCATTACATTGTAATAATGTACATGTCATGGAAATTAAATATAAGGAAATGAAGGAGCGAGTGTGAGAGACCTATCTCAAAAGGAATAAAATGATGAAGAAAAACAGCTATAGGAACAATAATACATATCAGCCAATTGTATCTGCTTGCTAGAATATCTTAGTATTAAAAAAAAAGCTATTCTAGGCAAACAAGATGTTAAACTTGGTTTAGTTGCTACTGCTCTCAGCTAGACAGAATCATAGACACAATTCACATCACCACTAATGTTAATACTTTAAGGTATCCAAACAAGGTTAACCATCTCTTGCAGTGATAACCTGCTCTTATCTCCAGGAAATGGAGTCAGAGTTTCTTCATAAAATAATTCTGCTATGATGCAACATGGTAACAGATTCACAGCATTTACATAAGCACTACTAGAAAGATTAGCCTTTGAGAGAGTCACAACTTGCCCATAACAGGTATTTGGTTTTTTTTCAAAATTCACTGTCCACTTTGAACTGATGCCGTAGGTTGGTAAGTTCAGCTGCAAAAGGATATTACGGTGCCACTGTGACTTTTTTGCTCCCTTGGCAACCTAGAGGATCATTGCCACTGATTTAAACAAGACTATATCTGGCAGCACAAATCCTGTGATCCTGTGCAGGTCTGAACTTGCAATCTTTTAAGGAAACCAGACAGTGTGCGGTAAGAATTTGTCTTCTTGGGTGACTGTTACAAAATTCTCTTCTTCTGCTAAGTCACTGCAATTTGAAAAATGATGGTATAGTAAAATGAACACACTGTACCAGTACCCTGGAGTATGTTCATCCCATTAAAAGCCCTTCAAGAGTTTCAAATTAATTTATCCATACACTGGTGACTATGCTGATGACCTCAGCGATCACTTCTGCTGACAGTGCTTTCAAAGCTGAGATTAGTTGGGATCTTGAATCAAGTCTCACCAGATGTTATACTGCTGCCAGTGATAAAAATAAAAAATTGAAGAATATAGTGTTAAAAAAAATCTCTTCCTAATTAAGAATCTATTTCAATAAGCAGTCATAAAGCACACATATAAACAGAAAAGATTATACTGCATATTACAATGCATGAGCTTTTCCTATAGGGCACCAGGAATTTTACTCATTCCCTTCAGGAAGTCACCCTTCAATGTGTTAAAGAACATAGGGCAATTCTTCACTAAATTTCATAAACTGTGGTTTGGTGAGCAATGGGCAGAACAGCCAGTGCTACTCTACAGGAGGCTCTGGATCAGCAGCAAACAAGAGTTGGTGCTGACAGCTTCACATCCACACCTTCCACAGCTTGGGAGTTTGCCTTCGGGCTCGCTCTAACCCGGTCAGGTGAACTGAATGCTGTCAATGGCTGAATTTTGGAACTGCGCTCCTGGAGCACGTTCCCCTGCTTTGCCTCATCCACAAGGAAACCAATTTGCATGTTCCAAGACCACAAACCAGACCAGGTGCAGTAAATGGAAAATTCATTATAAAAGTGCACTCCTAAGTAAAATGCTTACATAGACATGCCAAGGTATGACCATATACGATCATAGCAACATATGACCAAGGAGAGAAATTGCTCCTAATCCCTCTGGTATTATCCCAACAGAGCACATTTGTGTGTAATATGGTTGAGAGAGAGCTTACAGGCAGAAATAGTAGTTTTTAAAATCAGATTACCCAATACAACTGGGGAAAAGGTACTGACAATATGAAAAACCTGAGTGCTTGATCAACATGAGCTGCACCTCACTTTCAAGACCCAGGAATGCTGACTGAGCACAGCAAGCAGAGAAACAGCCCTGCAACAGATGACAATTACTCCGCAAGCACCACATGATGTGCCTTGGCGTGAGGAACCTGTGCTGATTTTAGGGGACATGCAGTTCTTTGAATAGTTGAAGATGATCCACTGACCCCTGCCAAGCAGGGGTCCAGTCTTCCAATTATGGAGGCCACTGGAAGGGAGGGAAGAGAATCCCTAGGAGGTGACTGCTGCAGCTCACCAGGAACTCTTCTCTTCCTGGGGGATATTTTCTTTCCATGTTGGGTGTAGTGAAACTTCACTAAAAAAAAAAAGGAGGCTGTCCTGCATCCCTACATTGACTCCGCTTGTCTCCATAACAGGGCTGTAACATCTGCTTCTCCCTGTTACACAAGTCAAGGCAGAGCTGCCACACCATCGTAAGCATCCATGCCATCTCACTACGAGAACTGAAGGATTGCTGGCCCCGTCTCATCACTCTAATTTCCATAAATCATACTTAAGTTTCTAAATGAAACTTAGACATCCTGCTGTTTACATAGAGGAAGCCCTAGAGAGGAGCAGAATGGATACCAGGATTGTATGAAAAGCTGACATTGCCTCTGATGCAATGAGTAGTGTTTTTAAAATCCTTAGAAGTATATGATTAGCCTTCTTTTGAGGCTACAGATTCTGGCCTCATTACAGGATGTTGATACTTATTCTTAAAGTGGCACCATTGATAAGAAGGTAAAAGGCCATCAAATGTGCTGAATCTTGAGAGTTCACTCTTGAGAGTTAAACTCTCAAACTTTAGAGATCTGTCTCAGGCAGCTCTGACTCCAGGAAAGTCCATATCTGTGTCAAGAAAAACAAGGTTCTTAGTCTGCGAGACATGGTATTTTGAAGTTTTGACCACTGTGCATCAAGAATAAATCAGCTGGAAAGAGTCCAGACAAACAGTAATGACAATAATCAGGGATCTATAAAGCAGGGAAGACTGGAAGAAATTATTTCATTAACATCATGCATAAAGTGACTGCACAAAACTGAAAGTTGTAAAGGAATAAACAGAAGATTCTGTTTAAAAGAGAAAGCTTAACAAAATACCAGGCTGCACTGTTAGTATTTCTACACTCACTTTTTTGAGGAAAGATCTTCAGTGTTAGTTCCTCACAGTCCTTTACCGTAAAAATGGTATTTAAAGAAAGATGTCTTTAGAATTTAGAACAATTCAAACAAATACTTTTCAGTCCCTACAGAGACATTTCTTCTCTTTCTAGTTAGAGACAAGCTACCCTGCTAGTATGGTCTACTCTAGAAAACACAAAAGCACCAGTGGCACAGATGTATTTTAATCTAAACCAGCCTCTGGGAAATTCCAGGACAAATACACAGGTTTAGCACAAAGTATCCAACAAGTTCTGGATTATCTATTTGTCTCACACCAAAGCATAAACAAACACCAGTGCTCATTGAACTATGATCTGCTTGTATTTAAGCATTAGGCTGAGTGAAAGAACACTATTTCTTCCAAAACAATTTTAAAAAAAAATCTTAGATTTGTTGTATATCACTTATATCTCTCTGTCAACACAACAAAGATGGCAACAAAGCCACAGCAGTGACTGAGCTGAATTGCAGGTTGAAGGATACAGGTTTCACAGGGGCCCTTTAACCTGTCTGCAGCCACTACAGGATTTGTCCACACCAGACCTTCTGTGACAACTGCACTATGTGCCACCCCACTGCGCTAACATGCTGTCCAGAAACAAGGAACAAAACTACATCCCTGGATTTTATAAACATGCCATGCACACTTACTGTCTGAACTCAACATGTACAGAAATTTCTTGCACTCTACTGATCCAAGAGCAGTTGCTGCACAGTCCATCCAAAGACCTTCAGAAACCCAGTCTGCAGTGACCAGCTCTGTCGCAGTGTCCAAAACTTTCCATCTGTTGGACATGGTAGTAACAAGTAAAGTGGTGAATCCTGCTAAAGTCAGCAGCAATGCACAGATCTGTAGAGAAGATGATGCCATTCTTCCAGCAGAAGTTGTCTTCAAAGAAACCTCCCAAGATTCCTGATATTAGAAACCTGTTGAAACAGTTTATACCCACAGAGTAAATGGAATTACCTTTACATAAGGAGTTATCTACAGGGAACTGTAGAACTGGAATCTAAATCTCATCAAATAATTGGAATACTTAAATATTCTATGACATTGAGTATGTTTTTTAGGAAAACATTTATTACTGCACATGTTTACCACAAAAAAGTACCAACAGAGCAAAACCAGAGGATCTGACTGAGGAATTCTCTACTTTAAATTTGCAATGTTTCATCCGTTCTTTACTTGTTTGCTAACTCAAAATTCTTTTAAAATTGGGACAATCAACTGCAATTATGCATCTCCCAATTACAATACCAATCAATACAAATTTAAAGCAAGATAAATTTTGATACTCACGTCTATGGTCTGCCCGTTTCATCTACCCTCCTATGAGGCACTGGTGTCAGCACTTTGTGAGGACCAGTTTGATCAACCAAGTGGAAGTTTCATACTCTTTAGGACCTTTGCTCCCATTCTAAAAATCAAGGACCCAGGGCCAAAGCTCTGCCTGACTTGCACAAAGCTCTGGCATGGCTTTTCGCTACAGCGAAGTGTCAGCAAAAGGGAAAATTAGAGCAAAATCACCTAAGTTAGTACCAAAGATGCTCAGATTAACCTGGCACCCACTGGCATATAATTTGCTTTGTCAGTGCCACACACCATCAGACCACAAAGCACTACAGAAATATAGTATTACAACTTTCACAGTGGTTGTTTCACTTGAAATTTTTTATGCATTTGTTTTAGGTTGCAGCCCACACCATGAAGAAATATGCAGACAGCTACCTTTCCACTGGTTCACATTAACAAATAAAACTGTCTGTGGTTGCAGCCATGCACCCTGACAGGACAGACCTCCCGGCCAAAGGAGGTCTGGCTGCCTGGGACAGCTCTGCAACCACTTTGCTGCTGTTCTTCCTCCTCTCTTTGCCTTCCTCTGCCCCAAGATGCCACTCTCACTCACCCCTTCCTGACCCTGCTGCTACCACACAAACCCCATAGGACTATCCAGCTAACAATTTATTCTGACACCACATCCATCCTCTTTCAACCTGTACTACGGACACCCAACCCTTCAGGACTTGATTGTACCAGCTGTCATGCGCTGTCATGTTTATAGGTGCGAGGTGATGGCACCACTGATAGCAAATATGCTTTGCAACTGTCCAAAGGAGAATGACTATAAACCAAAACCAAATAAATACACAAAGTCCAGAGCATCATCCCTCACAAAGTGCACATATATAACTAAGAGCTGTAATGTGATAAAAACAAGCCCTGGGGGAGCAAAACCATTATTAACATTAAAAACATCTTAACATTAACAACAGTGAAAACGCATGTGGTCTGAACATCAGGCAGGAAGGGTTAACAAAGAAAAATATCTAAGTCACTTAAACAAACAATTTACTTCTGATAAGGTGGTAATTTTTGGAAGCAAAAATGAGTGGTAGAAGTGTTGAAACTGAAAAGTTAAAAAATTCTTTTACTTCTTTTTCATTTGTTTACATCAAAAACCAGAGAAAAAACATTGGTTACAACACTGATTTCATTTGCATATGTATATATACATTTCTAATACCAGCACTTTATAGCTTTGAACCTGCTGATCACTCCTTAGTTCAAGTAAATTCTGAGGCTGACCCATGGCCACCAGCATAATCAGAGAGAGATAAAATGCAGATTTGAATACAGTACTAAACCACTTAGAGCAGTTTCCCACCACAGCTCACAAAGGTTTTCTCTGGTCAGAGTCTGACCTTAAGTTGAGAAGGCAAACTCTTTCACTACTACATAGGAAAAGAAAAAAAAAGGCGGAGCAATGTTAATTCGTTTCCTCCCCACTTAAAAAGAATTTGACTTCATGACTTTGCTCCTGAAGTTGTCATAACTTTTTAAGAACCTAATCAGGCTCATAACCACTTGCAATTACAAGATGCAGATCACTTTCACATTGCTATTAACTTTCCCTTCACACAGTGAACTATAGAATAACTTGGGCTGGAAGGGGCCATACTGATGCCAATCTTCTGCTAAAGCACAGCCTCAGTGCTGGATCAGGTCACCCAAGCTTTTCCAGCCAATGGAGTGGCCTCCGGGACTGGAAACTGCACAGCTGCTCTCCCGTGGAGCATGTTCCTCACACCCACGGGGAACTTTTCCTGCTGCAATACGTGACTGCTGCCTCTCGCCCTCTCCATACAAGCTTGAGATAAACCACTGTTTATTCAGCTGCTTGATTTTGGAGGCTCTGCCCTCTGGTCTCTGGCGGCCCAGGCGTGACTGGCATGTACAGCGCTTGGTTGTCCCATGGGTATCTCTATGGCAACACAGATAACCAGGAAGGCACACATAGCTTCTGGAAACCTACAAGTTATTTGCAAAGCAGAAACCTGTTCTCTTTTCTATTTTAATTTCAGGAGGGTGTCGGTGTGGACAGGGGACTGCTCCCTGCCAACACACCTTTCCAGCCCTGCGGAGCTCAGCTGGCATGGAGATGGTGCCAGGAACAGCAGCAGAGTGCCAGAGAGCAGGAGCCCCAGCCAGCAGCAAGGGAACCACAAGGCACCTGGGGCACCTGCTCAAGCATGCATGGGGAATCACAGGATTATAGAATCATCAAGGTTGGAAGAGACCTTTAAGATCTTCCAGTCCAACTGTCCACCCAGTGCTACCACTGTAACCCATAAACCACTAAAACACATCGGCCAGTGCCAGATGCAGACTCCTCTTGAGCACCTCCAGGGGTGACTCCACCACCTCCCTGGGAAACCAATTCCAGTGCCCGACCACCCCAACGGGGAAAAATTTTTTTCTAGTATCTAATCTGAATCTCCTCTGTCTCAGTTTTTGTCCTCTTCACTGCAGGTGCGGCAGAAAAGATGGGTCCTGCAGCACTGCAACCTCCTCTCAGGTGGTCATAGAGAGCAATGAGGTCACACCTGCACCCCCTCTTCTCAAGACTAAACCAACCCAGCTCCCTTAAGCTGTTCCTCATAATACAAGTTTTCTAGATCTTTCACGAGCCTTGTTGCCCTTCAGTGGACCCACTCCAACACCTCAAACTCCTCTTTAAAGTGATGGGCCAAAAACTGAACGTAGTACTTGAGGTACAGGCTCACCAATGCTGAGTACAGGGGGATGATCACTTCTCTAGTACTGCTGGGTACATTATTATTGATACAGATACAGGGAAAAGCCTGGGAGAAGGCTGTGGGGTGGGAGCAGCTGTCTTGCACCTGATCGGCCTCATGCAACCCTTTGCTGGAGCAGCCCAGTGGGGAGGCAAGGTAAGGCAGGGCGGAGGAGCCAGGTGAGGGAAGGTGGTGAGGTGTGGTGAGATCGTGTGGAACCACACACAGAGCAAGGCAGGGCCAAGGCAGCAGCCCCAACCTCCTCCCTACTTCCTGGGCTGCTGCAGGCAGAGCCCCAGGCTAGGAGGAGGCAGGTTCTGCCTATTCCATAAGGCTTCTAGAGAACAGTATACATTAACTCAGCCCTGCAGAGAGACCCTGATAAATTACAGAGCTGAGCAATCATCAACTGTATGAAGTTAAACAAGGAAAAGTGTCAAATTCTGCACCCGGGATGGGACAATCTGGGTGCCTGAAGACAGACTGGGGAATGAGATGCTGGAAAGCAGTGCCAGGAAAGGGACCTGGGAGTCCTCGTTGATGGCAAGTTGGACATGAGTCAGCAGTGCCCTGGCAGCCAGGAGGGCCAACCATGTCCTGGGGGGCATCAGGCTCAGCATTGCCAGCTGGTTGAGGAAGGCTCTGCTCTGCACTGGCGTGGCCTCACCTTGGATATTATGTGCAGTTTTGGGTGCCACAATACAAGAAAGATATTAAGCTATTACAGTGTCCAAAGAAGGGCAATGAAAATGGTGAAGAGTTTTGAGGGGAAACCATATGAGGAGCAGCTGAGTGCACTTGACCAGTTCAGCCCGGAGGAGACTGAGGGGAGACCTCTCTGCAGTTACAACTTCCTCATGAGGGGAAGAGGAGGGGCAAGCACTGATCTCCTCTCTGTCACAGAACCCGAGGGAATGGCCTGAAGTTGTGTCAGAGGAGGCTGAGGATGGATATTAGAAAAAGGTTTTTCTCCCAGAGGGTGGTTGGGCACTGAACAGGCTCCCCAGGGCAGTTGGCACAGCACCAAGGCTGACAGAGCTCAAGGCGCGTTTGGATGATACTCTGAGGCACATGGTGTGACTCGTGGGGATGGTTCTGTGCAGGCCCAGGAGTTGGACTCGGTGGTCCTTGCTGGTCCCTTCCAACTCAGGATATTCTGTGATTCTGCGAAATCATGGAGCCCCTGGTTACACAGCGCCAGCGTTTCTCGCCAGGGGGGCCCGGTAGGTGAAGGCGCTGCCACGCTCATCATGGCGGCAGAACCGAGGCCACCCGCCCGACATGGCGGCCGGGGCGGGACGCGCTGCCTCGATCCTCGCGGCGCTGCCCGCCGACCCCCGGACCCCCCCACCCCCGCCCCCGTGCAGCGGCCCCGAGGCCGCGGCCGCCTGGCGCGATGCGGTGACCGAGCGGCTCCCCCGCCGTCCATAGGAAGATGTCACCGGCCGCCCCGGAAGTGTTCGGGGAGGCGCCAACATGGCGTGGCGGTGCTGGGCCGCGCCGGGGTCCCGCGGCCGCACAGTACGGCCGGGGCGCAGGGAGGGAGGCAGGAGGCGAGAGGCGAGGCGAGGCGAGGCGAGGCGGCGACGAGGCGAAGGCGAGGCAGGCAAGGAAGGAAGCAGCTGGGGCGGGCGGTGCTGACGGTCCGCGTGTTTCCCCCGCAGGTCGCTGTGCTGCTGCTGCAGCCGCGGCGTGGTTTCCGCCGGGCGCGGCCGCGGCCCGAGGAGCCCCCGGCGACCGCGACCGAGGCGCCGCCCGCCCCGGCGCCCCGCGCCGCAGCCTCTGCCCGCCGTCGCCCACCGCCGCCGCCGGCCGCCCCTCGCCGCGCGGCTGGTCAAGCGCTCCTCTTCGCTGTCGGGGTAAGTGGCTCCTGCGGGGAGCGGGGTCGGCAGGGAGTGTGTTCCGTTTTTCTCAGTGGAATTCTGCTTTCTTGGATTTCGTTTCTCAGTACCTCAAAGTTAGTGCAAGGTTGTTGGCCAAATACTGTGCCGTTACACTGAGATAATACGAAGGAACTTCAGCTAAATCAATGGAAATGTTGTAAAGATATCCCAGTTTCACTCCATTTCAGCGAACTTAAATAATTTAATTTACGCATTTTCTTTGCGAACCTCTTTGATAAAGTATTATCTTGTGATACTTAGCATTTGGTAAACCTGAGGAAATAGCCTCAGGTTGTACCAGGGGAGGCTTAGATTAGATAGTAAGAAAATTTTTCACAGAAAGGGTTGTAAAGCTTTGGAACACGCTGCCCTGGGCAGCAGTTAAGTCACCATTCCTGCAAGTTTTCAAAAAACGTGGATATGGCACTTGAGGATATGGTTTAGTGGTAAACATGGTGTTGGTGGTGCTGGCTTGATGGTTGGACTTATGATCTTAAAGGTCTTTTCCATTATCCAGTTTCTATTATCCCTGTCCATCAGTGTTGCCCAGCTCCCATTGCCGTGGGGCTGAGCAGCTGGCACAGTGCATGGTGTTAGCCTGGGATGAGCCCAGCTGGAGCCCCAGGATGGAGCGGTTGTTGAGCCTTTGTCCGGTGTCGCCCAGTTTACAGGCTCGGCCTTCGGGTCCGCTGCCATCTGGCAGTATGAGTCACTCAAGTCGCGGGTCCAGACCTACTTCGAGGAAGCTCGAGCGGACTGGATGGATAAAATGCGGCCGCAGAAGAGAGGTGACTTCAGAAAGCAGGTACACAGCGCCAGGCCCAGGCTGCTCCCACATGGGTGGATTCCTGCAGGAGTGTCAGGCACAGCTGCATCCCTCCTCTGGTGTGAGCGCTGTTTGTGCAACAGATACTTGTCCTCGTTATTCTGCTTTGTAACTGATTCTCAGCAAATTACAGCAGATGCGTTTCCTTACAAGAAAAACTGCTAGAATTAGTTCCAGAAAACCGTGACTTACAATATCACTGTGAAAGGTATAGTGAAAAATAGAGAAAAATACTGCCTTCACCCAGAAATGCCGGAAAGGAGTTTGTATATCTAAACTAGGTACCACTTGTTTTTTCACCATAAAAAAACCCAAAACAAACATTCCTGCTATGTCTAAGTGTTCTCAGAAGTGAACATGAACTCCCAAAGAGGTCAGAGCTAGCTTAAATTCTGAACCTTAAGCATAAGATTTTTCAATGCTCTGGCTTCTGAAATGCATTTATATTTTCAGCCTCCAAAATCTGACAAATACGAGTGTTTAGAGGGCTTTTTTACTTTGAGAGCTGACATTTGCATGCCTTGGAGTTTGGACAGCAAGAACAAAATTAGTGCTGTGAGATTTGTTACAAATTTAGTTGGTATCCCCAAAGTATCAATCAATTAGTTTTTGATTAAGTATACATTAAACTAAACTAAACATGCATGTATGCTTTATGTTTCCTTCAATGTTACAGCTATGAGTTGTGATAGACCAGGCTTGATACTCTGTAAGGTCTGGTTGTCCAAGGGAAGTAGGACTGAGTGTGGAGCTGGAGAAGCTCAGGGTCCTGGGCAGGACACAGGAGCTGTGTTTATAATGTATATTGTGCACACTGGTACTGCTTTGGAAATGGGCATGTGGGATAACCCTGGTGGGCAGCTGAGCACCATGTGGCTGCTCACTCATGTCCCTCACAAACCCACAGTGGACTGAGGAAAGAGGAAAGGAGGAAGAATAGCAAGAAAACTAAGGGATAAAGATAAAACAACCACCAAAAAATTGTTCAGTAACTAGAAGACAAGAGAAGAAAAGTGATGTGAAGGCGGTTAGTCACAATCTCCTGTGGAAAGACCAGTGCCCAGCCAGTTGATGAGCAAAATATGCTAAATGTCCTAAAATCCCCTCTTTTGGGGGATTACATTATGTGGTAGGGAATATCTTTTTAGATATCAGTGGGTTAGTTCAGCTCATCTGCTCAATTGTATCCCCTCCCAGCCTATCACTGTCCCCTGTTCTGTCACTGCACAGGCAGAGTGAGAAATGGAAAAGGTCTTCATGTTGTGCAAATACCAGCAAAACCTAAAACATCAGTGTAGTATCAGTACTGTTTTGGTCAAAAATCTAAAACACAGCACCATGTATAAGCTGCTAGAAAGAAAATTAACTCTCGCACCATGCTTTCTTGCTTGGTGTATATGAACTGCAAGTGAGATTATGATCAGCACTTAATATTTTAAATAACTTTGGTTTTATACTTTTATTTTCCTTCAAAACCCAAAGGGGAAGATCTGGTGATTAGCTATCCAAAAAAGAAAACAAAACTGCCCTGTTGTTAATAAGCTTAAACTGCCAATCCCCATCTTCAACGGGTAAGCTCTATTTTTAAGAGTTCAGGATTCTCCCAGTTGCTTCTGAGGGCATCTAATTCTTGTATTTTAGAAAAGTCATGTTTGTTTAGTGTTATTATACTGGAGAACTGATATCTGTATCCTGTGCCAGAGAATTAAAAAGAAATGCAGTGAAGTTGTTACTTTGATATCAAATAGTGAATGCTTTGTTTCTTGCAGCATTATTTCCCCTGCCTCCAACTTGCAGATAATGTTAATGACAACTATCAGTATGGTTGGAAGGTCGTTGAGTTATCAACGAAATATTTGTGCAAAATGATTCTGAAAACTGAGGAGTGGAAAGGGGGGTGCAATTTATCTGTGGGCTGACTGCACTCAAAATAAACTTTTTCAGGGGTTTTAAACTTGGAGGAGGGCTGGGTGAGCTGGACGCAAGGGGGAATGGATTCCACATCTTGTGAGCCACCTCTGCAAAAGTGATCCTGGCACAAAAGTGGAATCTCTCAAAGGTGGGTGGTGTGATGTTAGACAGCATTAGGGTGAGGCTTAGTGGAGGCAGGATTTATGCTAACTTTGGCTAATCTGCTAAAGTAAGCATTATGGGCTAGATCCTTGTTTAATACAAGCAGGGTAAACTTATGAAGTTGTGTCAAAGGATATAAGTCCATTCTTTTTAAAGAAACTCTTCATCCATATTGGGGCATTTTATGAAGAAGAGGGTAGATAACTTTTCTTGAGTAAGGAAATTTCCACTTGAAAAGCCAAAGCAATCAGAAGTAAAAAAGTTTGAAACTGATTTACTTCACAGACTTCAAACAAATGCTTTCTATTCTTAAAAAAGGTACATAACCTTATTGACTGTTTTTGAAATTGCGGATACTTCCCAGTGGCATTGATGTACAACAATTCTGTTTCAGGTTAACAGCTGGTGGAATAGCCTGACTGAGGGTCAGCGGACTGTGACAGGTTTGTGTTAGCTTACAAGTATTAGACATTCACAGGAAGAGAAATATGGCAAACAGGTACAGTATGTTAAAACAGATGGCTTTCATACCACGTTTAGGTTGTTGGGCACAAAACATGTGTAAACTTACACCTGCACATACACTATTTCTGCTACACTTCCTTCTCACCAACTAGTTTTTGTATGCCTTTAAAAAATTCCTATTGATCTAGGTGAGGGAGTGTTGAGGATTAACTAGAATCCTCCCGCAGCAGCATTTTTCTCAGAAACTGTGAAAAACAGCAAATGCTTTTAGAAGGAATAGGTATATGTATTCCACTGATAGATGAAAATAAAATTTCCTCATAGTTACTTGCTTGCAGCATGTTGTGTAAAAAGTAGCAAAAATTATCCTATGCGCTTTCCTTTGGTATAAAGTAGCTTTGATTGGTTAACCCAGTGCCAGTTGAAATCCCCAAGGTAAATATGATATGTGAAAAGAACTTGATGAGAACTTGATTCAAATCCAGATGAAGTAGCTCTGCTCTATATGCTGTTATGTGTTCTACATTAAGTATTTACGGAATCTATATTAGCAGGTCGTTAGCATAAGGTGCTATTTCTATGTCATTTAACTTTTCTACAGAAGCATTTTGGAAAAAAAATTTCTACCAACTTTACTAAGCCTTGGAAGTGTTGACTCTCAGTTTAAGAATAGGTTGCATAAGTGCTGAATGTTTCGGGCCAGAACCATCTCAAGCCACTCAATTAACAAGTGCTGTCAGGAAGTTTTGTACAATGCTTTGAATCGCTTCAACGTGCAAGGCAGGTCCTGACATAGATACTGTGGGGCATTGAAAATTTATACAGTCTCTGTGTCCCTCAACATCAAGTTAATCTAAGGAGTAGTAGAAATTGTAGCTGGTAAAGCCTGAGCCATTCAGATACTTACCCTTGATTGCCATAACAGGGTTGGACTTACTGTACTGAAATTGCTGACAGTTCTGTAACAGTTTGGTTTGGCATTCAAGGAAAGTATTTCCTCTAATAGAGGAGCATGGTGCAATAGGATGGAGTATTGAAAGAAGAGATTATTGAAATTTTAATTCTAGGATATATGTGTCATAGCTTTTCACAGTCCTTGCATTTTGTTGCAAACTTCAAATGAGTCTAAGTATCTGAGATATACTGTTGTGTAAAGGAATCACAATTATTTTCCCCCTTAGTATTTCTAGCTATTATAAAACATATTAAATACATAACTGCTTGGACAGAAATAGGGAAGGCACTTTAAACAGGAAATAATAAATTGTCATTATGTTTCTAATAAATTACATTCTTATTTAAAGTAAGTATTCTTATTTAAAATAAAGACTTCAATAACATCTGTGAAGTAAAAAGCTGTGCATTTGCTGTCTCCCAAAGGTGATTATGCCCTAGCAATGCCAGTTCAACTTTCTGTACTTGATTTCTAAGCAGAATCTTTACAATTCCCTCTCCCAAAAATGGATAGGATGCGTACTGTGTGTTTGTAGGGCTCCCACAGTCTTCTTTCCTTATGCAGTTAAATGAAACTGTGCAGCAGACAGTGCCACTGGAGAATAAAAAGCTAGATGAGCAGGAAATGGGACCTCTTAGCTGGCTCCTATTTCGTTGATTCTGCAGTGGAATAGGAGTTTGAAACCATAGCTTGAATGTTCTCAGCACAGATTTTTCTGGACTATTGTGTTCATTACACTATATTAAAACATTTGCAATTAAATGCCATATTTTCTGAAAGACTTCCACTATGTAAATGTAGCTTTCAGTATTTTTCTTTGCTTTTTCTAAACTCTATGCAAAGTAAGAAGTGTATACTGCTTTTATGGAATTGTGAAGAAAAAGTATAATTCTTGTAGGCTTCCTTTTAAATACTTTTTTACAGTAACCACTACAGTGTGTTACATTCATAATTTGCTTTTATATTTATTTTTCTCTCTTAATAGGTATTATAGCTGCAAATGCCTTTGTATTCTGTTTGTGGAGGCTGCCCGGCATGCGACGGATTATGTTTACATATTTCACCTCAAATCCATCCTCCAGTAAGTGAACAGTAATTTAAGTGATTTTCCTCCGTAGGGATGTAATAGAAGGTCTGATGATACTGCAGAAGCTTCAGGTGGCACATGGCTCACTTGTAGCTCTGTCACCCACAAGCAATCTCAGTCGTGCCCAAACACATCGTTCTGTCTGGGCAGGAGATGGTTTAAGGGGAAAAAACTAGAAGCAATGGATCTGATTTTTTAAGACAAACTTTTGTCTTAAAAAACTGGTGCTTTTCTAAATATTGTAACACCAAAACTGTTGCTTGCTATCCGGCCTTTTCCTGCATTCAGTGGGATGCAGCCCCTACCTGTGTGAAGGTGAAGAGGCACTCCTCCCAGTGATTCGGACCCCAGCTGCTTTGCTGGACAGAGTGCAAATCAAGCCACTCTTTAGGAAGAAGAAAAATAAATTGTATTACATAATGCCATTCAAAAACTAGACTCAAAATGATTAATGTTCAGTGGGAGCAGATAGAACAGTCACAGGCATGTGCGCTTTTGTCCGTAGACAAACGTTAGTCTGTATGTTGTGTATGGGGTCCTTGTTTCAAAGCTTTGAGTCACATTAAAAAAAAACAAACTAAGCACAGACTTTTCTTTCACTGTGTGTGAAATGTATTGAAGAGATTAACTTAGGAAAGCAAGTTATGGTATTTAATAGCAGAACAATTGGTTTTCATTTCTACTGCAAAGAACTAAAAGGATGAGACAAATGTATTTGGAAAGTACTTCCTGCTATCCTCTTAATTTCTGCTGAAAAAGTGGAAATTCAGCTAGTTCCTCTACGGGCTCCAAAGCTAAAGATAGCTGTTATCCAGATCTGAGCATGTCACCCCAAACACTCATGTTTTAAATAATGCTGACCTTAAAACCTGCTAATTGGCTTGTTTGCATTTTCAGGGCTGTTGTTTCAGTGAGGAGAGCTAGTAGCTTTTTGAAAATAAAACTGGTTTTGATTTATGAGTTCATCTCTGTAGCAAGTTAATTTTATATAGCTTTCGCTATATACATATATAAATATATTTTTTTCCTTTTTCAAAGCATAGGACACATGTCATAAGATAAATGTTTTCTATGAAACAATCCCCTGTAGGTAACTAAGACAGTGCAGCTTGCATATCTCTGGGGTGTATGTTCTACCTTTCCAAAGGTGTTGAACGGAATTTGAAATTTGTTCTGTTTCTGGGTTTATATCGTAGCTTGTATTTGAGAATCCAAGCATAATTAGCCCCAGTATGTCTTGATAAATGTCTAGTTTGCATGCAAGTTGACATGTAAGTTGAAGTAAATTAAAGCACTGACTTCTTTATGTTCATTGTTTTTCTCTTTTGTAGAAGCCCTGTGTTCTCCCATGCTGCTCTCTACGTTTAGTCACTTCTCTCTGTTCCACATGGCAGCAAATATGTATGTTTTATGGAGTTTTTCCAGCAGCATTGTCTCTCTTCTGGGATGCGAGCAGTTCATTGCAGTATATCTTTCTGCTGGTAATATATAAAATATATACTTAAAAATATAAATATGTATTCATGCAAGGAAAGAGTGTGCATGGTTAACAGTCGTATGATGACTGATGGCCATTGCTCTATATTAAAAGCAGTACTTCTTTGCTGTTATACAGATTTTTGGTAGATTTAGGATACTGGGCTTCAAAATACCATGATAAAACCATGTCTGTTTTTAATTCATGCTTTGCTACCAAAATACAGACTTACGTAAGTTTTGTGAGAAAAGGTGACAGTTAGTTTGTGCTTTCTGATGCTTGTCTGCATTGCTAGCATTGTTTCCAATAGTAATTTCTCTTTTTTAGGGGTTATCTCCACTTTTGTCAGTTATGTTGCTAAAATGGCCACTGGAAGGTTTGAACCATCCCTTGGAGCTGTAAGTATCTTGGAATGTGAGAGACCTTGCAGTGATCTCTGAAGCCATTTTGAAAGTCTGCTGTATTTTTTAACCTGCTTAAAAGCCAAGAATATATGGGAGATAATGAAAATTAGGAAGGTTAACCAAAATCAAGTACCCAGGCAAGAACTGGTTCTCCTGTTCATCCAGTATGTTTGATTCTGCTGCAGCAGCCACCCAGAACTAATGCCACTTAATGCTAAGGGTTGTAAATAGGTCCTTAACAGCAGGACCTCTTGTGTCTGAGCAGATCAGTTATGTAACTTATTGTAGAAACAGTATTTCATAATTGTGTATCAGTCTTCTCTAATTGAAAATAGAATACTTTAGAAAGAGATATGTAATCAGACAATCAAACTCAGCGTGTGATCCCAGTGAAAGTTGTAGGGCATGCTGTGCAGGAAGGGCAGCACTCCTGCCAAAAATCTCACTGGATGAAAGATGTGAGGCAGGCTGAGGAGCTCTTGTGGTTGCGAGTTCTTTACAAGTGTTTTTAGTAGTAGAACGTTTTGAAACACTTAACTTGCTTTAAGTTTGAGATTAACATAGGCATTTGCTTCTTAACTTACTTTACTAAATAATTTTGATAAAAGCCAAAAGTTGGATTCTCATTTTTCTACTGAAATTAAAAAAAAAATCTGTTTAGCTGTGCAGCAGTTAGAATTTTTAAAAGTGCTGTGTATTGTCCCTTTATCTTATGAATAACTATGTCTGGAGCAAGTCACTTTCCCTTAGTCTTACTGATCTGAACTTACTGAAATTGCTACACATTGCATTAGTTTACTGTGTTCAGAATCTTTCCATTGTGATTATTTTATGGATACAAAACCCCATGGTCAATTTAGTACAGTCCAGGGAATTACTTGTTTCATTGACAAAAGATTTTTGTCCCTGTCCATCTGTTATTTTCCTTGATTTTGTACAAGCTTCAGAATTATTCCCTTCATTTGATTAATCTATGTTAGATTTCCAGGGCTTACTTGGGTGAAAGCACATTTACATAAATTGTTATCTTAAAAACAGGGGTGGGGGTGGGTATTTCTTAATTATGTAAGAGCATTTGAGGGATATTTTTTTTTCCCAGTACTTATAATTTCAGATATTGAAATGAAATAATGTTGTCTTGGTTTATTTTTATTTTGAACTTTGCTCTGGTGCTTTGTACTTAGAGTATTACCACAGAACTGCATTTGAAAATAAAAGCCCAAAAGGAAAAGGGGTTCACATGCAGGAAAATAATTTTTCCTTTATGTAACATCTCAGCTTACTTTGATGTCTTTTAATGTATTCCCAGTACTTATAATTTCAGATATTGAAATGAAATAATGTTGTCTTGGTTTATTTTTATTTTGAACTTTGCTCTGGTGCTTTGTACTTAGAGTATTACCACAGAACTGCATTTGAAAATAAAAGCCCAAAAGGAAAAGGGGTTCACATGCAGGAAAATAATTTTTCCTTTATGTAACATCTCAGCTTACTTTGATGTCTTTTAATGTATTTACAGTCAGGAGCTATAATGACTGTCCTTGCAGCCGTATGTACAAAGATGCCCGAAGCAAAACTGGCCATCATACTTCTTCCAATGTTCACATTTACAGCAGGAAGCGTAAGTGCCACTGAACTTCAAAGAAATTCTACTCTTTAAATAATTTCCCCATACCTCTCCAATATCTGAGCAGGTGTCCTCTTCTTTTGTGTTTCTAAGCTGTTAATTTTATTTTGAAAGAGAGTGCAGGTCATGAAAGTCGTGGGGACTAATCAGAATTGTTGCAACCTGGAAGTCACTACACCAGTGTGGAGTGAATTTAGAGCTATCCTAAATCCCATCATCCATGGGTCTGTTTCAAATCTGATCCCAAGAGGTGAAAGAAGTTGGGAGGGAGTCAGGTTTGCCTGTCTGAGGAAACCTTGCATCCACATCCTGTTCTTTCTGATGAGTGATATTTTTGGTAGCAGCACTAGTAACAGGCTAATCTAATACTGGCACACTGCCTTTAAAGAAAAGCTTCATTTCTCATGGGAGATAACATTCCAGCCCTGGAGGAATATTTGTCTCCTCTTTTAGATATCATCTTTTGATGCTTTTAAGAACACTTGTGGGATTAATAATAGACCACTGAAACTTTCCTTCGTGTGTAGTACTAGGACTCTTTTTTTTGTTTCATTAAGGTTTTTTATGCACATCCACTTCCACATTTAAGGAAAGCTGCTTATGTAGATCTTAACTTGTTTTAATAAGTTAATCATCTTTGGTCCTGTACTTAAAGTTGTTTTACTGCTTAAAGCAGTTAAGCCACATCATTCCAAGATCGTGAAATTTAATACTTTTTGTAAGGGAAACTTACATATTTGAACAAGTGTTCTTAGTTGTAGCCTTTGTGTTTTCCTTGCACTTCTGCTTGAGTGGATGTGGGTTTTTTGCATGCCACCCTTTAATGGTATCTTTCTTAGAAAAGATGGCCAGGGTAGAAATATTGGCAGAGCCACAGAGAGCGTTGCCATGATCAAGTACTCATTGCAACAGCAGAGCAAGAGCAATATTGGCTATTGCAGTAGGAATAATTTTAGCCCTTTTATGTAATTGTATGTAACTTTACATACTCCTTTAGCCTACCTTACCTATACTGTAATGGGCTTCTAAAATAAACAAGCCAATGTAGCAATAGAGCTGCTATTCTAATACATATTTTAAAGGAAAGAATTCCTGCCTAAAGTAACATTTAATCCTAACATTAAATCTGTTGGTCTTTATGAAATGGACCATCTAGTAAAATTTTGTGTATTGACAGTTATGGTGGCTTATGTCTCCTGAGGATGGTACACCATTGCTCATGTTAACTGTCATCCTGATTTTCTGTCTTCTAACAAACATACCCTTTAGAACTAGAGTGTGATGATCAATTTATGTCAGATAACAGGGTCTGCCCCACATGTTCCATCCACTAGAGGGTTGAGTTTGGGAGGACAGATGCACATAAATCTAAGCTACATCAGAATTAGAGAATGAGAATGCTGCAATTACATGTTTTGTGGTGTCTTTTATAGCATGTACTCTTTCAGGTAACTTCTGTCTTTTTCCTGATCTGAATTTGAAATGTATTTTGTTTGAAAAGGACACATTCCTACCCTGCACTATTCTGTAGATGCTCAGGTCTATTTTCACAGCACAGTACAGCTGAGGAATGAGTATGTTGTTTTAAAACAATGTATTTTTTATAGTGATTCATTTGATATAAAATATATATGATGTTTGTTGATCCCAAATACTTGCTCTGTGCCAGAATAGAAAACTGTTATCAGTGGCCATTTTTTGTGCTGTGACCGGTCCTGTCCATTCCATGTTCTCTTCCTTTCTAGGCTTTAAAAGCCATAATTGCATTTGACACTGCAGGACTTGCTTTAGGCTGGAGACTTTTTGACCATGCTGCACACCTTGGGGGAGCTCTCTTTGGAATGTAAGTCTGTATTTACTAACTTGTGTTTGTTTTGTATTTAAATCAATCCTGTATTTTTTCCTCTTCACTTCCTATTATTACTGAAGTACAGTGGTTTTTTTTGAAAGTTTTCTTAACTAGCATTGAATACAACTCACTGTTGTTCTTGTAGTGCTATAAAATTCTGTGGAAAATGCTGTTAACAGAGGCTTAGGACTGGAAGAATTGAGCTGAACTGCCTTAGAATCATAGATTACATGTAAGGTTTTCCTGTCACCATAACCTGAGCTGGCTAGCTGTCCAGCTCTTCCCAGAACATTGAAGAGAGTCACAAGGCAGAAAAGATTCTCACGAAACAGCATGGACAAATTAAAATAACTTTAAACAGCTAAGAAAATGCCTTTGTCTCAGTGTTTTTCCTCTAATTGCCAATTTAGAGAGAGCTACAGAGTTAATATAAGCACAGGCCAAATTCCTTTGGGCAGCCTGTACTGCTGTTTTCTCAGTGTTGTTGCGCTGCCTTTGTGTGGACCTTTCCTAATTAGTAAGAACTACTAGAAACAAGTTTGTAAGAAGCAGTTCTGTATTGTTCCATGTTTCAACTACATTGCGAGTTTTTTCCCTTCAACCCAATTGCAGCATTGTCTTAATTGGCACACGATTGCTAAGAGCCTTTTTAAACATGTTAGGTAGGCATTTGAAAAGCCTGCCTGAGATTTCACTAGGCCAGATTTAACGGCAAACCGGTTTGTAGACCAAAGTATTTGCCATGTCTTGGCTTTGGTGTCAGTAAGTTCTGTGCTGCAGTCTCCTCCCCTTCTCTGGCATCACAAGTGAATGAACAATCTGCATTATAATGCAGATTCACATACTGAAAAAGGATGGCAGTTGCAGTAAAAACTATCTTGAGTTGACAAGTCTCTTGCTTTCCTCACCTACACTGTTTTACCTGTTTGTTCTACTCTGTGATCATTTTGGTCACTTTATCCTAAAACAGGGCCTTTATTTAGGGCATGTGTTGAATGGCCAAAGTATTTTTTATATATTGCCTCCCAGACAGTTGTCTGCTTTGGAAAGTGACCAGTTTCCCTGAGAAAAGTGCTTTTGTTGTTCAGGACTCAGGTGTGGAGTCAGGTTTGTGGGAGAACCTTCAACCTATTTCCATGTGGTTGCTTCTCCTCATGCCTCTCCTCTGCACCATAACCTCCCTTATCACGTATGTTGATATTCATATATCAGAATATATAGTTGTCTATGAATATAAATTAAGCTAGAACACTTAGATAGATTAAATCTTCATTTAGATGCTTATGGAAGAAAATGCACTTTGAGTGGAATGTGGCTGTTCATTATGGGGCAGTTGTATTTTTGTAGGAGAAAACC
Source organism: Manacus vitellinus (assembly GCF_001715985.3). Lineage (NCBI taxonomy): Eukaryota > Metazoa > Chordata > Aves > Passeriformes > Pipridae > Manacus > Manacus vitellinus. The sequence continues at coordinate 949,874 of NW_021940687.1, forward strand.
ACTTTTATTTGGTGTTGTCAGTAAAGATTAGCACAAGCAACAGAACTGTTTTAACAGTCTCCTAAGTGGAGGTAGTTTTATGTGTCTTTTTAAGAAATCACAAAATCACAAGATTAAAGGCATGAAAAAACTATTCATTCTCAGGACTGAAATAAGCAAGAACACAAAGTAAACTGTTTGGAGTCAAGAGAACAAGTGGCTTACCTGCCACTTTCCAAACATGTTGTTCTTTGTGCCTCAGTTTATCTTGTCTTCTATACCAAGCTTGTACTTGGTTTTAGTGATCAACCTATTCTTTCTCAGATGCAAAGAAAAGTTGCAGTTAATTTTAACTATTATTTTCTTTCTCAGGTGGTACGTGACTTATGGCCATGAGCTCATATGGAAGAACAGAGAACCACTGGTGAAAGCTTGGCATGAATTGAGGACAAAGAACGCAGGAAAGGGAGGAGGTGGAAGATCTAGCTGATTCTAATACTAGAGGTTCCTTGTGCCCAAGTGGTATATTACTTGAAGATGTGGGACTGAATTGGTTTTGAAGGGCTTTTTTGCTACTCCACATTAAGCCTCTGAGGAGCTGAAGTTTCTAATGTAACAAAATTATGTTACAAAAACGCATATCCGTAGAAAATGAACTCTGACGAAGGTGGAACAATAAAGGTTTTTATCCTATTGCTTTCTGAGGTAACAGTCTGCATTACATTTTTAAAGGTATAATAAAACATGTTTTTCAATTAAGTGATGTAAATCTCTGTCCACAAAAAAACCCCTTCAAAATGTAGTACAGCTGGTTAATACTTAGGAAAATAAACTGAGGAAGTTATTGAATCACAAACCCCCCTAATGTCTGCCAGATAACACAAGGTGCTTTCTTAGAAGGCAAGCTTTAGACAAGTTGGACTCAACATAAGGCTAAGGTGGTGAACTTCAGTGGTCTTCATTGTTGGAAGGATTGGATGAGAGGAGCCAAAGGTCTCTTTTGTTCTTAGTCTTGAAATACTCAAAGCAATACTGGATTGTTTGCCAACGTTTATGTACTATTTAATGGTCCGCCTTTTTTTGTTAGCTGTGGCTTATTCAACTAGTGTTTTTCATTTCTATACACTTCCATGGTGCTTTCACATCTTGGATTTTACTATAATGGTATCTTTTTCATAATTATGTGCAGGGGAAGAATGACATACTGTGGTTTTTGATATTCTGCCATAAGTTATACTGCTTTCTGGGTTCTTTCACTACATTAATTTGGGGGTGGGGTGAGGGGATGTTCTTTAAGTTGTGCTTTATTGTTAGTTCCATTTAAGGTCCTTCTTCAGATTTTAAAACTAACATTTGGTTCAGAATCTGATAGTACTAGAAAATAAGCAGATTCAGCAAAACTAGGTGAAATCAGCAACACCATAGCCATAACAACCATGATCCCTGAGATCAGAAACACCATAACCAGAAGTAACTACTAAAGTAAACATGAGGGTAGTACCATGACTAATGTTCCTATTTTACAAATAAAAACAAAAACTTGATTTGGGGTATGCTGCTGCTCTGTGCCTGTCCTGCAAGGATAATACTGAACCCCTTGCAAAAGGCTACAGAATCTTCCCAAATAAAAACTGGTGGGTTCAAGCTCTTAACTCCTCCCTGTAATCAGAGTTAGTCATTCCAGATGGACTGACCTGCCAAAGAACATGCTGCATTTGTAAGAAGCAACTTGTAGGTTTTTTACTTTACAATAATGCCTTGCAGAAAATACATTTCCTGTGGGGATAAAGAATACTTAATGCTAAGTGGTATCAGTTTTAATAAGTGATGGAATAAAAAATTGCTGTAAATGCCCTTATTGTCCCAGGCCAGTGCTTGTCCAATTTTTTTTCTCCCTTGGAAAAATGAGACATTTGAGGATTTGTTACTCTATGTGCCTGTCAACTTAAACACTTAAAAAAAATGAAGGCGCGGGAGTACCTGATACTCCTTTGCTCTGCTCCAAAAATTTTCTGACTTTCATTTTTAATCTGTCACGTCCCCCTTTCCTACTTTGTTTTGTGATCCTCAGGACTAGTACGCCCGTTTTCAGGGCTTCAGCCACAGTGCAGCCCTGCCTGCCGCAGAGAGAGGGCGGCCGGACACAGCGAGCGCACTGCTCAGCACAGCCGGGGGGGCCAGCAGTGTCAGAAGATGCACTGAACGGGCTCATCCCACGGGAGCATTTCATGCCAAAGAAGCTCAAAAGCCATAGCTCAGAGTATTTCACATGGTGGGTTTATCTATCTATTGTTGTCCTTGCCCACTTCCTTTTATTTTTACCTGCTTTTTCTTCCTTGCGTTACTTCTTGTCCGTTCAACAACTTATCTAGTCCCTTCAACAATTAGGTATTTGCTGAGAGTTTTTCAGAGATCCTAGCTGAAAGCAGGGAGTAATATTGCAGGAAATACAGTGTGTAAGCCCTGAAAGACATTATCTTTTACAAGTCTAGAAGGATAAGCCGAAGTTGCTGTTAAGTTCTTCAACATAGCAGCCAGTACCTCAGAGAAGTCATGCCCCTGTATCGCTACCGAGAGTGAAGAGACTCGTGGTACACCCCCCAAGGCAGTGTGGTGTTGCTGCACCCTTTCAGCTTGCAGAAAGGGACATAAAGCACCTGAAAAATCATCCTGGAACCACCACAGAGGTTTGGAAGTCACCAGCTTTTCAGACGGTGGCTGTGGCTTGAGGGTCTCATGCCTAACCCCTAACCTTAGGTTTAAGAGCATTCACCCTTCAACAACCTGTTCAATGTATCCTCTGTTATAGAAACCCTAGAGGTGTGTAACATATGTAAGGCTGTACAAAAATCTTCATGTGGTTGTGCAGTTGTTTGCACCTGAACCTTTGTGCAGCATTGTCTGGCAAAGGCAAACTGTCTTCTCTGGTCCAAAATTACCTTAAAACTGCAATAGGAAAGTCAACTCTTAAGTCAGTCAGACAAGGAATCATGACAGCTCACTAGACTAAATAAGATACCTTTCTGGCAAGCAAATACCCTTCTTGCAAAATCTGGCATCAGCATGTCAGTATCTCAGTATTTAGTCACACGTTTGAATGACAAATTAGAAGAATGAAAAAAACCCCAAACTAAAACCCCAACCCTAGAAAAAAAAACAACAAAAAGGACCAATCACATGGAAGGCTTTTCAAAGAGATTATTGTGAATAAAAATACAATGTGGTGATTATGCAGACAGTTGGCAGAGACAACAGCTAGTGTTTGTGTAGGAAAACAGCAGTAAGTATAAAGTCATGGTTAGTCATGTAGAGATACAATCCTTCACCTTTTTTCAGTGGCTTTAAAGTCTGCTTTGGCCTTGCCATGTTTAAGGAATATTTTATTTCAGTGATCTGCCCTATTTGGAGTTTCATTTTAGTATTAAAACTAATTTAGAGTTTTCAGCCCCCATTCCTGGCAGCAAGAGCTGTTTTGCTTTCTGATTTGATGGGTTTTCTTTGTCTTACTGTTGCAGTATTCCTCCCCCCTTCCCCCCAGCTTTTAATCATGACAAATCTTCTAAATGCAGGCAACTTTTTAATCTCATCCAGCATCTTCTGGTTTTCTTGTCTGTGTTAGCCTTTGTGCCAGTTTCATCCTACAGGCTGTGATGAGCAGCTGCTCCAAGCACTCCCTGGTGCTGTAGGTGGGCTCTGGGACATGCATTGCCAGAGCTGAATTCAGTACTAGGAGGTGGCAGGCCCAGGATGAGCAGAGACATCCGATTTATTCTATCATGTATTTTGTTAAGTCAGGCCTAGGAACAAGGATCAGAGCATCATTTGTACTGTGCCACAGATAACATGATAAAGCAGATGTTCTGCTTTCTCCCATGGCTGTAAAGTCTATTTCTCTTTACCAGATATGATTTATTTTAAAAATTACAATGTAGAACAGAGCAGTTCTAAAAAAACAAGAGCAGCAGAAAATTAAGAAATGTCTCCCTGCATATTCCTAAAAGTATGTTTGTGGCTTTTTCAGACAACAAATTAAACACAGCATCCAATAGCCTAAATGGTTTTGTGACAAGAGTTCTGTGTGGGACCAAAATGTTTTTACCTGAAATTTCCGAGTCTCCTTGCCCCAACGAACTTGTGAGGGTGAGGGGGTGGTGATGAAATCAAAGCTGCTAGTAGCATTGACAACTGCCAAAGCAGGTATTTGGGACAACAGGGTCATCTGTGAAGGAATTGCTTCTTATCCTTTGTTGACTGTGTTTCAGAGAGAGGCCAAACACTCAAGGGGAGGTTCTGCCCCAGCCCATACCCACATTTCTAGCCTTTCTCCCTGCCAGAAGCAAGTGCAAATCTGAACTGAGATGCTAATACACTACAGATACAGTACTGCTCAGCTGAAACAAAGCAGTTGATCTTAACCTTCTCAAGTTTCACTGCATAATTATTTTCTTAATAATGCTTCATAGAATAGAATGTTTGGTTTGGGTTGGAAGGGACCTTAAAGATAGTCTAGTTCCAACACCCCCACAATGGGCAGGGAACCTTCCACTAGACCAGGTTGCTCAAAGCCCCATCCAACGCTGAATGTTTCCAGGGATGGAACAGCCAGAGATCTGGGCAACCTGTTGCCAGTGCCTCACCACCCTCACAGGGAAGAATGTCTTCTTGATATCTAATCTAATCTTCCAGTTTAAAGCCATTACACCTATCTTATCAGATAATCACCCGTAACTAGAGTATATGATTTTCTAACAGGAGGGATCTCAGTTTATCTGCATTCTTCACTTCTAAAGCCTTATATTTCATAGTTTGGTGACCCTCTGGGAGATTCAGCTTCCTCTGTAATAACACACTGAATGGGAAACTGGGGAGGAGCATTATGGCCCGTAGCCACTTATTACATAAGACGTAAAATTTCAAAAGCCCGGCTTATCCCCGATGTAATTCCGTCAGTTTCACTGTTTTGTGCCAGGACTGTTTGGTTTTGAACCTGAATGTACAAAAGGAAAGCTGTAATTTGCAGTCTCTGGCAAACAGTAAAGAAGGTTGGTCCTGTATTAGGATACATGGATGCTTGGATTTTGGTCAATAGGAGGAGGTATTTTAAAAGTGAAGTGGTTAAACTGTTAATGTAAATGGAGGGAGGGAGATTAAGAGAGGTGGGGTTTTGCACGCAGCTATTGGAAACTAACACTGCAAGGCTGCTGTTTCTCATCCGGATCACTTATTTTTTAAACGCCAGGTTTCATATACAAACGCTTTCTCTAATCATGAGTGGTGACGATTATACCCCTCGAGGGTATAACTGAGCAGCACCAACCATCTACAGCGGAGCAGCGCTCCTCGCCTGGCCGGTGCCCGTGACTGGGCGCGCTTCGGCGCTGCCGGGCACGGAGCGGCTCCCGAAGCAGCGGCACAGACAGCGGCTCTCGGCGGCGCACG